>NC_142011.1:182073642-182428642 GCF_049901735.1 Notechis scutatus | reverse complement strand
TAGAATAGAATAGAATAGAATAGAATAGAATAGAATAGAATAGAATAGAATAGAATTCTTTATTGGCCAAGTGTGGTTGGACGCACAAGAAATTTGTCTTGGTGCAAATAAGAACAAAGAAAGAACAAAGAAACCTGTAACTGCCTGTGATCAATTAATTATAAGCACCACTGCAATATATACTCTCAATACTCTCAGTATACATAAAAGAAAAGATACATTTGTCAAGAATCATAAGGTACAACACTTAACGATAGTCATAGGGTACAATAAGCAATCAAATCATACTAGGAAACAGTCAATATAAATCGTAAGAATACAAGTGATACAGTCATACAGTCACAAGTGGGAGGGGATGGGTGATAAGGAGTGATGAGAAGATTAACAGTAATAGTAGTGCAGATTTTGTAATAGTTGAACAGTGTTGAGGGAATTATTTGTTCAGCAGAGTGATGGCTTTCGGGGAAAAACTGTTCTTGTGTCCAGTTGTTCTGGTGTGCAGTGCTCTATAGCATCGTTTTGAGGATAGGGGTTGAAACAGTTTATGCCCGGGATGTGAGGGATCTGTAAATATTTTCACAGCCCTCTTTTTGACTCGTGCAATATACAGGTCTTCGATGGAAGGCAGGTTGGTAGTAATTGTTTTTTCTGCAGTCCTAATTATCCTCTGAAGTCTGTGTCTGTCCTGTTGGGTTGCAGAACGAAACCAGTCAGTTATAGAGATGCAAATGACAGACTTAATAATTCCTCTATAGAACTGTATCAGCAGCTCCTTGGGCAGTTTGAGCTTTCTGAATTGGCACAGAAAGAACATTCTTGGTTGTGCTTTTTTGAGAACATTTTTGATGTTAGGTGTCCATTTTAGGTCATGTGATATAGTAGAATCTAGAAATTTGAAGGTCTCTACTGTGTTGTCTTGTATTGTAAGAGGTGGTAGTATGGGAGGGTTTCTTCTAAAGTCTACCACCATTTCTGTGGTTTTGAGTGTGTTCAGCTCCAGATTATTCCAGTTACACCATGAGACAAATTGTATAACCTCCTGTCTGTATGCAGATTTGTCATTGTCTCGAATGAGACCAATCACTGTTGTGTCATCAGCAAACTTCAGTATTTTAACAGATGGCTAATTTGAGATGCAGTTATTGGTATATAGGGAGAAGAGAAGTAGAGAAAGCACACAGCCTTGGGGGGGGGCTGTGCTAATTGTATAGGTATCAGGTGTGATTCTGCCTAGCTTCACTTGCTGCTTCCTGTCTACTAGGAAGCTTATGATCCACTTACAAGTGTGTTCAGGTATTGCTAGTTGGTTTAATTTACTTACAATAATGTCTAGAATGATGGTATTGAATGCTGAACTGAAGTCTACAAAGAGGACCCTTGCGTAGGTGTTTGGAGATTCAGGTGTTGTAATATGTAATGCAGAGCCATATTAACAGCATCATCTGTCAATCTATTTGCTCGGTATGCAAATTGCATGGGATCTAACAGAAGATCCGTGATGGTTTTCAGATGGGATAGCACAAGCCTTTCAAAGATTTTCATAACAACAGATGTTAGAGCAACTGGTCTATAGTCATTCAGTTCCTTGATGGAGGGCTTCTTTGGCACTGGGATGATAGTAGAGTGTTTGAAGCAGGAAGGAACATAGCACATCTCTAGTGATCTGTTGAAGATTTGGGTGAAGATGGGGGCCAATTGGTCAGCACAGACTTTTAAGCAAGACAGAGTTATCTTGTCTGGCCCTGGTGCTTTTCCTGGTTTTTGTCTATGAAATATATCTTGCACTTCTTTTTCTGTGATCACCAGTGGTTGTGAACCCAATGGGTTGGGGACAGTTGTAGGAGGCTTGGCTGTTGCTGGTGTGTTTGAGATGGGGGTTGTGGAGATAGGTGGCTGTAGTTTCCTTTCAAACCTGCAGTAAAACACATTCAGCTAATCTGCTAGTTGTTGATTTCCTTCTGCCTGGGAAGGTGGTTTGCTATAGCCAGTGCTTTTCTAAAAAGAGTTTTCCACTGTTTGCTGGTTCATTTGTTGAGAACTGATTTCTTAACTTTTCAGAGTAGCTTGTTTTTGCTGCTCTGATCTCTCTTGTTAATATGTTTTAATGTTGGAACAGTTACAAAGCATCTGGTCATAAGTCAAAAACCACCTGTAGGTCACCACAGCTTTATCTGAGTAACCTCCTCCTTCTAATATGAACTTAGTGGGTATGTACACAGTGGCTCCTGTTTAAAAGACACCTTATCAATTACATTTAATGTGAAGTCACCAAAATACTTCTTAAAGATTGTAGGTAAAGAATTGGGTTAGTTTAGTTCACAAAATCTCATATCTTTTAGCAAAATTGGTTAATCAGAAAATTGGTTAATCGGACAAAAAGATGTTGAGACTCTAGAAAAACTACAGAGAAGAGCACTACCAGGATGATTAGGGGACTGGAGACGAAAACATATGAAGAACAGTTACAGGAACTGGGCATGGCTAGTCTAGTGAAGAGAAGGACTAGGGGAGGTATGATAGCAGTGTTCCAATATTTGAGGGGCTGCCACAGAGAGGAAGGGGTCAAGCTATTTTCTAAAGCACCTGAAGGCCAGATAAGGAATAATGGATGGAAACTGAACAAGAAGAGATTTAACATGGAAATAAGAAGAAACTTTCTGACAGTGAGAACAATCAACCAATGGAATAGCTTACCCTCGGAAGTTGTGGGAGTGCCATCACTTGAGATTTTCAAGAAGAGTTGGGACTGCCATTTGTCAGAAATGGTGTAGGGTCTCCTGCTTGGGCAGGGGGTTGGACTAGATAACCTACAAAGTCCCTTCCAACTCTGAATATCTGTTATCTATCTCTCCTGATTTTCAAAATATTGCTATTAACTGTAGAGAATGTTGGCATTCCTTTAGTCTTTATCTTTAAAAACAAAAACAGCCAAGTTGAACCTCCTTTGCAAAGAAATAATTCTTTAAAAAATGGCTGTATAGTCAAGATGTGTAGGATTTGTCTGCAAGCTGTTGTAGAAGGACACATGCAAAACCAATTTATTTCTATGCAGTCCAACAAAGAATGATTCAAATGTCTTAAGATAAATAACTGTAAAACCTTTGCTAGTTGATATGTCAACTAGCCTATGTGTGCATACAATATGCACACATAGGCTAGTCATATCAAAATAGAATTGGACTTTAGTTTTACTTAAGTATTTTGTATTAATACAAGCATTGAAAACTAACCCTGAACTACAACTTAGTGTAATATAAGACCACAGTCAATTGTGGCTTTAAGAAACCATGGTTTAACATAAAGTGAAAACCTATCTCCAAAAACAAAGCCTGATTGCATAGTTTAAAGAACTTGTATTGTTCTCATAAAAACAATGCAACCATCACAGGTAGTTAGATAGCATTCAAAGTTATGACAGCTTTGAAAAGGTAATTTTGCAACCTGTCCACACACTTAGAATGGTCACATCATCTCCATGGTCATGAGATTGACATTCAGGCACTTTGCAAGGTATTTATGATTGTCACAGATTGCTCTACTCACCTGACTGTCTTTTTTATGCTTCACTTCCTGCTTTCATCAAACAGTCAATAGAGGAAAATTGCAAGTTTTTTAGATTAACAGAGTTAGAAGGGACTTTGTAGGTCACCTAGTCCAACCCCCCTGCCCAAGCCATTAGACTACACCATTTCTGACGAATGGCAGTCCAATCACTTCTTGAAAGTCTCAAGTGATGAAGCTCCCACAACTTCCTTAGGCAAGCTGTTCCATTGTTTGATTGTTCTCACTGTCATTATTTCCTTATTTCCAGGTTAAATCTCTCTTTGTTCAGTTTCCATCCATTATTCCTTGTCTGGGCTTCAGGTGCTTTGGAAAATAGCTTGAGCTCTTCCTCTCTGTGGCAGCCCCTCAAATATTGGGAGACTGCTAACATATCTCCCCTGGTCCTTCTCTTCACTAGACTAGCCAAGCCCAGTTCCTGTAGCGGTCATCTGATGTCTCACATACTGATACAATTTCCACTTCCAATTTTGGATGTTAAGCAAGAACTATCTGTATTTTTCTGATCATTCTAACTTTGAGAACAATCTCAGTATGGGATGGTTTCCAGTCTAATACTATACCCATATATTCTCAAGGGCAATACAGACAATACATATAGAACAGACTGAACAGACTCTGGTTTGCACCCTAAACCAGGTTCAGATTGCAGAGGGGGCTCTGTATTATCCATCTGCCTATTCTTCAGCAGAAAGGCTGTTTTGGATTAACCAGAATGCAGAGAGAAGCTTGATGAGAAAGACAGTTAACAGAGATCATACATACATGCGTTTGTTTTTTGTAATTAGACACAGTGTTAGTAGAAACATCTACTTTAAGCAATAGTTGCTTATTTGCACAAACAGAAGGAACATATGTTCCTGTGGGTGTGGAAGGATGTTGATAACAAAACTAGAAACTTCATAGATTTCATTGCATGAAATGTTGCACAGCTCCTTCCGTGAGATGTTGACATCTGAGTCATAGTCCTCAATTCCCATCTTAAAACTTTTTCCTCAGTAAAAAAATGTGCTAAATTGAATAAAAATAGATAAGCAAGTATACACAAAACAGATGCCTGGGAAATATTCAAAATTAAAACTGTAGCAAATGAATGAATATTTGGATGTTGTCATAGAGTAAGTTAAGATACTGTATTTGTATATTTCCTTTAAAATAATCCACCAACAAGCTAAATGTTCACTGGACCCTAAAAGGATGATGGCTCAGGCCACTCATCCTATGACTGCAAAAGAGAAATTTGCCAAAAGCTTTTGAACATTGAAGCACACTCTGCTGAATTATTTCTACCCAGATGTTCATTGACATTCTTAAACAAGCTCAAAACTTTATGGGATTCTCATTTTCACTGATTGTTCTTCAACAAGGCTTGATCTTCAACAGGCTTTTTAGAAGCAATTTCAGTGTTTAAGTTTTTTAAATATTTTGAATATCATTGGGAATTGTCACTTTATTGATTTTTAACTTGTTGATACAGGTATAGTCAGAACCTCATCATTTGCACTTCTATTCTCTAAAGTATCTTCCTAGCATATCAATTCAAGATTAGACGTCATTTTTATGCTGCTCTTTCATCAGTACCCAGGAAAATTAAGATGACTTCATAGGTTCATCAGGGAGGCCACGCTCAATGACCCACTGAGTGTAAAGGATTTAGGAGTTGAAACATTAACATTCCAACAGCTCTCTGCCTATTCACCTAATCAGCCTATCCAGATTAGGTGAGAAATGATAGCTCCCTGGAGGAGATATAGGGGGCTCCCTTAACTAACTTGCACAGACCAAAGAAGCTATGTAGATAAGCAGTGAAATGTTTCAAACCAACAAAAGAAATCCAGTTGCCATGACTCAACTTCCAGACAACTCTACCTGGATGGCTGAGAATCTTCACTGATACTTAGACATCAACATTTTCTACCGTGAAGTCACAAAAAGACAAATTCATTCATCCATTCTGCCCTCCTTTAGTAACAGTTTTGTGTTTCAGATGTAAGAGTGTCAATTCAGCACCAATCAAATCCCTAAGACACAGCATCAAAACCACCCAAGATGGCAAAAAGTTCTTGCGAGATGTCTTTAAATCCAAAAATCTATCACCAAAGACCACCAGATCAGAAGAGGTAATTCTTGTTCATTTTTATCATTACTTTTCTATTTGTACTTCTTTGCCAAAGGTTTAATTCCTTTTTTAATATTTTAATAATTAATAATTTAATCTTTTATAAAAATTCTCTACTATGAAATTTGTTCCTTTCAATTACACTTCCTTGTTATTCTTACAGAATGTATATTTGAAGGTAAGTGTCATGTCTCCAGGGCATGCTGGAGCCGTGACATCACGCGTTGTGCCATGTCAGACTATGCTATCGAGGGGGGAAGTGCTGTTAACTACCCAACCTGGGGCTTCGACTGTTCCATGGAGATAACGAGCCTTACTGACGTCACATGCTGAGCTGTTACAGCCTGCGGGCGGTTGTAGACAAAGTGATTTGGTTGCTGCCTGTTGAACTAACAATCTCGGGAGGGATGGAGGGTCACTTCATAGGCGTAAATACAGTGTTGAAATATGATATCTGTACAAGTATAGTAAATAGGAGTAAATAACTAATGGATAAAAAGCACGGTGTTTAGGGTGTTACATGGTGACTGGATGTGATCCAGTAGCGCTCACCGGATGGTGGATAAACTCATTAAGTTGTTAACTAGTGTATAAATACAGCTCTGGCTGCGAGGTGCGCCAGAGCTGACTTTAATTCCTTTTGGTTGCTCATTGTTACCTGAATCCGGAACATTGTATGGACGAATAAAGACTCATTTGATCATTACCTTGAGACCTTTGTTTCCCTTCCTGCCTGGAATTCGAAGAAACAGCTGAGAGTAAGCATAACTTGCCAATTATTTTCAATTAACCAGGATTCTTTTATGCAATATTTTTTTTCCAAGCTCTTCAACTCTCCCAGCTTGGACTGGTAGCTACTAGCCTTAGATAGAAGTACATCAATTTGCAGTTCTCTCTCCAAAGAGCTCCAGCTTTTGCAGTTTTGTACACTGGCCTTTGGCCTTACAATGATTATCAGATATCATCATATTAATATTGCCTAATTTACCCTGTCAGCGGCTTGATAATTAAAATCAATTTAATCTTTGTAGGAATAATTCATCTCAGACTGAATACACGGATTCTGTATACTTTTTCTTAGGAGTCTTTTGATATTTAATTTATTACATAAATTTATACAGCTGTCCACATCACACAGGTGACTCCAGGAGGCTTACAACATTAAAAATCCACATGATAAGAAGCTATACTCTCCCTCATGGCAGCAGCAACACAATCAAAACAACCATTTGATTGACTCCATCTCCATTCAAGCTATAGCAAATCTAGACAGCATACTAAAAAGCAGAGACATCACCCTGCCCACAAAATGTGTATAGTCAAGGCTATGGTTTTCCCTGTTGCAATGTATGGCTGTGAAAGTTGGATCATAAGGAAGGTTGAGCGCCAAAGAATTGAGGCCTTTGAACTAGGGTGCTGGAGAAGACACCTGCGAGTCCCTTGGACTGCAAGGCAATCAATCCGGTCAGTCCAAGAGGAGATCAACCCTGACTGCTCTTTAGAAGGCAAGATCCTGAAGATGAAACTCAAATACTTTGGCCACCTAATGAGAAGGAAGGACTCACTGGAGAAGAGCCTAATGCTGGGAACTATTGAGGGCAAAAGAAATAGGGGATGACAGAGAATGAGGTGACTGAATGGAGTCACTGAAGCAGTTGATGTGAGCTTAAATGGACTCCAGGTGATGGTAGAGGACAGGAAGACCTGGATGAACATTGTTCATGGGGTTACAATGGGTCGGACATGAGTTTGCGACTAACAACGGACATGAGTTTGCGACTAACAATCTCCTTTCATGGTCTCCAGGCTTACTGACAAAACCATGTCTTCAGAGCTTTTGGAAAAGCAACATGGTGGAGGGAGGATTTTCGTCCTGGGGAATGATGTTCTACAAAGAAGGGGCCACCACCAAGAAGGCCTTTTTTTGGTGGACCCACCAAATGTGCACCCATAATAGATAAGACCTGCAACATACTCTACCTTCCCATGCTGGTGAATCAGGTGGACGTAATGAGGGAGAGGCAGTCCTTCAAATAGCCTGGTCCCAAGCCAGGTAGGGCTAGGCCCCAGCAGCCTGATTCCATATAACATGGACTTCAATCTTCTCAAACATAGTGCAAACACTGTCATTCTAATATTGTAAGTTTATCTACTCTTTGAGGCTTCTGATTTTAACCATCTAGCTGACCTGATAAAGAACTATGTTGGTCTCATATTTAACTTCCTACCTTGAACTCTATTTTTTCCCAGAACTTCTAGTCTATATTTCCACACCCCATTGGCACAACCAACAATTGATTCTTCCTTATGCTTGTCTCACAGTCTCTCTGACTCACTTTCTCACTTCCTCCTTTGTTCCTTCCTTCCCCTCCCTCTCCCTCCCTCACATTCAATGCTTACATTGACCCTCCTGCACCTTTTATTTTATTTATTTTTATTTGGTTTGTCAATAGCTTACAAGATAATAGGTATAAGTAAAAACATAGTTATGAATACATGGATACATATAAGAAAAATAAAAGAAACAATAGGACAGGGATGGTAGGCACGTTGGTGCGTTTTTAATGGCAAGTTTCACACCTTCACAAATTCAGCATAAAAAATGATACACAGATCTTCTTGGCCTTGTTTATCTTTCATTTCCAAACTGTAACATCACATAAAGAAGAACTATCAGATAATAAAAAATCTATTCAATGGGGGAGTTACTTCTCTGCAGAAAAAGATATTTATCTGATTCATTTCCTCTTTTTTCCCCAAAACATCAAGGCAGATAAGTAAAATATTTTTAGTAAAGGCCTCTTTCTTACTTTTGTTTTGCAAATCCAATCCAGCAGTTTTCCAACCATCTTGGCTTTTTGTTGCTGTAGTATTAATGGCCTTGACCATTATTCTCAGAAATTACCCTGAAGATTAAAGGAACCCTAAAACTCTCAGAATGATAGATTTACTTCTAGGGGAGTGGGAAACCACATTAAACTCTGTTCTGAAGCACACAGATTTTAAATAATTTACCTTTTTTTGTGTGCTAACCATTTTATTTGACCAAAGAGATGCTATCTCAAGACAACAGATGTGAAGTGCTAACAAATGGAGCCAGTCTTGGAAACCTTCTAATCTAAATGTTTTTAATGTATAAATGCCATATGTTGAATGGATTTTTCTTCCTTTGCAGATTACTTTTTTTAAACTCTATTCTTTCAAGAACCTCTCTAGTTAGAGACAGTAAGATAGGTGAATGTGTCATTACTGACCATGTTGCTTTAAGGCTTATTGGTCTCATCAAATTTTAAAATCAACTGAAAGGGCAAGAAAAGAAGAAAAGCATACAAACGATGAGACACAAAGGGAAAACCTTTTTCCACACTAACTTGAGGTACCAGCCAATACACATATGGAAATAGTTATTTTACACGTACATTCTAATTCTTTCTCTCTCTCTGTTTCAGAATAGAAGACTCCACAATACCAAAACCATGACCATTTGGCTTAAAGTCCCTTTATACTGAGTATCAATAAGAAGTATTCACTAATCTAAACTTATAAGAAAAAGTCAAAGGCACAATTGAATTATACTGGGAGAAAAAAATATGAAGATCTTTCTGCTTAATTTTTTAAAGCAAAGACATTTGTGGATAGATCATAAAGCAAGTCTAGCATAATTGTATGAAATATGTCCTTTCCTTACCTTACCTTACCTCAGAAATAGTATCCTTACCTGTATGTTTTCTTCTCTAAGGACAAGACAATCTTATTTTTAAAAATACCAAAGGGGTACCCTATCTGAGTAGCTTTCAATTCCATTCACAAAAATAAAACTATATAATACATCAATATGTACTCGCAGTCCATGAATGCTTTATGATAAAATTAATACTACCATATCTCAGAAGTATAGTGACATAATCCTGTATTGTTGCCCAGGAAAAGAAATTCAGCAAACCCCAGAAAAATACATGAGACAGAATTCCATATTATTTTTCATAATGTAATAGGTATAGTATTGTGTGCCTTGAAATTTGTAATGTTTTTTCCACAACAGTAGTGCAAAGATATATTGATAGCCAAATGGGAACATTGATTAAAAATTAGATAATTATTAAAGTCAAAGTCTGAAAATGATTTCTTTTTAAAGATGCTTCTCTGTAATAAAAAAGTTTTCAAAGAACTTTTCACATATCAAATAAAAAGAAATGCAGTGTAGGGAAAGAAAAATAAAGTCAAAGCATCAAAATGATTTCTTTTTAAAGACGCTTCTCTGTAATAAAAAAAAGTTTTCAATTTTTATATTACTGAGTCTCCTTGCTTTTATAGAACTCATGTTGGCAGAGACCCGCAAGTGTACTTCATCCTGTAAAATCTGTTATCTGAACTCTGAGTACTCCATTTCTTTCACATAATTATGCATCCTGCTCATATGCATAATAAAATGTAAAGCACTTTGGTATTTGATCTTTTTCTTTTTCTCTATCCCCTCCCTTTCAGATGTTCAAGATGTCTGTTCCCAGAGGGATGAGTTGAATTCATTACCATAAATATCTTCAGGCTATCAAAAAAAAAAACTTATTTTAATACAGGCTATATAGAACTATATTTCTCCTTGCTTGCAGTTAGGGCTTACAAATTTAATGACCATCCTTAATCTTCCCACATAGAGTGTTAATTATGCTTTGATAAACTGTGGAAAGGTGGGAAGAAGCAGTTGGGGGAAAAAACAAGACAATATTAACTGGAATTATTTTTGCAGGACTGGGATAATAGTTACCAGCATTCAGTATATGATGTATATGTATCTCCAGAAAACTCAGAGGAAATCCCAAGCTTTGGAGAGAGAGCAACCAGAACTAAAATCATGGGAAAAATCCAGATTTTTTTTTTCCAGAGCGGTATTGTTTTTCTATTGGTAAGAAATCCATCCCAAGTTGTGGCTATTTTAATCCAGCCAGGATAATCATCAGCTGTGTTTAAAAAAATGATTAGGCAGAAACACATATCATGTAGTAAAGAACAATAAGCAGACATCGTCTGAAAGAAAAATTGTTTGGAAGAAATTATTTAAGCATAAATTGAGGATGCTACTGTACTTATCCAGATTTTAGGGGGGGTTTCCCCCAGTGTGAGGCAACAGAGTTATAGCATCTTATAACAGTTGAGCATATTTGCAAATACACAAAGTGAGCCCAATACAGGCAGGATTTTAACTTTGACAGTTTCAAGTCTCCAGTCCACACCACCAGAAATATTATTACAGTATTCTGTTGGGTGGCAATTTGGGTGCTTTCTGCAGCCAAGTAACATTTCCCTTGCTAAGGTGTGAATATGGCAGGTGAATATTATGATCACTGCATTACTGAGCAAAAAACAATGACTGATCCCATTGGCCAGTGCCAGAATCCCTCTCTCTCCCTTCCAGTGGCTCCAGGATATTGTCTCATATTTTCAAGAGGCATCATATCCTACATTATGAAGGTGATGCCAGTAATGTTGGAAAGAAGGATGAAGACTGTTGCATTTTGTTCTGTTAAGAAAAAAGAAAGAAAAAATATGGGTCCATTTGTTTTTAAATTCCTACAAGTTCTTTGGCCTGCCTCCAAATTCTGGACAAAGACATTCTTTTGAAGATAAATTGACAATGCCATTAACTCGACACACTAATTTTCACAATGGAAGAATGGATGGTAAAGATGATAGAGTTTGCAGAGATGCTGAAATTGACTGTTTTGATTGAAGAGAAGAATCTATCTAATTCTCTTTCTGCTTCTGGACTTTTTTTGCTCCAAACTGATAAAAATAAAAATTTGATTTTCAGCTTTGATTATTAGAATGTTTTTGTCATTATAGAAAGGGCTTGAAATGTTGTGAAATGTAAAGCAAAAGGTTGACGTTGTATTTTTCCTGTATTTTACCGCACTGAAAAATTTGGAAATCACTTCTCTCTCTCTCTTTCTTTCTCTCTCTCTCTCTTTTTCTGCATTTCTATCTTAAAATGAAACAATAACATTCATTAAGAATGCCATTAACTTGGGTTAGCGATGTGTGATCTGTGTTACTGTGAACCCCAATTTTTTTATCCTCAGTGGCAACCGAGAGAGGAATCAAAACACTACAGATGGTAGCTGTCTTTAAGTGATCAAAGTCTTGTCACTTTTATAGGTGTGCCACAAAGACAAAGCACAAAAAAGGAATGGGAATTTAATCAGGTATTTTCAGAAGCTATGTTCATTTTTTGACATACCCCGTCTCCTTTGCAGCTTCATTTCTAGGCTCATCACATATAGCAAGAGGAAATGGGAAGGGTGGACTGGAAATTCATAAGCTGGTGGACAGAGCTACACAATGCAAGTCTCTCCCTTTTCTACATGCAACAATACCAAAATAGCCCTTGTATTTGAGATGATCAGGCTCATCAATGCTTCTAGTCAAGTGGAAAAAGAATCTACTGAAAAGATAGTTCCTATAGTTATCTCTTAGGTATAAGTCAAATAGATCCTTGTGTTTGACTTATTTAGCTATTGTTTCATTAACTGAAGTAATAAAATTGAAATATCTGAACTATCCAAATATATGATCAGAATTACAAAGATCTTAGTACAGGTTTCATTAAAAACCTATTTAGTTGCATAATAATTTAGCAAAGGAACTAGAGTAACCTCCCTTTTTCTTTCTTGAATTTGTGATGGCAAAAGTGCTATTTTTAGAATTTTATAAAACATTTAGACACTCTGCCAACATTTTTGTTCCAAATAGGATTTACTTCTTTCTTTTCAGCCATATTGCAAAATCTTTCCCTAGACTTAGCTATGTCAATGAAACCCAGTACTACTTTTCCAAAGTTTGAGAAATGTGAGTGGAGAAAACTCACCTGATTTTGAAGGCAGAATGATTTGTTTTAAACACGTGATGTCTTCTTTTCCTAGATGTCATGCTCTTTCACTTTTTTACATTTTAAGTATTAGTTGTCAGTTATAGAAAAAGATATCTCTACATCCAGCTTTACTTCTGTCCCCGCCTCTACTAGTATATCTATCTACATCTTACGGTGGTGTTCAAAGTTAATTTCAGTGCAAAAGTCTTCTGTCAATAATTCAGAGATGTCCAACAATGAGTAGAGAGTGCAGAAAAAAATTAAGAGCTTGTTGAAAAATCTTCTTTCCTACATTCTTGTTTATGAGAAACTTCCCAACAATATTTTTTAAAAAAATGATGCATCCACCAGATCTGAGCTGCAGTAATCTGGAGACAGACTAGATAAAAAAAACTTTCATCCAGATTTTTGCACGTATGACTTGGAAGATCTATATTAAGGGGGGAAAGGTGCAGCACACTGACAGAAAGACAATTGTCTAAAAATGTTTCCAGGCCTTCCTGATTCCATAGATGCACAGAAGATTCATTTCTTCAAGCAATGCAGAAATTCTATAAATCGGGATTGTGAAAACAATAAATACAACCTACCACAAAAAACTCAGCTGGTCTAAGTGTTGGCATCAACTGCCCCCTGACCCTACCCCAGTCCCCAGCCTGGTCCCAGTCAGTGTTCACTTTTCTTGAAAGTCCTAAAGGCTATTTTAGGTCACTAAATCCAATCATCCCCAACTGCCTGACATTACTCATTCCAGGAATCCCAATTATAGCATTTTCAACAGAGAGGTGGCCTGTCTTTGCTTGAACTCCTCTATTGATGGGAAGCCCACCAAGGTAATTGATTCAATTGTCAGAGTGCTATTATTTGAGGAAGTTTTCCCACTTTTCAGCTGAAAATCTCCCTCCTTATAGATTACATCCATTATTCTGGGTCCTGCACTCTGCGATGAACAATTCAAGGCCTTTTCCACCCTTTCAGATACTTGAAAGAACTTATTATATCCCCCCATCATATTTTCACTATGCTTAGATGAGAACAACAATGTGACCTTAGGATCTGAGGTGTCTTCCTCTTTTTTGTCATGTCCCTGTCGGAGTCTGAATCCGAGGAGGAAGACAAACAGCTGACAGGGAGTGGGCTGACGGCTCTGTTGGTTGTGGAGGAAACTGGGGAAGGGCAAAGTCCGGCTGAGCAGAACAGGGGAGGTAGAGGTAGAACAAGGGAGAGGGAGTTCAGAGGAAGACCCAGGCCCACCCCCTTTTCATCCTAGGGCACGCAGGAAGGAACGGAGAAGAGAGCAATGTGGGTTGCGTGGCTTACGGGGAAGAAAAGGGCCCTGATTCCCTTCATTAGACACAGCTGGGAAGAGAGTTTAAAGGAGATGCATACTGAGTGCGGCAGCTGCTGGGAGCAAGCATGAGTTTGTCTTGTGTTGACTTTGGTTATCTGTGTTCCTGGTATCTTCCTAACCATGTTCAATTATTGCTGTGCCTTCACATCTGTAATTCTTGCTCCTGTCCTGCTAAACTAATTACCTCATTTTGTCTTGTTTGGACTTATAGTTTTTGTTGACCATGTTTTGGACTTGACTCTCTGCAGCCAAAGGCTGTTCCTTTCTCCAGCCAGAAGGTAACTAGGATATTGGGGGCAAAGTTGGAACTAATAAAGGGACTCTTGCTGATTATCTGACAGTGTTGCCTTTGTGCCACACCCCAGGTCATCACATTCTTCTTCCTTCTCCAGGTATGAAAATGGTGTCCTTTCCCATAGTATTTGGAGGATAATTCGGGAACATAGGTTGCAGTGTGCTTTGCATAATCATTGGAGAACCACTTGGCTCCCTGCTCCAAAGATTAAAGAGCCACAAACACTACTACAATCACTATGAAACTGACTAGCATCAATTATTTAGGATATTTATCTCTTGCATTTCAATGTATATAGTAAAAACAGTTGGCTTAAGTAATCACACCCAAATCTCATAAGAAAGAATTATAAGGACGTTTCTTAATCAAAACCTGCTTCCCACTTAACAAAACAACTGTTTTCTTTTCTTTCTTTCCTTCCTGCCTTTCCCTTTTTCTCTTTCTTTGTTTCTTGCTTGCTTTCTTGCTTCCTTGTGTGCTATTCATAATGCTGAAACATTTAGCATGATTTTCTGCATTAGAATAATAACACTTCTTTAACAATATTGGATACAACAGAAGGGTAGGCAAAGAGATGTGCCAATCCAAAAATATGGTATTGTTTGTTTATTTAGGATATTTAGCTACCCATTTCTTTGCAGAAAAATCAAGGTAGTTTTCATACCTCCTAAAACCATTTACTATAAGAAACACTATTTAAAAAGGCAATTTTACAGTAATCAGTTGAAATCAAGGAAGATTTTTTAAAATAAATAAATATGTTCTGTCTTAGGATAAATATGATCTTATTGTTATGTTAAAGGATCTGGATGTGGTCGAGTCTTAATACTTCAAAAACTGATTTAATGAAATGCAACATCTCTCTTGTCAAAGGTAGCGTGTGGGAGAATAATATGGAATGTGGGAGTCATTACTGTATCTCAGCTTTTTCATATTTAGTGTAGGTAAAAACTAGCATTTTAAATTACAACTGGAAAAACATGGAAAAATGAAACCAAACGGATCTGTTAATCAGGCTTCAGAAACCAGTTAGGCTAATCCTTTGATTGGGCTAATCCTACTGTAGGTCCCTAGGTTCACATTTAAATGCAGCCAATGCCTTTTGCACACTAGAATTCCTAATAATAATTGGAAGTGTAGAAGACGCAGCCATTAAGGATAGTGAAGTTGTGGCTGACTAACAGGCTTTTCATAAACACACTGGCACACACTTTTTTTTTTAATTATCTCAGGCTGCAAATGAGCATCATCCATTTTGCTATCATATTTTCTCAGCCTGCAAAGTGCATTCTCACTTTCAGATTTCATCAAAGAATGAAAAATGACAGAATTTGGAATGAGGGAGTGAACAACATGTTATCAACACCCTTTCACCACGAAAAAGACATCACATCAGGCTTCTAAATCACGTCGCTGCCACACCTTTGGGCATCTGCGATTCTGCCAGAGCCCTCAAAATCTGCTATGTCTATCACCAGGTGCAGCCTTTGAACGTTGAAATGCTATCTGCCATGCTGGTTGGCATGGCAACAGTTGTCAAATCATCCCTTGATAATGTTCTTTAATTGATTGTATAAATTATTTCTGAGCTATGCTTCCGTGAACTGATGTTCTGAGTCTCTTAAGTGAAAGGCTCAGATTGACTGCACTTAAAAATGCATTGCATTCAGTGACCTTAGTTGGGAAACTGACTCCCTTACAAGACTAGAACAAAGCATCAATGTTAACCATCGATATAGGAAACAATATACAGCCCTGGTCAAGCCAACCAAGTGTATGTTAACTGCTGCTTGAACAAAGCTATATTGCATCGAATACTACAAAGAAATGAATAAGTTATACCCCCTCTATGATGCTTAATTTTCGCCATGATAATAACATATTTTAAAAAACTTTCAGATACCATTATGACCCACCCAGCAAAGCCAAATAAATCTTCCTCCTTGTTTTTTCCTAGAACAATGGCTGCTAGCCTTCATCATCATCATCTAGTTTCATATATTGTATTAACACCTGTACATCATATTTAGAAGTTTATTTTGGTAAAAGTCCACTGAGTTTAAGAAAACCTTGGATAATCTTTTCCAATTGATGTTGATATTACTGGATTAAATGACCTATTTAAAGTGAGGCTTCCTATTTGCATTCTACTACAGACTTTAAAATATGGCATTAACTCTTTATCATTGCACCAAAGCCAATAAGCTTCATATAAATAACAGTCACAGTGGCTGTGATTGTACTGGTACTGAAACATAGTGCTTTCTGACCAACATTGTAAACCATCTTCATTCTGTACCATGTGTGTAATATTCATTTTTATCCATATCAAAGTTCAGTACAGTTTTTCCCAGTCAGCTCTCCTGTGATCAATTCCTCTTGTTTACTTATCTTTAATCTGCATTTACTTTTCTCACTTTGAGCCACCAGATCAGTTTAATAAATGAAGGGCAAGATATTAAGCTATGTCAAATCCAGCAGACTGCTAAATAATAGCTGCTGCCTAATAGGGAGATGAAATCATGTCCTTATTATTTTCCAGTTATTATTCATATGGGGATCTCTTTAGAAATGGCAAGTATCATTGCAGTTGCATAAAGCTATGTCTTTTCTTCTATACAGTTGCATTCTAGCAACCTGTTGAGGTTTCTGGTTGGTTTCACACAATGCTCTAAACCCAGCTTAATGTAACTTACTGCTATTTTGTTAAACTACAAGAGATTCCATAAGCCATGCAAGGTTGGACTGATACCCTTGCTTACATAATAACATGATGAACTACAAGGTACTTAACTCAAATTTAACCTAGTCCTGATCTACTATTTTGTGTGAACCCAGCCTGCATGTGATATTTTTAAGTGGCAGTCTTACTTATAAAAGTGTGTTAACTTTCTAAAACAGGGCTGTCAAACTCCTGGCCCACAGACCAGATGCATCACACCCTGGCCACACCCACACCCTAACCCTAACCCCTAGTTTAGCAAAGGGGAAAAAAGTCTCGGTACATCATGTGATGCCACCATGATGACATGAGTTGACATGAGTTCTAAAAGGAAAAGCTGTGTTCTTTGCCATTAAAGTTCTCCAGGAATATACTTTGTGATGTCACTGAAATAGCTTTGCTTCCAATTTTCCTAGTCTGAAAGATAAGTGTCAGGTAATCTGTCTATTAATTCCCTGATCTCCCAGGTGAAACCAACCAAAACTAGAAGGTACCCAATGAGACTAACTTAAAGGATTATATCAAAATTTACTACAGCCTTTCTAGAATAGATAAGCCAGTGACAAGTGCAAACAAAATTGTTTATGTTGCTTTCCTATTAAATGTTTGCTTTGCCTTCAGGGAAGGAAGAGGACCTTCATACTGTATTAATCTTCATTTCAACACCTTTAAATATGTTTTATAATATAATGCTTTCCTTTCTCCCATGTTCCTGTCTGGAATTCCTTTTTTAAGAATGAGAGATTGAGGAGAAAGTTAGCAAATAACATATTATGGGGAAAACTTTAATCAGATATCCTATACCTATTTTCAGGTGGACCATTGAGAAGAGCAATAAAGCACTACAAATCGATAGCAGAAAGATTTTACTTTTATCCCATCACATCTTAATCATCTACCACATTGCTGTTTCTTAAATTCCTTCTTTTCCCCATTGGCAGCAATTCCATAGATCAACCTAAGATGCATTCCAGTTTAAAACAAAAGTCTGAGTTTCTGGTTGGATTTCAACAACTTTTGACCAACTGGTCAGTCCTTGAGTGACCCATGACTAAAACCTAGATTGCACTAGATTACACTAGATCGCACTTTACAATGAGCAAAGGCAGGTTTGACTTCTGTGAATTGGTTTGCCAGAAACAGAAACAGAAATTCCCATTAAGCTATGATTCTCAGTAAAGTAGGCTTCAGCTCTGATGCCTGGAATCTTACAATGTTTGCTGAGTGGATCCCAAGAACAGCTGGTCTGTAGAAGTAACTTCCAACAATCATAAAAGCATACTTGGGGCTGGAAAGAAATGTTGCTACAGGGCAAATAAATTTTGCATTATTTTCCTTTCAATTCTCTTCTCTCTCTCTCTCTCCCCTCCTTCTCCCTCCCTCCCTCTCTTTAGAATTTCTTTCAAAAAAGAAAAACAATCAGAAGAATATCATGGGAGAATGGTCTGTTTGTATTTAATTCCAAGGAAACCAAGATATGATAGGATGAAGGTCCTTCCATCTCTTCCCCTGTCTCTCTCAAGATCATCCTCACATACCTTTACATTCCTAGAGCAGAGAAATCATCGACCCAATATCTGTCTGTATGGATTTGTTGGAGAATTCAAAAAGGTGTTCATCATATAGAAAACTTCTGCGTGCACCAGGTATATCACAGAGGTATCTGACTCTAAAGATGCTTCATTCTTCTGCTGCATTCTTATCAATAAAGTACTTTTGCCTGGCCTCATTTATTACAAAGCAGCTACTCAAATATGAGAAACTGTCCTGATTCCTTTTCTAATTTCTATCCAAAAGCCTTCAACAAAGTCTGATATTAAACTTTCCAACCAGCAGGCACCACTAAGGGCCATTTGTCTCACTTTCCACAAATCCAGTAAGACTCAAAAGATAAATTTTCAGGAATGAAAACTAATTTGTTATTTGCATTCAGAAATGGCTGGGAACAGTTCTATTTTAATGCATCAGATAATAACTTTATGTGACAGATTCACATAATTACATAAACCCCAATAATAATTTTACTCAAAAATAACTATTGAAGTCAATGGGAATGAATCCTTCTCCATCACCATCACCATCCCATCTTCTGTGAGACTTGGCAAAAAGCCTCTTAAAAGAGAGGTGATACATTTTAAAATCAGAACACATTCACACCTTTCAACACTTTAGTTTCCTTATAGACATCTCATAGAGCTCTTTCCACTCTCCTTGTCTTGTCCCCACTTAATTCCTTGCAACTCCTACTTACTGTACTCAATCCAGATCCAGATTTCTTAGCTCCTCAGTTCTTCCACTTTGCCAGTCCCAATCCATTCAGTGGGCACTTCTCATCCTACTGAGGCCCCACCCACCTCCTGATAATTTCTGCCATGGGCAGAACCTGTCAACTAATCCACCTTGCCTGCTTCCAATTCATTTGTGCAGCATTATTATACAAGCAAACCAGAAATCTAACCCCAATGTTTTCCAAATTTCGACTATACATGGAAAACAGAACTGGACAACAGAATATATTCTTTAGATCCAAATTTATTTTACACTTTATTGCTTAACATCCCTTCGACAAGAGGAAAGCAAAATAAATGGAATACCAGTAAATATCTGGGGCTCAATTTTATTAAGAATCCCCAAAGTATATTCAGTAAAACAACTTGTACCTTTGAAAAGTAGGTAGTGCATATCTGATACTTCAGAAGTGTACTTAGGCCTGAGAATGCTTTGAATACATTTTAATACAAATTATCTTTTGTTACCATGCGGTCCTTTTATCACTTAGATATACTCTTACAAGTAAATGCATTATGCATTCTTCTGTCTAATACAGATGCTGTGATTCCACATCACCAGTGGTTTCACTGTGTGCAATCAGCAGGGGGGGGTCCTGCTCACAACATATCCTGCCGCTTTGTGCACTTTCATCACGATGCACACCATTTTTATTCCCCCACTATTTCCAAGAAGCAATTTCTTTTCTTTCCCCACAAAAATCTTTTGCAAAAGGCAAGGGAAAGAGAAGCATGAGAGAAAATCATAATCTGAACTCAGTTCTATTACCAGACAGGACAGGAAGTGGCTCAAGCAGCTTCAGAAGGGGAGCAGGACCCAATACCAGCTGGGCAAAGGAAATATAGGCACACCAGGGATAAATCCTGTGATCAGCCAACTGTAAAAACCAATTCTTACTAAGAAGCATAATTCCGCAAAGCATAAATGCCTACATATATTAGGGCTAGCCAGTCCGTTGACCTTACTGCATTAATAACCAGTTGTCAAGACTGATTTACCAAGTCAGGTTTTCCAGAGCCCACCTCTCAATGCATCAACGTATTCATACAGTACAATTCATACATTAAATCCCTTTTGAGGTAATGATTAAGCCCAAGGCTAGAAAGTAGGAAACCATCATTGGTGGAAAATCCATTTAGGGTTAAACCCACATGAATGTAAAGACAAAAATGGACATAGCGAATGGATTTGGAAATGGTACATGTAGATAGGAGGGTGCACACTTTTGGAGCCAGCCTTATGTACATTTCCTGGGGAAATACATAAGAAATGCCATTTGCTGAAAAAACAAGAGTTAGGTTTCCATGAATTTGCAGAGCAAAATTGATTTAGGCAATGGATTTGAGGTGCATGGGTATGGGTAGGCATGTGCATACTTTTTGAGCCTGATATATCTATGTTTCCTTGAAAAATTCAAGAGAAATTCTCATTTGCTGAAAATCCACATAGATTTAGGACTATTTCTCCATAAATTCGAAGAGCAAAATAAATATTGCCAATGGATTCAGAGCCCATTGGTTTGCTTGGTAGGGAAAATACTTTTCGAGCCTAACTTATATCAGTTTCCAGGGAAAATATGTGGGAAAATCCCATTTGCGAACAATCTACTTAGGGTTAGGTCCACTTAAATTCAGAGAGCAAAATGGACATCACCAATATATTTGGAGCATATCACTAACCTTAGGAAGGTACATATCTTTCCAGCCTACTTTACCTAGTTTTTGTCAACTCATAAAACATTTTGTATACACATTTTATAGTTGACGACAGAAAGAAGGGGGGAGAGCTTCAAAGAGCAGACAGCAGTGTGGAATCGAAAGTACATTCATTCATATTTTCTTCAAAGACTGATTACGCAGGTTGGAAAGGTATGTAGCTTCGTAAGTATAGTGATTGGCTCTGAATCCATTGGTGATGTCCATTTTGCTCTACGAATTCATGTGGACCTAACCCTAACCCTAAGTGGATTTTCCATGAATGGGAGTTTCCCATGTACTTTACCAGGAAATGTGGATAAAGTAGGTTGGAAAGATGTGCACCCTGCTAAAGATACCTGTGGGCTCCAAATCCTTTGGAGATGTTCATTTTGCTCTCTGAATTCATGTGGACCTAACCCTAAGTGGATTTCCGCACATTGAATTTTCCCATGTATTTTTCCAGGAAATGTAAATAAAGGAGGCTGGAAAGGTATGCACCATCCTAAAGATACCATTGGGCTCCAAGTCCATTTTTCTCCCTGAATTCATGTAGACCTAACCCTAACCTAAGTAGATTTCCACAAATGGGAGTTTCCAATGAATTTTCCCAGGAAAATTAGATAAAATAGGCTGGAAAGTTATGTACCCTCCTACACACATGGATGGACTCTGAATCCACTGCCAATGTCCATTTTGCTGTATGAATTCAAGTGGACTTAACCCTAACCCTAAGTGGATTTTCCATGAATTGGAGTTTCCCATTTATTTTTCCAGGAAAAAAATGATAAAGTAGGTTGGAAAGATGTGCATCCTGCTAAACATACTGCTGGGCTCTGAATCCTTTGGGAATGTCCATTTTGTTCCCTGAATTCATGTAGACCTAACCCTAAGTGGATTTTCAGTGAATGGGATTTTTCAATGTATTTTCCTAGGAAATGTATATAAAGTAGGCTGGAAAGGTATGCAACCCTCCTAAAGATACCGGTGGGCTCTGAATCCATTGGCTATGTCTATTTTGCTCCCTGAATTCTTGTGGACCTAACCCTAAGTGGATTTTCCATGAATGGGAGTTTCCTAGGGGTAGGATTCTACCAGTTCACACCGGTTCTATAGAACTGGTTGTTAACATTCCCAGTAGTTCTTAGAACCGGTAAAACGGACCCCTGGCTGGCCCCTCTCCTCTGCTCCTCCGCTCCAAAAACTGGTTTTTTTTTTACTGTGCATGCACAACATTTTTTGCACATGTGCAACAATCTTTGCCTTATTCTCCCCCACCCACACCTCCCTTCACAACCCAGTTATTTGTTATTGCACATTTTGAAGAGATAAATGGATATCACCAATAGATTTGGAACACATGGGTATTGTTAAGATGGTGCCTACTTTTTGAGACTGCGTTTTCTATGTTTCCTGGGAAAATACATGGGAAAATGACTGTCTTGCATTGAGCATAAAGTCAGCAAGGTGACCTTGGGCAAGTCACTCTCTTTCATCCCTAGTAAAGCTGTAGGACAGATCCCAATAGCAAACCACTTGCAAAAAATCTTGGCTCCCAAGGATGCACATGAGCATGGCCATTCTTATGACTCACAGAGGCTATGCAGGTACAAACCCCATTCTTTTGCAACTTCCACATCCTCCAAACATTGTGCCAAAATGGGGTATTGCTTTCAAGAATTGTTTTCTGGTGTTAAATGCTGCCATGTTATCAAAATACCATGGCGTGTCACCTTAGACACGTACATCATATGTTCGCCAGCACTGGTCTATGAAAATATGAATAGGGAAGAACATATTAGAATGCTCTTCCCCTTATACTTTTACTAGTTTTTAAATGTTTTTAATCATTTGTAAACCATTCAGTCTCTGGGCATCAGGATATTTTTATTTTTATAATTTACAATAGGAAGCCAGAGCTATTAGTTCTTTGCTGTTGGTCTTCAAGTGCTTCCTAAGAACATAGTATGTTGTAATGTATCAGACTACTTTGTGTTGTTGTTGTTGTTGTTGTTGTTGTTGTTGTTAGTGTTGCTGTTGTTGATGTTGTTATTTCAATCCTAAAATGGAACAGTGGAAAATGCCAACTTGGCAAATTAAGGTCTGAATGGAAGCAATGCTTAAGAGTTTCTCTCTGTGCTGAAACATTATTCATGCTGGCCAGTTACAACTATTTTCTTCATATAATTACTTTTCAATGGATGTAAAACTCAAGATACCATCTCAAGATTCTCTGATTTTGATAGCTAAGCAGAAGTGAACATGGGCGTCAATGATGGAAAAGGTGATGAAAGAAGACATGTTTGAAAAAGACAAAAAAAAAGCATAGTCTTTGCAGGAGATTCTTCTTATCTGCTTGCTGATGTTCTTGTTGTGTTTCACTTTCAAATTGATAACAGCAGAGACCAGATGAAATATTCTGATTTTCTTCCCTAGTTATCTTTGGAATTCATTGTGACTTCTCTTTTTCAATCATCAGCAGAAAGAGGCAGTTCCTGAATTAAGCAGGGGCTGCAGAACTTGGAGAAGGCGATAACAATACAAATGGATTTTCTCTAACAGAGAAAAACAGCTGTCCCTATTATTTGAATGCTTCACCTTTCTCCATTCCATTAATTGGTTCTTTGATCACAAGCTGAGGTGGAGAGGCCCTGATAAGAAATAGGTTATTAGTAAAGTAGCCTACAGGAATGAATTGGGCCAAGTACTCACTATAGAAGATGAGATAAACCCGTAATGCTCATGTATGTGAGTGGTAGCAAGTGATAGGGCCCTCCGACTGCATGGAACCACTCACAGAGTGAGAAAGCTAATACTCTCATGCTATGATAGCTATGGCACCATATAAATTTAGCTCCCAGGAACGGAATAGGATGAAAATTCCATAAAGAGTTTTCTGTAAATGGCTTAGACTTTTATATCAAACTGTGTCAGAGTATTTGCTTCTTTTAAAAAATCATTTCTTGATCTCACTATGTTAAACACAACTGAGAGCTTTCAGTATAAGAGGAAATTACTGTTAATTTTTTCCCCACCAAGACAATTCATAAGAGCACCCTTTGAAGTGTGGCAAAGCTAAATTGGAGGAATTAAATTTGATTGAATCTAAGCCAGTTGATTTTACTACCCCCGCTGCTGACAAGAACCATTGAGTAATTTGTAATACTTCAGAAGAAAATCTTCAGGAATTTTCTATCATGTAATCCCCCACCCCCATTTAAAAAAACACCTCAAGAATATGACTGTGGGGACAAGGCCATATTGGTTTATTGTTAATGTACTGGAAAGAAGTATTATGGAGAAAACAGTTAATATTAAATTATGAACACAAGGTTATCTTTCTCTTGCACATGCTCCATTGCTCTAGGCAGAGGTAATCTGTTAATAGCATTCAGTCAAAATGACACCATTAAGAAATGGAAGCTCTGCTGATTTTGCCAACCGAATGATGTATAAAGCTGAGCTTCTGTCATCCAAGTTGCAACTGTTAGTTACGCATTAAAATCCAGTACAGGGCCAATAGCTTGTAGAACAGGTACCAGCCTTTACCACCACCACCCAAAAAAATATTAAGAAAGGAAATAAAAAAGCATCAGCTTTGATTTGTAACTTACATTTTTATTCTTCATTTTGCATAATTACAAGTGGGCACCTGGACACAAAATCATTGTGTTCATACTTCAAGCCAAACCAGTTCACTTATCCATATTTTTTTCAATAAGACACAATTTGTTGGTCATAAAACATGCTTGATACCCCATTACACTAGGCCAAATGAACCATAATATGATCAGCCAATATCTGTTTAAAAGCCATAAATGTATCAAAATGAATTTTGATGAACAAAATGAACAAATTGGCCATCAACAGGCACATAGACAAAAACAACATCTACATACCATTCAAAAGAGACAATCAAAAAGGAAACAAAAAGACTAAAACACATCTTCACCAGCAGTCAACACCTAAATATGAACAAAGATTAACACTAAGATTAACACTAGGCCAACAACCAAGAAATAAACAATAGCCCAATTAAGGAACTGCCAAACAAGCTAACAGTAATCAAACTGCCAAACAAGCTAACAAGCCCAATCAAGGAATCACTCTCACCAACACTGACAGGGCAAGCCAGAAACATATAAAATGAGAACAAATCTCACTCCCCATTAGCACTGATAATGTTACCCAGGTTGGTAACAAAATGTCTGCAAGAAAATGACCAAGTTTGGAGAGGATTAAGGACCTCACACAGGAGACTTGAGGATATAACAGGGAAACATACTTTGAAACTAAGCAAAACAGACCGACAGTGGGAGATTAATTCAAGGTATCATTATTCTTGAGTCAATTGAATAGTGTGGATAAATTGACAACGCTCTTTCTCTCAACTCATATGTGAATCCTGATTTAAAGTATAGCCCAAATAATTTTTAGGTGACAAAAGACAGATAATTATTAAATAGGAGGACAAAATTCCTATTATACTATGTGTAATTCTTCTCCTCCTCCTCCCCCTCCTCCTTCTCCTTCTAGTTTTGCCCTGACATCACCATTTTGAACTGCACCCCTCAACATCAAGAACAATAACATGCACAAAGGCTAAGAACATTAACTACCTTGAAAAAATGCAAACCCTTCTATTAGGTTAGGAAAATCAATTAAATGAATGATTTCAGTTGAGTTTGTTGGAAATTTGGCTGGATTTGGATAAAATTATTCCACAGTATTTGTAGAAAATTATTGCCCATTTTATCTAATTTTTACCTTTTGGGCAATATTTATTTGTTTGTTTGTTTGTTTATTTATTTATTTATTGGCATTTATCACATTTTTAAACTATCCACTTCCCTCACAGAGCATTATTTTGCTGTTAAAGTAATGTGTTTTGATATGATCATTTCACATGTTTTCTCTCATGTGATAATACAGCTTTGGAAAATCATGAAGGGGGCTTTATTTGAAGCATCTTTAGCATCATTTTACTCTTCAGCCTGGACTCGCTCCAGAATTTCACAGATGTGTATAGTCTACAAGCACTGCTTTCCCTTGGGTACATAGGGGAAAGAAAATGGAATTCCGCATAATAAATTCAGTTATTAAGCAAGTACACCTTTGCTACCAGTTTGCTCTAACCAGCAAGTATACAAAGCAGTAATCAAAGTTAGGAAGAAAGGTATCCCATCTACGAAGGACTACCATTTATAAATGCATATTTTTCTAAATGTGGATTGCTTACTTCTCTGTTGGTAAGCATGGTAAGAATGAGAGTACTACATTATATTCAGAAAATAAACCTGGTGATGCTTCTGGATGATAAATTGTTATAATTATATGTCAGAATAAAGTGTGGCTGAAGAACCTTTTTTCTTCTGAAGGCACAATCCTGCAGAAGTAATTTATGGAGGACTATTAATGGACAAGGATGGAGGAATTAAACCATCCATTTATTTTCTCTCGAGAACTTCCCCCACCCACCTCTTTTATTTAAGCATTTCTTTATTTTTCTTTTCTCAGTCCTCTACCTCACTTACCTCACGTAGTAGACAGCTAGAAATAAACAGACTCATCACCCTTGAAATATTCAGAACTGTACATTTGCAAGAGACAGTTGAAATGCTATGACAGCTAAATACGGTTTTCATGGGTATAAATGATCTTGAAATTATCCCATTCTATCCACTAGTGAAATACTAGAACAATGCTAACTATTAGCTATTTACATTTCTACTCCACCTCTTTCTTGAATGCTTTAGATATAAAGATATTGAAATGCCATATAAAATTTAGAAATTCTGCCCCATCTTTAAACAAAAAGTATGTCGTCATTTCTGAAGCATCCTAAAATGCAAATCTAGTCTTCTAAGAGTTTGGACTTCCCTAGTAAGCCTCTCTATATGACATCTCCAGTTTCACTTTTCATACTGAAATAATCCATGACAAAGTCATGTCAAATATGCAAGTGTTTGGTATGATAAGAAATCATATCATGTGTTTTCATTTCTAATATACAATTTTTATGGTAGGCTTATTTTATGCAGCTTAGCCCTAGTCAATTCGAAGTTAGACATTTTGATGCTTTCAGCCATGCCTGTGGCTTGATAATCTGTACCACAGATGTTCGTCATTGCTCCTCTGTTACTGTAAAAAGTTTTCTTATAGAAACATTCCAGTTTTAAGAACTGAAAATGCTACAAGGAGATCCTGATTTGGTGACAGGGTATCAAAGTTTAAATGCATGCTACTAGGACATGAAAGGTCTGCAAACTTTAAGGCACCCATTTTGTTTCTGAAACTCTCCAGTGCCACCACATTATCATCATATTGGCATTCACTCTTAGCAACATGGATAAATCTTTTATAGGGTGATTTGTCTTCAAACCTGGTAATCTAAGTCTCCTAATGGACATCCACCACTGCTATAATCAACTACTCACTGCTGGTTGTCTTCCATTTTCCTCTACCCTTCTCAGCATTAATGATATCTGAAACTTCTAAATTACCCCAAAGTAAAAAGGAGTAAAAATCCAGTTTCCTATGGCTGATGTTACCCAACCAAAAGTGATTCAATGTTCTGCTAAATCTTGCTAATTTGTAGGTAATTTCTAATTTATATACCTAATATTATAATTTATGGAGATGCATGGTAAAGTATTGTTTTGTTTGACTTTAGATTTTATTTCAAAGCAAGATCTGTTAAAAACAACCATCTATTATATATAGTTCATTGCTACAAATCTTTCTCTTCTGTACATAGTTTTGAGATAAGTTTTCCTATTTAAAATGTTCCTGGTGTGTTTTTTTTAATACATAAGTTCTTCTAATGGAGCCCAACTTTGAAGACAAATTAAAAGACTTAGAATCATACATAATGAGTTGATGAGGTTTCTTGACATTTATACTGAAGATTTATTTGAATAAAGTAGGGCTGAGCTTCCTCATAATACCCTAAATTGCTGCATATTTCACCAAAAAAGCTATTTAGGTGATTTACATTGTTAACTCTAAGTTCAGACTACAAAGTGGTGGGATATTTTTTTCCTAATCATCTTTTAATCTGAAGGCCAATTTACATGGGACTATCCCCAGAGTTTCCCAATGCATAGAATAAGAAAGACCAAAGTAAATATAAAGATGTTAGGAAAATTATGGAAACTTAGCAGACAAATCGGCATCAATAGACACAGACAAACCACATTTACACATCATTCAAAAGAGTCAATAAGAAAACTAAGAAGGAAACAAAAAGACTAGAAAATATCCTTTCCAGCAACCAACACCCAGATAAGCAGGAATTAATACCAGACAAACAATCTAGCAAAAAACAATGCCCCACTCAAGGAATTACCAAAGAGAAAATCACACTCAATCAATACTGGCAGGGCAAAATATTATATATAAACAATAACTAAATCACACACCCACTACCACTGATGATGTTATCGAGTTTGGTAATGAAATATTGGCAAGTAAACAACAAAATTCAGAGAGCACAAAGAACTTTGATATCATTTCTAGAGTTTCTTTGAAGTAGATTATATAATTTCAGCACATCTAGAGTATATAATGCAGGTAGGGAGATTGCTTATATTGTGAAATAAAACAAGAGGGGGATAATAAGAAAATTAAACCCCCCCCTCTACAAAACAGAGAAAGATGAGCACACACCCTACTTACTTTGAACTTTAGTCAGAATCGTGACTCACAACAAGCACAAATCTGCATCATATCCAGTTTTGTAAAAACACAGTCCAGTTTGATAAGAAATACTTTTTCTGATCTGAAGTTTGTATCACTAGGGAACTTGAAGTCTGGCAAGTTGTTTAGTGATTTTGCTTCCCAGATTCCTGAACGTAGCAAGATAAATGTTTCTTGACAGCTGTTTGAGTAATTCTTTTGTCCAAACAAATAGAGACCTATTATCAGCCTTATAAAAATTCATGTGCTGGGATAAGTAAAAATAACAAAATGTTTAGCAGAGATTAGCCAATTTAAATAACTTTGGAATAATCCAAAGAAAGTTACATGCACTTCAGTGACAAATCTGAGTGACATTCAAGGTGAGCTAAGATTATGGTTATTCATTGCTCCCATGCTTTGCAATCTTTTCTTGTTTTAATGTCGTTCTCAGTTATTAATGCTATATTGTAAAGCAAGTTGCCTTTTTTCAGGTCTCCCTTTTTATTTCATGGGATATAAATAGTCACCACTGAGAGTGGAAATCATCAAAGTCATTGTTGTTCTATCCATATTCATTTGAGAGGAAGTGCTTCAGTCATCACTAAGTACTACAATTATGGTGGATTCTCCCCCCACCCCACCCCCAAGCATCATTCTTCTACAATTCTCATTGTTGTTCAGTCACTAAGTCATATCTGACTCTTTGCAACCCTATGGACCATAGCACACCAGGCCCCGTCTCAAACTCTGTGTCCCAGAATTTGCCCAAATTCATATTCATTGTATTGCTGACATTATCTATCCATCTCATCCTCAATCATTCCCTTCTCCTTTTGCCTTCCCACTATCAGGTCTTTTCCAATGAATCCTCTCTTCTCATTTGGTGGCCAAAATATTTGAGTTTCAGCTTCAGTATCTGTCCTTCCAAAGAACAGTCAGTCAATTTCCTTTAAGATTGTGTGATTTGAATTCCTTGCAGTCCAAAGAACTTTCAAGAGTTTTCTCCAATACCACAATTCTTCAGCACTCAGTCTTCCTTATGGTCCAACTCTCACAGCTGTACATTACTACTGGGAAAACCATTGCTTTGACTATACAGACCTTTGTCAGTGAGGTTTACCATAGCTTTCTTCCCAAGAAGCAAGCATCTTTTAATTTCATGGCTACAATTCTCATTGGTACATGCCATTTCATTGCCTTAAGGATGACTTCCTTAAGAATTAGCTTTTTCTTTTTCTTTACAATGAGTCTATTTCCATTTTAATTAGACTTTAGCAATTAACTATCACCATTTACCATTGAAAGAAAAATGGCTTTTAGTAATCTATTTATTTATGTATAACCCACATTTATTATTTTTATAAATAACTCAATATCTGCCTATATCAGGTTTTTGAGATGAACTTTATAGTTGGATAAAAATGCCAAATCCAGTCAGAACATTAACATCAACAGCAAAAAATATAATACAGTAACAGATTTCAAAGTTTTAACTTCTTCTCACTCCTTTATTATCTTCTGCTTCTTTCACTGCTTTCATTCTTTACGTGTAATTCATCTTTCTGTCCTTTAAAAAAAATAAACATTTAAATGGAGAGAAAATTACTTTCCTCTGGCAAACTATTTTAAATTGGCCAATGACTCATAAACCACCATCTAGGGGCGGAGCTCAAGTATTAGACTCCCAAATATCTGATGGGTCCTTAATGCTCTCTGAGTTTGGTTGTTGTCTTGCAGATGTTATCCAAACATTATCACTGCTAGTACCTAGTTTGGGTAATGAAATGTCTGCAAGAAAACAAGGTCAAAGAATACCAAGGACCTCTCATTTCAACTCTGAGCTACGCATATTGTCCCCTATCTATCAAATAACTGTTGAAGCATGCTTTTTAAAAAAATCTTTAAAAAAATCACATACATACTTAATGCCAAACATTCAAGAAAATGTCAATAAAATATAAAGAAAACTAAGTTCAAACTGCCAAAATATTCTATTCGTGTTTCAAATGGACTTCATTTAGGAAAACTTTTCCATCATCTCAATTGCTGCACACACTCCCGCTAATAGTCCCCAGATCTGCTTAGCAGAGTCCTCCTTCTCCTCCAAGGCCAGGTGTTTCTGCAAGATATAGTCAGTTGTGATAATACAAAAAAATAGGCAGAACTTTGTACTCCGCTCTGTCCTGACTGCCATCTTGACTGCACCCTGCAGACACATCTGACCAGAATTGTGAGAAAAGGACAGCCCGTTCACCAAGTATGTTTGCTTTAGTCAGACATTGTTGGCTTTCATCCAAGACTTTGTTAAAGGATAAATGAAACCAGACTTTGATTCATTCTATTGTTTTATCAGTAGATTAAGAGCCCATCTGGAAATAGATCCCGGTAAGAACAATTTGACATTTAGAAATATGAGACTATTAAGAATTCATTACAATATCTAGCTCTTTATTTCTGAAATAATTCAGAGTTTAAAGGTAAAGCATGTTCTATACATCCTTTGTACATTCACATTTGCTTTCTAAGAGAACTAATATTTAAAATGTATAATTGATGGTATTTATAGTTTATCCTGACTATTTCCATTCTATTTGTATTAATGGATATATAGATGATAGAGGTAGATAGACAGACAGACAGACAGACAGACAGACAGACAGACAGAGGAATATTGTAAAATAAACATCCCATGGTTATATTGTAAATATCTATTCAGAATCTCAAATTAAAACTTCCCTTAATTCATTCATTCATTCATTTGGGTCACTAGAAATTATATCTGTCATATTCCATCGGGTATTAAAATATTTCATCAGCTAATCAATCTGTAGATAAATAAAACAATAAACCATACAGAAATATTGAATAAGTTCCTCTAAATGTATTTCCAATCGTTGTTTGCTATTAGGAACTGCTTTCAAAAACCCATAAAATTTGCTTGCTTAGCTTGCCAGATGCAAAATGTCATAATGGAACAGAACTACATAGCATTGTGACATATATAATTAGGCACAAACCTATTTTATTTTTATTTTATTATTTTTATTATTTTATTTTATTTTCATCCTGAGGGTTTTTTTTTTGTACTTGGTTACTGCAATTTTGCTTGATTAAATCCAAATCACCTGTCTGTCTGTCTCCAACTTTTATTCAGAATGTTACTGCTGCAAAGTATTGGTCTGGCCACTTATTAATCAGACCTATAAATCCCCACTATTTAATTTTTCAGTCAAAAGATTCTTGGCACTTTTAGGAACTTATGATATTCCTCCCACTAGGATGAGAGAAAAAGAGAGACCAATTTCAAAAAAAAATGTATTAGAAATTCCAACAAAGAAAATAGAATCTTGTTGAATAGAATTTATGTTGGAACAAACTGTAGATCTATGGGATCTAAAGCTTTTTGAACCTTCCCTTCTAAAAGTGAACTCTTTTCAATTATATCCTTCTGGGAAGGCCATTCCACTATATTCCATAATGTATAGTTTTATGACTGTAACAGGCACTTTGTAACACAAGCAAGTGGAAGACTAGCAGAGTGCATCCATGAACATCAACTAGCAGTCAAAAGACATGATAAAAACTTTTTTCTTTCAAAACGTATGGACAGACTTAAGCATAGTGTTGTGAAATTAAGGAGTTTTCCAGCCAAGGAATACAACCAAACTGTCTTGCAGCATACTGGTAATAGGCTGCAGAAAACCCCTTTCTGAGGAGATGTCAGACATTTCCTAAACAACTTGCAGATTGAGTTTCCTTCCTTCCTTCCTTCCTTCCTTCCTTCCTTCCTTCCTTCCTTCCTTCCTTCCTTCCTTCCTTCCTTCCTTCCTCCTCCCTCCCTCTTTTCCTCCTCCCTCCCTCACAAGAATGCATGTTGAAGTTCATGGGTTTTTGTTGATGACCGCCCCAATTTTATAGAAAATGTTTTTAGAAAATGTTGTTTTATAGATAATGTACATCCTACACTGCCAATAACAGAAATAATTCCATAGATGTTGTTTCCTCCCTGGGTACTGGCCTCTGTTAAAGTATATATACTGGGCTTCATCAAATTGCTTTATTTGGTTGGGTTTTTTAAATGGAATAACAGCAAGCTTGCCTCTGTGTTTTCTTACTATTCAGCTGTGGTTACATAAAAGTTACAGTGATATTTTGCTGGCAAAATAGATTCCTCTTGTCGTCAATACAAGTCTGACTCTTCTAGGCCCGTGAGACGAAGCCTTGATTGTTATACAAACCACAGAGAAATGTTTGAACTGAGAAATATTTATCTTAAAGTGTTACTGATTTGAGCTATAGGCAGCTCCTTTTCCCTACTCCCTCCTTTTGGAAACTTGTAAGGGTTTTCTGCATCTGAATTTGTAGGGTTAAAGAAAAGTTTCAGTACCTTGGAAACGAAGCAGGGAGGTGGTCTTTTCTTTGATGTTTCCATTTATTTCCCTTACTAAAACAAAAGCATGTCATCTTTTTTGTTGTTCTTCCTTCTGTGATGAGTCTTTTCTAGTAGATACAGGTAGTCCTTGTACCTTTTTTCCAGTGTCATTTCAACATTTCCAGTGTCATTTCAACTATTGCTAAACAAGTGATAGTAAGTTGAGAACTATCAGTAGTGGATTTGGCACAGCAAGGGGAAATATAATCAAGAATTCAAAAGTTATTGGGAGGGGCTAAGTAATAGCAAAGGTCAAGAGACCATTGACTTCAGTTTATCAGAGGCAGCAAGAGAGAGACAGAAGAATGACTTACTGCAGGGGTCCCCAAACTTGACAACTTTAAGACTTGTGGACTTCAACTCCCAGAATTCCTCAGTCAACTGGCTGAGTAATTCTGGGAGTTGAAGCCCACATGTCTTAAAGTTGCCAAGTTTAGAGACCCCTGACCTATTGGATCAGAAGAAATATTTCAAAAAAAGAAAAAGTCAGAACATGAAATCATGTCTCATAATTCAGCATTGTCTAAAATAGGGGGAGTAGGGGGGAGCAGAGAGTGGGAGAGTGAAAAAGTTTTTTTTCCCAAAGAACAAGCCCAGGAGAATATTGTCTCTACAATTAGAGAAGGCAAGTATAAATCGTGTTAGCGTGACTGCGCAGAGAATAAAAAATGATGCATTAAATACATGAGTCCAAATCATGGGATTAAGTCAATTAACCAGCCCAATGAATAATATTCCTGACAGTTTAAGATTTTTCAAAGGAGGCTAACAATGGTTTTTCAAAGTAGTATAAATGGCATGTCTATGCATCTCTTTTTCCCTAGTCAACTGTTATCTACATTCTAAGCATCCAAATTAATACTTATAATTATTTTCCAAGCTGTCCAAATCATCAGATGTAAGCCCCTCACTTCTTTCACCCCCACTCCCCAGCGGAGCTAGCTTCTTATGCTTTGCTGCACTAATTGGATTTTAAAAAAAAACCTACTATAGTTTACTTTATTTTCTTGAGCATTTCTTTATGTAATCAATTTAATGAACTACAAGGTGCCAGTCTGGTATTCTGAGTCTCTCGGGGCTATCATTTATCTACAAATCAATTCCTATTGTATAATGTATGGTGAGCTAATATCTCTCAGCTCAAACCATAGAGCAGGAATTGAAGCATTGTCTTTTCTCATCCTTCGGTAGACCATAGGTTTATGTCTTGCTGGTTAGAATATCAGTAATCAGGCAGTGGCAAAGTGTAACAGTGCAGGATAAGTGGACAGTTACAAGGGAACAAGAAGATTTGTTTGGAGTGTACAGCCCATTCTAAGCTTTTCTCTGGAAATTTTTCCTCTGCTTGTGTGTGTGGTTTGGCCTCTGTTAGTACAATATGCAATCTGATTACTCATGAATAGCACCTTCATGTATAACTTATGTCCAGTATTTGAATATGTAAAAAATGTAGTTCACATAAAAGGTGCAAATGCATATCTACCTTTGGTACAGTTGTCCAGCTGGCAAGACCTTGAAGAGGACTCTGATGATAATGAATCTTAGCATTCTCTTTGCCGAGTTCCTTTTTGGTAAACATGCCAGCTTCATTGTCTGGGAACTCAGAGAATGGCTTTTTCATCACTTTTGCCATTTCTCCGCCAAGCAGAAATATTAATGGGTTAAAAAGAAAAGTCATACTCTCTTTAAATCTCAGGTCAGAACAATCAAGGATGAAGCAAAGCAATCAACAATCCACCTTTTTAGGTAGTCCTTAACTTACAAGCATTTGTTTAGAGACTGGAGTTACAATGGCATTGAAAAAAGTGACTTAGAAAACTTGAAAAAAGGATCGCCGCATCTCCACAATCACATGATAAAAATTCAGATGCTTGGCAGTTATGATGGTTGCAGCATCAATGAAGTTTGGGTCAACTAACCAAGGAGAGAAGTATAGCTTGGTGGGCATGGTTTGGTGGGCGTGGCAGGGGAAGGATACTGTAAAATCTCCATTCCCACCCCACTCCTGGGGGAAGGTTACTGCAAAATCCCACTCCCTCCTTACCCCACTAACCTGCTTTCCAGCTCCGTTCTCCTGTGCAGGGCAACAAAAAAAGACCCAGCCAGACTTGGGAGGCAGAGAATAGATGGGGGCGGGGCCAGTCAGAGGTGGTATTTATCGGTTCTCTGAACTATTCAAAATTTCCACTACTGGTTCTTCAGAACTGGTCAGAACCTGCTGAATACCACCTCTGATGTGTTGGCCCTCTGTATGCTTTAGATTACGATTTCCCACAAATGGGGTTCAGTGCTTTATTGAAGTTAGACAATCATTCCCCTTCTTAACTACACATATGTATGCCTGTGCCCTTTAAATTCATGCATTCTACTTAAAAGACAGTTTATTTCATGAAACTAGATCTCATACAACTATAACTTGCCAAGGTATTATGCAGGCAATGGAGTTAAATGTGGGTCTCCCCATTCCTTCTCCAATACATGGACAGCTGCCCAAGTTGCTTAAGATCCCAATACCGTTCTTTTGACATTCGCAGGTTTGTAAAGTGTTGACAGCCCTTTGGCTATAAAGACTTGAACAGAGCATCTTCCTTGCAAATCATTTTCCCCATGTCAGGGGGACTGTCAGAAAGAGGCATCAGAACGGTGTGATTTTCTGACAGATGCCTTTATGTACTAATGTTTAAGATGTCCCCAAAATCTGCTCTGCTATTATGGCTGCCCATAGGGTTGAGAAACTCAAGTATGTCTTATCTGGAGTCTGCCTAGGCAATAGGAAAGTGAGTTTCCTTCACCACCCCGTCTGGTGCCATTCTGTTAAAAAAAAATCCAGAAATAGTGAAGAGTTGGCTCTTTATCCCAGTAGAGTGTTTTTGTTACGTTGCTTTTTCCCCCCTACAAATTCTACCAAGTTTGCTTTCTCTTTTAACTAAAGAAGAAAACTTGGAAAGCTTGGTTTCTTTCACAGGAGATGAGAAGATTGACTATGCAAGAGCATATCATAAACAAGAATCAGGAGAAAACTCTTGAGAACAACTTTGGATTGCTCTCCTAGGATGTTAAAGATTTTATGGGATGTGTGTTTAGTACTGTGTGTTATCCTGTCAAAATGAATCAACAGAGTAAAGAAAAGGAGTAAATCTTCATTTTATGGAGGAAAATGTTCGTTCTGGTCAGTTCCATCTTGTAAGCCATTCCTCTGGAGAAAAAAAACAATAATTCAAACAACACTTTTCTGTGGAATTATAATGGTCTTAAAACCGTTACTTTCAATGTTGCCTTGAATGAAACTGGTTATTTTTTAATGAATGCTACTTAAGACAAAGTGAAAGGCAGTTATAACCATAACATTCAAACACAAAATTTTTGAGTAGAAAATAGAATTTCCAGAAACATTTTAAAATCTGAAAATTACCCTAGAATCACTAAAAGGTTTTATGGCAGAACTTGCGACGTTGACGTTTTAGACAATTCATTTGGTCTACATCTCAATTTTCTCTCCCTAAGAAAATGTTTTCTATTTACAGAGATGTGTTATTTGTGTATGCCGCAAAAGTATTCGGTGTAAAAAGCTTTCCAGATTTTAGAATTGCTCAGTACAACTAATTCTCCATTGCCATTCCGGAACTGTACCAGTATATATGGTGATGCCTTTTTTATTTTCATTCATCTTTATGTATATACAAAGAGAGATAAACATTCATTAAGACAGTGCAACTGAACATGGCAATGGTCTATACAAAATATTGCAACGCATTCACAGACAGACAGACAGACAGACAGACAGAAAGACAGACATTTCTTGCCAGTTTTTCATGGTGGGCTGAAAATTGGGGTAACAGTTTTTTTCTGGTAAAAAGTGATCCTAACCCAGTGGACACATCACTGCCCAAAGGACAGACTGTAATAAATAGGATCCCTAGACTACAAACCTCACTTATCTAAGAGTACATTATTTTGGAGCTGTACCAAGTTAAGGAAAAACTTTCCAAGACTTTTTGGTCATCTGTTTAAATCTGCTAATGCTAGGATGAATCATTATACCGGGCCCCGTATATCACAGAAAGCTAGACCTGCAATAATCTAAACCTTATGCAAAATGATGTAGCTAAGATAAATAAAAGGTTTCCAAATTAGCATTGCTCAGCCAATAGTGGGACTCCTTGTCAGTTGCCACTATCACATTTTTGTTGCCACTGTTACATAAACTCTGTGTGCTCTTAATTCCCTTTTTCCCTGAGGAGTCAGCATGCTAGGCAAGGCATTGGGAAGGAGACCGGAATGGCTGCTGCTGAATAGGGATATCAAAAAAACTCAAGGTGATGCTACAATCATACAATCAAAACCCCACACTTTTTACCTAATGTGACAAAAAAAAGGACACAGCTTCAATCAGCTGATTGTGACCATTGACCTTTCTCCTAGTGAACCATCCTCCTGCAGAGTTTGAGAAAGAATGAGAAAGAAACAAATTCTTTACATAGGTCCTGATTTATAGACGTCAGACTTGATACAATGTGTATTTGGACAAATTATCTGTCAAAGATATGACTAATTGTCAAGTAAAAAGGTTAAGCCAAAGAGAATTATTATCAGGGGCATCTGCATAGTCTTTTAATGACCTTGTAATCCCTTGCATCGGAGTGGAGCTGGGGCAACTGAATGGAGCTGACTGTTTACTGGCTGGATGCCCTTCCTGTCCCCAATACAGAGGTTGCTGCAGACATTTTCCATTGTGAGGGGCGTCTGCATAGTGTGCTCAACAAAATCAAAAATGGCAATCATGATAAGGTGACTGAAGCTCTTATCTATTTTTCATGTGTGAAAAAAGCTTGAGCTTCTGCCATACCATTGTGGCTGCCATCCTGACTTTTTTAACCACACCCTGTAGTTACTCTTGACATGCAATAAGTTCACATGGTGCAATAGGATTGTGCGTTTGTTAGTAGGATTCACTGGGCTAGGGATTTTCTGTCTTCACTGTGAGTTGTATTGTGTTGTGGGGAGTGCATGAAGGGAGGCTCAGCCAATCTCATTGTACACGTGTTGTACTCTGCCAATAAAGGTTTGAATTGAATTGATGATCATGCAATTCCCCCAAAAGTTATTTTGTGAAAGAATCTTAATTACTTCTTTCTTAGAAACATACAGTAACTGTATAGCAGCACATAAACTCAGAAGGGTTATCTTTTCAGCATTTATGCAGCCTATTTGTAAGAGTTTTTCATTCCTGAAAGGGCAGGTAAAACAGAAGTGGGGAACATGCTCAGTTGTGCATCTTTAATGTAAATGTACCTTATGGATTGTTGAACTTTCAGGAGCTACTGCTGTGCTGATTAATTGCTAATGAATGCTAATGAAGGGTTAAGGTGAATATACAGTAGATATATTTATGTGGTGATTGATTGGCTTTAACATGGACTATCAGGAGAGTGCTTACCACATGCCCAAGACAATCAATAAATATGCATAAAGCTGTTGGTTGCCTCACTAGGAGCTGTTCTGATCTTACAAGTTGAGTGGTGATAAATAGGATAGCTGCCTCTTAAGTCTTCCTCCTAAAATGAACCTGTTTTTCAAGAACAACAGCATTTTGTAGAAAAGTCCTGAATGAAGCACAGCTTGGCAGATGGGCATAGAGCAAGGTTAACTTTTTATTCTTTTGAAAAATCAATCTCTGTGAAATATATGACAGTGAACTAGACTGTTTTGAGTGCTATAAAGGTGCATGGAAATTGAGGTGTGGGTGAATCTAGTGCTCTTTCCTGTCAGGTTGAGATCTAGAGGCAAGAGTTAGTGATCACCTGTCAACTTTCCCAGCTGGCGAGGTTACTCAGCTTTTTTTTGGAGCACAATCTTCACATCCAGAAATCTCACTATGGAAAATCAATAGGTTTCCAGCAGGGATTGAGCAGCAGGCAAGCATGGTCAACATCTGGATGTGAAAGGGATTGGAGAGCATTTCACATCTGTCTGGGTGCACTGCGTTCTCTAATGGAAAATCTCAATTGACCAGGAGAAGGAGTTTAACTGAGAAGCAAGATCTGACAAGAAACACATGTCTGTAGATAACACATGGCAAGTAGTGGCTCTGCGTGTGCAGCATGAATGAATCTTTGGGGGGGTGAGATGCAATCTGCACAGGGGTCAGTAGGGAACTATTTCTATTGCTGTTGCTGCTAGTAGTACTAGTCAAAGTAACATCTAGTGGCTAAAACTCAATTGGAGAGCATCACACATAGCCTCTTTTACACACAAGGCAGATAGGCAGGACTCTGGGAGATAGGGTGGAAATGGAGAAATGGCATAAAAAGATGAAGTTCCAAAGACACACTAGGTCCACATTTACCCCAAGGAGACTCTGAGTTTCCTCAGTGCTGAGGTTAAATAAGAAGTCACTAGCAACTTATGGCAACTTCTAGAATCATCCGATCATTGTTGGAGACTTCCAATGAGGTCATGCTGAGCTTGTATGAGCAGGAAAGCATTGATATTTTTGACATGTATCAGGTTTTCCAGAAGTATAATGGACTACTGGCATATATCAGAAAATACTCATGGACACCTGAAGATCGGATACTGTGTCCCTGATCCTTGTGGGAGAGATATACTCGGGAAGGATGCTTCCCCAACTTCTTTCACTTTTCTGTAGTGTCAGAGAACTGGTGGCTAAAAAGCTGTACCTCCATGCTCACACTCCCACCTACTTTTCCCTTGCCTTTCCTCCAAGCCCCCATAGTATACTATAAGGCAGGGGTGTCAAACTCAAGGCCAATGGGTTGGATGTGGCCCAGACGGTGCTTAAAACTGGCCTGTGGGACCAGCCTAGAAATAGCAAAGGACTGGCCCACAGTGCCTCTGGCAGCCAAAACAGGACACGGGGGGGAGGGGCGTGCATGGTCCCCCGTGCCCTGTTTTGGCCAGCAGAGTGCAGCAGGAGGTGTCTGTCCATCACCACCCACCCCACTGGCCTGCAAGGAGAAGTACAATGCTGATCTGGCTCTCAAAAAAATCCAGTTTGACACCCCTGCTTAAGGTTTCACAGTTGTAGAAAAAAAAGTGGGAGAGACAATTCTTCGATATTGGAGAAAGCCCATTTGGAAAGACCCAGACTTTTCTACTGCCGAAAGCAGAATTATGTTGTAAAGGATTGGCCAAGAGTGGTATGAGAGAAGAGGAGACCTGCTTGAAGCAGTTTTGACTGGCCATTAGTAGCTAAGTAGAACCCTGACTGTATCATCCCTAGCATCATCATGAAAATCTCATATATTGTTCATACAGCACTGGAAGTATTTTCTCCTGAGTATATTGAACTAGTTGGACTGATTCCAATCAGATCTTCAGGTAACTGGTTGCCAAGCCATGTAGGGGTTTACAGGTTAACATCAGTCTGTTGAATTGCAATCTGGAAGCCAACTGGTAACCTGTGGAGAGCTTGCAGTATTTCGACCACATTGCAACAGGTGATGATGAGTCACTGAAGCAAGATCCTCCTATCTATTAGGAAGGACAAAACTGGCAAACCAGCCAATGCTTCCACCTTCATCTGCTCTTCTGTAGGAGTCTAGATGGACACTCCAAGTAATATGTATCATCTTTGGAGTGGTACCACTATAAGTACCTGTGAAAAAAGAGGACCAACTGTAATGTTTTCCTCCTTGGGTTTCATTTAACTGTATCCCTACCAACAGGACCCTCACAACTTCCAGGTACTGAGACAGGCTTTGGCAACATTAAGTAGCTTTTGGAGGGTCTTTCATAGCTTCAAATAGCCACTAAATGACTGATCATAAGTCTAGGACTACTTGTATTCTCTGAATGAAGCCAAAGTATAAAACAGTTCAGTGTCTTTCCATTTTGATCAAAGAGAAGCTGTATATCATCACTGAAATAATATCAAACATGACCAGATCAGATCATTCAGATAATTCTCTTTCATGGTTAATGGTTGCTGAAGACTTTATACACCACTCAGAATCCAACAGTGAAAGATGTTTTGCAGCTTATTTCAGCAGAGACCAACATTCTCCCTGCTAACATAATTATGTGGGGATATTCAACTTTATGTTTTCTTTCTTTCTTCTATATATTAGCATCTTACTTGAGCCAGCAGAGATTTATTGAACAAAAATAAAGTATAACATGGAAAACCAAAAAGGGGGCTATAAAAGGAGTATGTTTCATTTAGAAAAGTGAAACGCAGTGCTGGAATGTGTGCTGCTTAGCATCCTTATCTGATACTGTACATAGAAACATATTGCCTAATATATTGATATTTTATATTCAGCTATACTTGCTACTGAAAATCAGTTTGGTATAGGGGTACGATAGCTGTATTATTAACCATCTTCACATCTTGAGATATTCAGCTCTTTAGTTATAGGAAAATTAAAATAGGGGTAGGAAATGTTTATGGCTGTAGCAGGGATTAGAATTTTAAGAACACATAATAATGGTCATTACAAGCATAGCTCATCACAAGGTAGCTATTTACTAGGAAACATACGGCTCTCTTCCTCAAACTGGTAAGATCTGGTGGGTCCTAAAGATCTGCTAAAAGCCAGTTTGCTATACTGTTTAAGACATCAGGCTGAGAAGTGTAAGAGAGAGAATGACAGAAACTGGGGTGAAGTCAAAAAAGGAATCAGCCTAGAATTGCTACATAGCCACAAACAGTCTAAGTCCAACCCAGTTTTAATTACGTTAACTCTTATCTAGCACCGAAATAGGGCTAACAGTTAATTGAGTAGATACCTGTGCATAGTAGTAGTAATAAATCAGTTTATTTGGAACTGCAATCCTGATCCTTCATGCCTAACACTGGAAGACCAAGAGTTCCAGTCCAGTCTTAGGCACAAAGCCAGTCAGAGTTTTGTATGGTCTTGGATATCATGACTTATTTGATTAACCCTGATGCCCGCCTTCTTGCTGTTGTTGCCTACTGGTGGTTTTTAAAAGGACACAGTATTTTAAAAATATTGCATAAATTTTCTACTAATTTTATTATAGATACTTCCTCTGATGAAACCATATTTACTTTTCAGGTTGTAGTTAATGTGCAGCAAAAATGATCCATTGGTAGAAGAAATGTCAGCATATTCCAGAAATGTTGGTTTCTCTATGATTTATATTTCATTAACTGTATTTTGTTCTTTATAAATTAGTAGAATATGGCAAATTCTTGCTTCAAACTTTTTCCTTTCCTTCTGGACAGCAGAGGAAAAAAATGCCTTTTTTTTCTTTCCAGAAGAACTTTTCTCACTAACTACCATTATCCCAATCACTCCCTTTTGGACAGTCATTTTCTTAATCAAAACCAGATACTTCCTTATGTCCTGGGAAAGAAATCATACTTGGTTAAGCTTTTCCCAAGCTCCTGACGTTTGAGCCATGGACCATATCCACGAAAGATTTACACTCCTGTTTATCATTTCCTATAATTACCCTTGTTTTTCAAACTATTTTCTGAACATTAGAATGTTCACCTTTGCTGAAAAGTTCATATTCAAACCACATATCTTGAACACTAAGTATGTTACTCTAGCAGCTCTTTGTTTCTGATGTTTACTTCTGAAAAACAAAACAAAACATTTTTCCATTCTTTTTTTGTTTCTACATTTCACAAACTATTTAACCATTTAAGCAAGAAATGTGTGTCTAATCCCATCTCAAGTAGAAATGTCTACTAAGAATTCTTTTCATATTACTGTATTGCACCATAGGTTTTAAATTTCTGACTCAATTTTATTACTGCAGATAATCCCCTGGGCAGGGGGGTTGCATGCAAAGCATTTATTTTGTATCGCCTCTAGAATTTCCCACAACTCCAAATCCCCAAGATCATGTCACTGAAAGGAGATACGGTATTTAAAAGAAAAACAAGAGAGTCGATCGCATCCCTTTGAAGAGCATTCACTCTACAAGTTTCACAAACTCACACATTTAAAATTGAAACCTCCATTAAAAAGAAAGGTGTGGGTTATGGCATGGAAAAAGGGAGAAAGAGGGAAGCTACCAGAAGCAAGAAATTGCCATGGTCAACCAGAGATGCTTGCTTGGAGCTAACTCTCAGTGGTCAACAGGGGTGTCTGAAACACAGGTCAAATCAGTCAAGATGGCAGCTATGACTGTATAGCCTGTGCTTTTACTTCTGGGCTCACTTCTAGCCTCAGGAGAACAGGAAAAAGGGAAAATGACTCTTTGTGGTGTGTGGGCGAGAGGGAAGAGACTTCCTGGATTCCAACATCTTGGTCAATCTTGTTCACCAGCAGCCTGTTCAGATGGTAGCGGAATCAGACAGTGGGGAAGAAAGGGGATCAGTCTAGGAGTCTGGAGAGGACTCGGATGAGGGTCCTGCATCCAATGCAGAGATGGGGCCAGGACCATCTGGGAGTGGGGTGCTGCCTCCGGAGCCTTCAGAGACTGGCAGAAGTGAGGCAGAGGACCCAGAGGAGCCTGTTCCCAGTGCGCGCGTGCACAGAGCTGCTAGAAGGCAAGAGCAGCTGAAACAAAAGGGGTGACGGGAGTAAGGCTGGGAGGTGATTGCCCCTCCCATATAAAGGACAGGCAAAGATGATGAAACCTTTGCAGGAAGCAAAGTCATTCATTCAGTTCAGATTCATTCTTGAAGCTCTTTGTACTTTGGTTGGGGTTTTTTTGAGTTCATTTGACACTTCTGTTATTGGCAGCACTTCACAGGAAAGAAAGGTGGGTGCTTATCTCAAGGGACTTTTGAGATTCATTACTGGCTGGGAATGAAAATAATTCCCAGTGTTGCAATAAAACAAGACTTGCTTTTAAAATAAGCGTGTGCATAATTACAGTCTTGGAAGCCTTGGTCAGAACAAATTTGCCAAAGTTGATGTCTGTTTAGGTACAGGCAGTCTTCAACTTATGACCACAACTGGGATCAAAATTGTGTTGCTAAGCAAGGCAGTTGTTAAGTGATTAACACCCATATTTATCTTTTTCACCACTGATATTAAATGAACCACTGCAGTTATTAGGTGAATCATACAGTTGTTAAGTGAATCTGGATTCCCCCATTGACTTGGCTTGTCAGTTACAAATGGTGATCACATGATCCCAGGATGCTGCCACTGTCATAGATACATGGTGGTCATGTGACCATGGGGACACTGCAATGGTTGTAAGTGCAAGGATGCAAGTGCAAGGACTGATTGTAAGTCACTTTTCTCACTACTGTTGTAACATCACAAGGTTGCTAAACAAAATAGTTGTCAGTGAAAGATTATATTCTTCACTTGTATTCTTGCTGAATAGATTTTGCAAGAGCCCAATGCAGAGATGGTATTCATCAGGTTCTGACCAGTTCTGGAAAACCGGTAGCGGAAATTTTGAGTAGTTCAGAGAACCAACAAATACCACCTCTGACTGGCCCCGCCCTCATCTATTCTCTGCCTCCCAAGTCCCAGCTGATTGACTGGGTCTTCTTTTGTTGCCCTGCACAGGAGAATGGAGCTGGAAAGCAGATTAGTGGGGTGAGGAGGGAATGGAATTTTGCAGTAACCTTCCCCCAGGAGTGGCGAGGGAATGAGGATTTTACAATATCCTTCCCCTGGAATGGGGAGGGAATGGAGATTTTACAGTATCCTTCCCCTGCCATGCCCACCAAACCACACCACTCCCATCAAGCCATGCTCACAGAACCGGTAGTAAAAATAATTGAATTCCACCACTGGCTCAAAGGGCACTCATTATAAATATTTGCTGCAATTTAACCTTGTTGAGATGCAAATGCTCAACCTGAATTGTTAATGACAAATGTTTGACAGTTCTACTTTAACTTCTGCAGGACTCCTTTAGTGTGAATATTTTGGCTCTCACCAGCATATATGAGGTTGGGCTACATTTGCCCTCAGTGTGAGGCTTCATAAAAGGCTCCACCTTTTGTTTCTGAGTCAGAAGTTTGAAAACTTTGGGGGTGGGGAATGGGACAAGTGAAATTCATGTAACTATTCATGAAGCTTCAGGCAGCCTTTTTAACTATGCTAATCATGATTACTTTGATTTATATTGCTCTGTTTTTCTGGGCATGCTTGTGTGCAGTTGCTTCCTTATACCTTAAATGTAATTGGAGAATTTCAAACAAAAGCCTACAGTAATTTGTAACATTCAAGTTCCAGTTTTCTGAATGGATCTTGATTAAGCTACTAAGCTTAGCATATTGTCAGACTTAAAACAGGTTCGCAGCGAAAAACCCTGTTGTTAACCTTACTGCTTTGAAGAGCTTCTTGTTCCCACCAACAAGTGGAAAGAAATGAAGTTTTGCTAAGGCTGCAGGTGAGGAAACAGAGGCTGATGCTTAACACCTTTGCCTGGAGCAGGAAAAACATATAAGCCACAGGAATAAAAGGAAGGGTTCTGGCACATGTGAGCATTTCTATAGTGCCAGTTTCTGGAACAGCTGCTATACAGATGGAAAAGGACCAGAAAAGCAAGGAAGCAAGAAATCTTATTCAAAAAAGAAGAACCTTAATAGTAAAAGACTATGCAGTTGTTCAGTGGGATGACTTGGTTTGATGAAGCTTTATTTCATCAACTTGACAAATTGAACTCCTGAAGCACTTTGATGAGTAGAATCCAATTGGCTACCTACAACAATCTGATTTGGTTTGGCAGAGTTTGTGAGAATATTAGAGTTTGGCTTGCTTTAATTGGCTCTCTGAGATTTACTAGATTGTGCATGCTTCAAAAGTGCTTTTGAAGAAATGCTCAAGACCTACCCCAAGTGTTAAGACAGTATCACTCATATTCATTAAAGCACCTTTTTTCCCCCCATACATCACTGTGGTCTCTCCTTAATCTCAATATCTTTCCTTTTGTCCCTGAATAGTTTTCTAACTAAGAATAGCCAGTGGAGAAAAATAATTGGGGGTGCAGGATGGAGGTTAGCTAATTATGGAAGGTATATGTTGAAAATTATAATATTTATATGACATTTGCAAGTTGATACAAATGAAAAGAGGCAAACATAGTAAGATGCTTACAGAAACAACATTGGAAAAAGTTTCAAATGTGATAATTTTCTCTTTATGATATGCATACATTTTTTGTCCTCCCTTCTAATGCCAGGTATAGTTGATCTATTTGGCAGAAAAACAAACATCTAAAATTTTGCTGGTACTGTGAATTTCCAAATGTATTTATAGGAACATGTGTAATAACTGAAAGGAGTTGTTTGAGGGTCCAGGGCAAAATCCTTCTAAAAGCATTCTCCAATATCAGAGGAGGCCTCTTGCCCTTCCCTAATCAGAGCAGCAACGCTCTGAAGTTATCACTGAAATTTCCAAAAGTGTCTCTGACAAGGTGCTCAAAGAACTAACTAGTATGCAGGTGGCTATTACAAGCTGCCAGATGTTCCCAGAACTCAGTTGCTTATACAGGTACTAAATCTGAGAATCCCATTTAGCTAAAAAGAATCATTTCAAATTTTGAATGCCACCTTTGAAAATCAGGAATGATTAAAACTGGATTACACAACTTCTTTTAGACTCAGGAATGCATTTGAGCCATAAAAGGCAGATTGGAAACATCATGGAACCAGAGAGCAAAATTTGATTTGATTGACATTTACCTCAAAGTATGCTACAATTAAATACTGATTCTTTCTGATATATTAAACATTGCAATTTGTGGATAATTTTTGGAGGATCAATGGAGACCACACTGAAACCACTGAGTAATCACATGTAGTCCTGGACTTGTGAGTTACTTCTGTATTATGCAAGTAGCTTCCTTTGCACTTTTCTGATAATTGAAGTGCATTCCATAGTCTTACATGGTAGTATTCATAGTATTGTGCCATTTTCTCATAGGAACCTATCTCTTGGTCTTTAACAGGCAGCCTCACTTAGAAAGAAGGGGCTTGTCTAAATACATCATATAGATACAACTTTACCTGATCAACTTTGAGCATCATCAATGATCTACTCTGATTCTCAGCATCTGGGAGAGGGGGTGTTAAAACTGCTTTTGTGATCTTGCTTAGCTAGAATCTTCAATGAAATGAAGTGCTGCTTTAAAGCTGTGCATCGGAGGTGGTATTCAGCAGGTTCTGACAAGTTCTGGAGAACCGGTAGCAGAAATTTTGAGTAGTTTGGAGAAATACCACCTCTGACTGGCCCCACCCCCATCTATCTTCTGCCTTCCGAGTCCCAGCTGATCAGCTGGGTCTTCTTTTGTTGCCCTGCACAGGAGAACGGAGCTGGAAAGCAGATTAGTGGGGTGAGGAGGGAATGGAATTTTGCAGTAACCTTCCCCCTGGAGTGGGGAGGGAATAGAGATTTTACAGTATCCTTCCCCTGCCATGCTCACCAAACCACGCCCACCACACCACACCCACCAAGCCACGTCCACAGAACCAGTAGTAAAAAAAAATTGAATTCCACCACTGCTCTGCATTACTCTTTTTCTACATAAACCTGTCCCCTCTGTCCACCTGTCTCCATTCTCTTTTTCTCCTCCACTCTGTATATAATATACGTATGTTCTCTCAAAATGCTATTCAAAAGTTTATTCATACATTTAATCTTGTGAACATTTCATTTATGAAAATTCAGAGAAGTAAAAAAAAATTGTTGGATGTATGCCAATTCCTAAGCAGTCCAAATAAATACCTGTTAGGACATTTTGTTTAAAATTTTGAAAAGGTTGAATTCTTGATGTGTACACTGAGACAGTTCAATTCAGTGTATTGTAGTGCGTTCATCTGTATGGGATCTGACAGTAATAATCCCACTGACTGAAATATGGCATTTTAAAGAAAAGATGCATTGATCTTGAGCTGTAGCCAAAACGTTAAACAAGTTAGCATTATATCACAAGTAAAAAACAGGAATATGTAATAATTGAAGTTGTTCAAAAATTTCTAAGTTCATAACATTTTGAGCTTAAAAAGAAAACACCAGTGATCCAAGAATTTTGTTTCAATCTCAAAAAGACTCTGATTTTGTTCTATTCTCGGAACATTTTTACCAGTATCGTTTTGTCAAACAGCTCTAAACGTTTTCATTGCCCTTTGGTTTAGTGAAATGTGGTTCAGCTGCTGTTTTAAAAGATTTTCCCACCCACTCAGTATAGCACAAAAGAAGCCTTATTTGATTCAGAGAAGATGTGCTTTGAAGAAGGTGGAATCAACTCATGTATTCTCTGTGGCAACTTTTTAAAGCGGCTGCATCTTTTGCCATAATTACATGGCTGTCCTTCCAGCGCTTCAGTGTTTCTGTGGGAAAGATGTGCTTGGTTTAGGGCAGGGCTGTCAAACTCACAGGCCGCAGGCCGGATACATCACATGCTGGTCATGCCCGTGCCCAATTTAGCAAAGGGGGAAAAGTCCCAATACGTCATGTGATGATGCCATGACACCCCTGGTTTAGAGAGTGCTTTGTGTCATCAAGAGTCAATATGAACTTGATGTCACATAATCAACATAATCAATATGCATACTGCTACATGTTTCAAAGATATCCATCCCTTTGAATTTGAAGTGTGGAATTTGAAGCTGCTATTAGTTTAAACTGGACAGAGTGAGCAAGAAGAAAACAAGAGTTACTTAATCTTGCAGCTTAAAGCAGTGGCCCCCAACCTTTTTTGTACCACGGCCCGGTACAAAATGTACAAAATGATCCACGGACCGGTACCGGCATCAGCACGCATGATCAAGGCAAGGCGAACCGAGCGACCGGCCAGCCAGCTGTCCCCCGCTTCTCCCCGCCACCTTCAACTCTTCCTTTGTACCTTCTCGTGGTCGATGGGCTTTTCGGGCTCTTTCTTAATCACCTCCTGAGTAACACGAGACTCCACCGGCATCGGGACGGGTCTTCGTTCGAAGCCGCCCCCCCCCTCGACGAAACTAAGGTGCGAGGATTCCTTCAGCACCCAAACGCCACTTTCCAACCGATGAACGACAAGCTCACCCGGAAGCACTTTCTCAAGTGCCGTCGAAACAAGATGGCGGCACCCAAGCAAAATAGGTGGCCCGGTACAAAATGATCCACAGACCGGTCCCGGTCTGGGGCCCAGTGGTTGGGGACCCCTGGCTTAAAGAATTGGTTTGGATTTGCTCTACTACTTCAGGAGAGAAGCTGTCTGCTTCAATTAATTTCCTCATCCCAGTGTATCTATGCTATACTTTATATACAGTATAGTATTCAATTTCAGTAAATCCTTCCTTTTGCCCCATTAGAAATTTATATATGATGGTGGCTTTTGGAGAAGCCACTTCAACAATAAAGTGAGGGCGGGTTTCTTCAACCCTATTTCTTACTCAGCCTCCCAATGAAGAAAGGATAAAAGCAATAAGGAGAAGAACCCAGAATAAATCTGAAAGTTAGCAAGAAAAATATACAAACATCCTCTCAGCAGACGAACAGCTCTCATCCACGAACAAAGCAGCAAAACCTTTGCATCTTCGATTCTTTAAATGACAACACTTGATCTTTAAAAAAGTAGCAGCAATAATTTTTACATTAAACATTACCTTCAACTCCGTTTTTATATTAAATCTATTTAGCATGACTACTCTCAGTCACAATATTAATCATTTCCCCTTTTGACAGATTAAACATGGCAATCTTTAGAGAACAATTTTGAGAGGGCTACGTAGACTTTTGAAAGTTTCTGAGAGATCCCTGCAGATTGGGGTTTTTGTGTATACAACACATCAAATCTCCTTTGGGTCAGTTCTTTACTACTCATTATTTCAAGGGAACCCACACGCACTTCTTGTGCAATAGACAGTGTTTCTTAAATTTGGCGTCTTTAAGATGTACGGACTTCAATTCCCAGAATTCCCAAGCCAGCAAAGTTGCCAGGTGTGAGAAGCATTGCCTTCTCCTGAGATTTTATTTGTAACTTTCCAGGCAAGCTGACAGCCCTGGAACTCCCCAATGATTTGAGTCCAATGCAAACCAGGCAACTCTGCTTAACTTCTAAGCTCAGACATAATTGGCCTGCAGGCTGCCACCCACTGAGACTCACATTAGGCACTTTAGTGCCCCAATAAAGGGGACAGAAGAGGATTGTATTCAACCAACGTTCAAGTAAGTTTTTGAAATGCTCTCAGGGTCAGGAACTCTTCAATACCCACTTATGTTTGTATATTGTTCCTAGATGGAATGGAACAATTATGATTGTTTATTTTCTTCTAAAATCGTAGTTCCATGTCACCAAATTGCTCCGGGAGGGGAAAAAGCTTCTTTCTGCTGTAAATAATATGGCCACCTTCGATTGAAAGAATCTGGAAGGTGGGGAAAGAATTCAACAGTAGCATTACCATAGCTGCATCAGCACAACCGTGCTCTGCTCCATTTATACTCAAGTGATTTTAGAGACAGAGAGATTCTGGATGATCATTTTTCAAAGCACCATAATGACTCCAAACTGGGAAGATGTGGAAGGTGACAGAATGCAAAGTGTCAGAACACACATGAGCTTCCATTGCCCTCAGAGTGGTGATTAGTAATGTGAAAGAGCCAGAATGTGGAAAAGTGTCCAAAGATCCTATGAATAAAATTTATAGCTCACAGCTTCAGCATCCCTTGGTCTTTGCCAGCTGTTCTGCACCTGGAAGTGGAACAAAGAAATATCTTCCTCCCATTTATCTTCTTTGTACTTGTTGCTTATGGGAGTAAGATGGCAGGTGACAGGGAAATAGTAGCAGAATACTAAATATTCACACTCAGAGCACTAATTCCAAGTGGAAATGTTTCAGGCATATGTAGCCAACCTTGTGTCATCTAAAGTTTTAAAGCTTTTCTAATGGGTATCTCAGGTTCTTAGATGCTCTACATATTCTTCAGTTTTGTTTACCTCAGAGAAAATTGCCTTTTCTATGTCAAAAGGTTGTCAGAAGCAAGGGGTTCTTGCCTCCGGAACAGGACAACTTCCATGGCCAACTCACCACCATCAACTTGCTGTGGCCAACTCACCATGTGACAACTCACCGTGGGACAATTAAATACCGTATTTGCCGGCGTATAAGACGACTTTTTTGCCCTGAAAAAGATGCCTCCAATTGGGGGGGTCGTCTTATATGCCGGGTCGCCTATAGCCGGCAAATAGTAATTGGGAAGCACTGTGGCTGCCCGCGGCTGAGGCACTTTTGCGCACCGTGGAAACGAATCCTGTGAAGCCGAAAGGAGCAGCCAGCCTTCTCCCAGCTCCCAAGGAAACGAGGCTCGCACCGCCCGAGCTCCGCTGAGGTATCCGGCTGGGGCTGTCAGGAGTTGTTACCGCTGGCGCGGCTCAGCGGCTCCAGTCCCGCGTTGCCTCGGGAAGGGAAAGGCAAAAGCCGCGGCTCTTCCTTTTGCCTTTCCTTCCCGAGGCAATGCAGGACTGGAGCCGCGCGGAGCTCAGCGGTAACAACTCCTGACAGCCCCAGCCGATACCTCAGCGGAGCCCGGCGGTGCGAGCCTCGCTTCCTTGGGAGCTGGGAGAAGCTGGCTGCTCCTTTCGGCTTCACGGGATCGCTTCACGGTAGACAAAAGTGCCTCAAAAAAAAAAAGTGCAAAAGTGGAAGGCGTGCGGAAGAGGGGGCGAGTATATAACAAACTATATTTTGAGTGGAAATGTTGGGGGGTCGTCTTATACGCCGGGTCGTCTTATACGCCGGCATATACGGTAATTCAATTTCATTATTTAGAATAATTTTAAAAATATGTTAGTTTTTGTCAATTTCCATTTCATTTTGTCCCTCCTTTGACACCCTTTCTTTAATGATTCTATTCCACCACTTCTACCATATTAGTGTAACTCTTGTCTCACAATGAGTTGTTCTGTGGCAAGTTGGCCAGAGTGAGTTAGCCTGCAACAAGTTGGCTGTGGTAGGTTGGACACTCAGCAAGCTAGCTATGGTGAGTTGTCCTAGACCCTTTGCCTCTTCCTTCTTGTAAAGTGAGGTAATTGAGCAATTAGAAGACCTAGCTCTTTGTAGGGAAAAGACTGGAGTAGATCGTGACCTTTATAGCAGCCAGCGCTACTCTTTAACTCCAAATGTGGTAGAGCAGAATTCCCACATTTCACAACCAGTGCAGCCAAGCTGCCTTTGCCCTCGATAACTTAATTGTTAAAGTATATTTTGGGAGACATATTCCAAACAGAAATTCTTGACTTCACTTTTATGATTTTGTTCTTCAGAGAATGGAAGAAGCCCAAAAGGATTGGTTATCCCTAACTGGTTACCGACCAATAGAGGAAGATGGAGAAGAAATACCAGGCACAGTGGGAAATTATAATATAACCAGAGCAATTATTGGCCTGGCCAACCCAAATCAAACAATTCAATTCAATCATAATCAAACAGTTATTGACTGTTAAGAGAAATTAAAGCTGGGTATAGTTGAATGCCTATTTTTGACTAATTCTTTAAAAATTGGAAATTAATTACAGCTACAAACAAATCCAATGAAAAAATAAATGAAAGACAGAATAAGAAGGTAATGAGGCTTCAGAGAAGATCTAAAAAGAAAATGGACACAAAGAGCAGGAAAGTGAAAGGCAGGTAACCAAGAAATCTGTCTAGAACTATAGAGAGGATATAGGAAAATCTAAAGCTCAGAATACAGTCAGTTTGGAAAAGGATTCTAGGAACAGCAAAAATTGTTCTTTCTGATGTATTCAAAATAAAAGGAAGAGAAAAAAATAATTATACCAGCTGCTCAATAGAACTGTCAAAGATATTTTACAAATTGTGAAGAGCAGAAATCTGAGAATCTGGTTATTTGAACCAGTTTAAATCTTCATGGTGAGATGAATTGTCTCCTAGGTCAGGGTTCTCCAACCTTGGCAACTTTAAGCCTGGTGTACATCAACTCCCAGAGGAATTCTGGGAGTTGAAGTCCACCAGGCTTAAAGTTGCCAAGGTTGGAGACTCCTGTCCTAGGGTGCTGAGAAAACTTGAGCACAGCAACTTCTGTTTTTTATTAGTACATTGCATGGAGCTTTGAGCAAATTCCTTCTCTCTATTTTTGTTGATGTCGTCCATGGCTACGTTTCAAGATATTTCTATCAGAGGAGTGAAAGGTGGTCATAAAAAGTGTTAACCCCACTATGCTTTGTGAGATAAGTCTCAGGCATTCTATGTGTTCCTTCTATATCTCTGATAAGAAGGCTCTGAAACACCAGTTCACCAATTCCTATATACACCTGCAACAGGTAAACTAGCAGTTAGCACAAGAAAGAGATGATCAGACAGCACCAGTGAAGCACTTTCACTGGTGGATCAGTGAAATATTGGCTATTGATTAAAAAATAAAAGTGGATTAATTGGGGCTCTAGTAAAATGATGGACTTTCCTTCCTTTAAAAAAACAGCAGGTGAAGTTTATAAGAGTTTTGTAGTTATAAGTATTAGGCAAGCCATGGATTCTATTGAATCCTGCAATACATTGGTATAAGAAAAAGGTGAGGAAAAAAATAACAAAGGAGGGAGGGTAAAGAAAATTCCTTAAAGATGCCTCCTTCCATGAAAATACAAGCAATTAGAGGGAGAGGCTGATGAATGGAAGATTCTTTTATTTTTAAGTATCACTAGTACTAATGAATATTAGTAATGCCAGTTCCAGAACTAAAATGTATGTCCACCTTTCATGTTGTATAGACTTATTAATTTATTAAATGTAAATATTGGTGGAGCAAGAACACAGTTATTTCACATATTAATGTGGATTATTAAGTTATTAAGAACAATTTTACATCTCTATCGCGGTGTCCACAGTGTATGGTCACAAAAGTCTACTATGGCAGCCATGATGGTATTATGAATACATATAGAATGGTCTGAGCTTGGATTACATTGTTGTGGATGCCAACTTGACTTTTCTTTACCATACCCTGCAGTCCCCTGCTTTGTACCTTTGCTTCCAGCCTTTTCTATCTTCTCTCCACATGCCATATCCAATGTCAGAGGATGCCCTTTGAGAAACTAAGGTTATATTCTTAATGAAAATAAGTGGCTACTAAAAGTACTTTGTTACTCCTATTATAATAGAATGGAATGAATGGAATCAGTGATGGGATTCAAAAAAATTTACTACCAGTTCTGTGGGTCTGGCTTGGTGGGCATGGCAGGGGAAGGATACTGCAAAATCCCCGTTCTCTCCCCACCGCACTAACCTGCTTTCCAGCTCTGTTCTCCTGTGCAGGGCAACAAAAGAAGACCCAGCTGATCATTGGGACTCAGGAGGCAGAGAATAGATGGGGGCAGGGCCAGTCAGAGGTGGTATTTGCTGGTTCTCCAAACTACTCAAAACTTCCGCTACTGGTTCTGCAGAACTGATCAGAACCTGCTGAATACCACCTCTGAATGGAATGGAATGGAATGGAATAGAATAGAATAGAATAGAATAGAATAGAATAGAATAGAATAGAATAGAATAGAATAGAATAGAATTCTTTATTGGCCAATTGTGATTGGACACACAAGGAATTTGTCTTGGTGGATATGCTCTCAGTGTACATAAAAGAAAATATACATTCATCAAGAGTCAAGAATCATAAGGTGCAATACTTAATAATAGTCATAGGGTACACTAAGCAATCAAATCATACTACACAGCACCATTCTCTTTTTTAAATTGGAATAATTATTTTCACCATCTTAAGCCAGCTGTTTGAGGTGACATTACCAGGCAAACAAATCCTATAAATAGAAATTGAACAATATATAAATATAAGTGTATTCTAGAAAGGCATGCCAATTTGTAGTCAAACACCCTGGATAGCTAGGCACTAAGGTCTATCAAATATCTCATTCCCACAAGGCACATAAAACTGATTAGAAGCAGAAACTACAATGAAAGGGAACACAACTAGATCACTTTATAATAACAGCCACATGTTTTCCCCAATGACAAGCCTGTATTTTGATAGGCCAGTCAAAGAGAGTCACAGAGGCAGATGTTTCATAGAACAGATCTAATTTGGAGAAGTGTTTTAACACACATCTCAAATTATTTTGATTCAGTTGAAAAGTCTCCTTCTTTTATAAAAAGATCCTATTTATAAAATAGATGGAAATGGTGAAAATCTACTTATTTATTTCACAAGTTTTTCTGCTGCTTCAACTATTTGAGTGACATAGCAAAATGAAACCATAACCCAGTTGTAACCCAATAAACTACCAAATATAAAAAAAAATATCAAAAACAAATGGAATAATAAGTCATATTCTAAATCATAAAACCATGGTGCCATTTTTTATTTTTTATTTATTTGCATCTGGCCTTTATTATTCTTACAAATAATTAAAGGCAGTAAACATATCCAACAGAGCAACAAAACTTCATCCTATATTCAAGTGCCTCTCCTCATTTCTCGAATGTATATTGAAAGAATCATGTTTTTAATAGTTTACTGAATGTGAGGTTGTGGGTTGGTTGGGAGGAGTTCCATAGTGAGGTGAATAGGAATTGATAAAGATCAGCACTCTATTTTTTTCAGTAAGGCACTTCAGATGAATCACGGCTTTTCTGGAAATGGGAAAAAATTGTTTATGGAAACAACCATAAACTCCTTACAATCATCTAAATCTCTCCATATTAATATTTTTTCAAGCATGGCTAAAAGAATTTTCCTTGAAATATCAAGAAAGTGTTACTCCCAGGAGGTCAGAGAATATACTGAGGGGATAAATGCAGATTAATGCATAACAAAGCATCATGCCTAAATTGTGATATTATTGCTATAACCTATTTTCCATGAAAAGATAGTTAAGTGCCCTCAACCAGCAGCTCCATTGAAGCTAATAGGCCCAGTGCCCCTTTGTGTCTGCTGCTTCTCAATCTAGTAAGAGCAAAAGTTAAGCAGAAGATATCATTGTTTTTTATTATTATTTTTCTGTTATTTTCAGAGTACAACATGTGTACAATGAGATTGGCTGACAATTGTCCAGCTGACAATGGCCTAACATCCAAATGTTCTGCAGAAAGAATTCATCAAACTTTGCAACAAATTCTATAAACTCCAGATTTGCATTTTTGGAACCCAGTCCTGCAATGTTCCATGAAGTGATTGGCAAGAACCTCACCTTCAAAGAATGTCCTTTATGAGAGGCTTCTCCAATTGTCTCCTTACATTGTGTGTGGTGATATTCTTAGACTGAGCAACCTTCAGACAGTCACTCATGCCGTGGTCACTTAATGGTTTGATTCCTACAATGCACTCTGCATGGAGTTGCCCCTGAAAACCACCCAGAAACTTCAACTGATCCAGAATGAGGCAGCTTGAGCAGTGATAACATGCCTTGATATGCCCATGTAATACCGCAATTTTGCAAGCTGCACTGGTTGCCAGATTGCTTCTGGATGTGATTTAAGGAGCTGATAATATTAGCTATAAAACCCTACATGGAACAAGGGCAAGTTATTTAAGAGATAGTTTGTAGCATATGTCCAACCACTTTAATCTTGCAGGATTGGTGTGCTCCTTGTTCTTTCAATGAAATATTGTCCATTTATTGGGATCCTGGAAGTGTGCCTTCTATGTAGCAGCGTCTTCTCCCTGGAATGAAGTTCTCCCAAAATCCAGAACACTCCCAATCTGTTGTTGTTCAGAAGGGTGATGAAGTGGAGACCTTCTAAACACCTTAAAGATGCTTCAATGATCTGAAGGCACATTTCAGAATCTGCAGTTTGGAAGTGAGGTTGGAAAATTCCCCTTAAAATGGGGTCCCAGACAATCCAAGACTACCCTGGTGGTGTAGCTGGTCTCTCATTTTGGTGAATTACCCCTTGCCTAAGGGTGGGATTCTACCAGTTCACACCTATTTGCCAGTACTGGTTGTTAACATTCTAAGCAGTTCAGAGAACCGTTTGTTAGAAGAAATTACTGGCCTAATCCTGTAAGGAAGGCAGGAAGGAAACATTCGGGTGTTGCTTACAGAAACTGCCTCTCCGTTAACCCTTATTACATTTTTGGCAGGACTAGACTTCCTGTCTCTGGAACTTCTCTGGAGTTTTTTTCCCCCTCCTTTGCTGGTACTTTGCTTGTGTGGAGTGACCATTCAAAGTTACAATGGCACTGAAATAAGTGACTTATGACCGTTTTTCACCCTTACAACTATTGCAGCATCCCCACAGTCATGAGAGGCCAGGAGAGGGGATGCATGCCTCGATGTGAGTGATATTGAGTTGGCCACATCCAGCCAATAACATGACCACCAAGCCATGCCCACCAACCAAGCCACACCCACAGAACCGGTTGTTAAAAAATTTGAATCCCACCCCTGCCCTTGCCATCTGTTGTTGTACGATTATATATTAATTCCACCTCCATACCTAAAGCCATCACTATGTAGGAATACATTTCCAGTGAAATAAATATTTTGTAGTCATGCACAAACAAAAGAATTTGGAAACACAATAAAACATTGAAATTAAAATACATGTATACCAGTTGGTCCTGTTTTATTCCAACTAGATGATGGAGAGGGGTTTCCACAGCCATTGAGACAGATAATTTTCTAGTTACCCTGACGAAACCCCCACACCTCAGGAAACTGAAATTTGCTGTAATTGTATCAATTACCGCAAGTCTGCTGACAGTAGCTCACATTCACTGCCAAGATGTCACAATGGGTTTGGATTAGAAGAAAGGATTTTTAAATACTCAGGAGGGTAAATTGACAGTGAACAGGAAAATAGTAATTATTATGTTTGGGCTATTGCAGAGAGAAAAGTTTTGTTAATGTAAGAAAACCTATTTCTTTTTTTTTTTAATTTTAGCTAGTATGAAATCATGTTTTACCTATGGGACAAAACTATTATTTATAAATAATCACTAACACCAACTGGGCAACAGAATACTCAATGGCTCCTAAATTATGTATCAATAAGATCATGAAATAAGCCTAATTAGACTAGATCTCTAGATGATAGATAGAAGGGAGGGAGGAAGAAAGAGAGGTGGTAGAAGGAGAAAAACGGAAAATAGAATCTGTTTGGTGTAGCAGTTATAGCATCAGGCTAGAAACTGGGAGACCATGTGTTTTAGTTTTACCTTAGATAAAGCCTTAAAGAAGTTGGAGGATCTTGGGCCAACCAGCTGAAGGAAGAAGACAATGGCAAACCACTTCTGAAAAAAAATTGCCAAGTAGCTTGTCCAGGCAATCTCTGAAAATGAGACACAATTGTGGGGAAGGGAGGGGGGAAGCAGGTATAAATAGATTTTGGGTTTATTTAGATTTCATTTTACTCCCAAGGACTCAAACAGAATTTATTAGATTTTTGTTTTGCAAATTAATAGCAGAAGAAAAGAGACAGTGTGTTCTGACCCAACCAGGTTCCAAGAGAGGAAACACAAGACAAAGGCAGCAGCCTCCACCTTTTAAAGTTTAATCTAGCAATTCTGTTTCTTCGCAGATAAAAGGCTGCTTCCAACTAATTAGCTCTGACAAGAAAGAGCCTTGCCAAGTTGTTTGTCAAGGTTGCCAAAAACTCAGAGATAAGAATTTACAAGAGTTTGCAAATAGGAACGAGGCTGATCTCCTACGATCAATCCTGCACGCACGCGCACTTGGCACAGGCTCCTCAGGAATCTCCTCATCACTGCTGCCAGCCCCCACAATCTCTGAAGGCAGCAGTCCACTCCCTAATGGTTCTGGCCCCTCATCTGAGTCCTCGCTGTCCTCCACCATCCGCACCTGCTGACGCCTAACCACAACACAGTGAGAGATTAAAAGAAAAAGAAAAGAAAATACTAATACATTTAGGTAAAAGTCATTCTTTGGAATGCCTTCCAACTCTTGAGTTGTTGTTCATTAATGATTTACAGATGATCAAAAAAGCCTTACAATCTCAATTTTATCCCATCCCTTTCCACCAGACAGCATCCAACACAGAAGCAGGCATGGAGAATTAGAATGAGACATTACACCATTTCTGTCACTGTAGCAAAAACTATGGGTTCAATGGGTTGCTGTCATAAAAAGGATCTTTGCCAGAGTTGCTTCATCAGCTCACAATATAGTAACACTGTATTAAATAAGCATCAGTCAGTATCAGCATCAATAATTACCAAATGTCTAGGTACAAATTTTTACAATATCAAATTTTCAAGATTTGTCTTTGTCTTGCAGTATGGTATGCCAGTTTTGTGGCACCAACCTAGTTCTATAAATCTGGTTTTCTTAGGTATCACAATATGAAAATGTTTTAAATTAGATACATTCCTTGTTTCAGGACACACATTTTAGAATGATCTTGTTGTGATGGTTGAAGGACACACCAGGCAGGCACGGAGTTGAAGAATAACATTTCTTTTATTTGAAGAGTAACAGGTTATCGTGGCTGCCCAGCTGGGCTGGCAGCCAGCTGGCTGGAGCAGCTGATGCCGTTTGACAGCTCCTTATATAGTCTGCTGTCAAACAGCACCAACCAATGGGAACACTCGGTGCTCCCGCTCAGAATGCGGACCAGGTTGAAGACTTAGCTAGTCAGGGACACTACACCTCTTTCCCCTAGCTAAGTGCATGCGCGGCCCCGTCTTCTGAGGATCCATGGTACAGAAGAGGAAGTTGAACTAGTGGGCAGGGAGGAGCACCTGGCCTGGGGAGGAGACCCTGACAAGCGTGGTGAGTAACCCTGCCTTGGTGACTTCCAGCATGTGGTGGAGTAGGGGTCCCCGACACCTAAGGGCTGTGGGTCAATACTGACAGTCGCCTGTCTGGAACCAACGCTGCAGAGATGGCAGGCATCTGGGCGAGCAGCGTGCAAGTTTAGATGTGGCTTGCGTGAAGGGACATGTGCAGAAGGTGGGGACCGCTGAGTTAGGGAGTTGACTACGAAGGTCAAGGCCTGAGGGCTGAAAGAGGAGCAGGCACGTCGTGCTCCCCCGGCCCCCTTAGGATAGTGACAATCCAACCTCCCACCCACCTAGCTTTTGACCCCCTGGGGACATATAGCCACCGCCAAGGAATGCAAGGCCAGGTGGAAGGACCCTAATGGTGGGTGCACACCTCCTTGTTCAGCTCCTGACACCCACCACCCCTAAATACAGGACCCCTCCCCAGAATCACTTGGAAGGGGGGGTGCAGAGAAACCTTTACTTAACAACGGTGAAAGGAATGAAGAAAGTCTCAAACAGCTCAGTGAACCAGGAAAAAAACGCCAACAGCTCATAGCCACGAAGGGCCTGCAGACCTGCAGAGCCAATGGCTGCACCGAGTCCACAATGGTGAAAGGGCCAGGAGCTGATCGCAGCAGGCCCACAAAGAGGTGCACCAGCAGCAGGCACAGCCCCACCGGCGTATAGAGGAGCAGCGCCAGCAGCACCAGCAGCGGCCCGTCGCTCGGCAGCCGGTGGGAGTTGAAGAGGCGTTCGGGCTGTCGGCGGCGGTGGCGGAGGCGGCAGCGGCGGAAGCGGCGGCGGCGGCCGGAATGGGAGGCGGTGGTGGCGGAGGCCGCGGTGGAGGCGGCAGAGGCCGTGCGGCGGCGGAGGCGCCGCGGCGGAGAGGCCGTGCAGCGGCGGAGGCGGAGCCGGTGGCGGCGGAAGAGGCGGCGGCGGCCGGGACAGGAGGCGGCTGCGGCGGAAGCGGCAGCGGCAAAACGGCAGCGGCGGCCGAGACGGGGGGCGGCTCTATGCCTGCCCTACGGGGGGGGTCTCACCGGCCTTCACGGGCCTGGAGGGCGATGTCTGTTCCTCGGCTGGGGAGGCTTTAGACTTCTGCGCTCTTGGTAGCGCCAACGGGGTGCCTTTCGGGCGATGTCTGTTCCTCGGCTGGGGAGGCTTTAGACTTCTGCGCTCTTGGTAGCGCCAACGGGGTGCCTTTCGGGCGATGTCTGTTCCTCGGCTGGGGAGGCTTTAGACTTCTGCGCTCTTGGTAGCGCCAACGGGTGCCTTTCGGGCGATGTCTGTTCCTCGGCTGGGGAGGCTTTAGACTTCTGCGCTCTTGGTAGCACCAACGGGGGTTCAGGCAGTGTCTGTTACCTCAGGCAGGGAGGCTAGAGTGCCTTTAAACTTCCCGCTCTTTGAAACGCAGGCAGTGGTGCCTTTCTCCTCAGTCAGGGAGACTTTCAGTTTCGTGCCCTCAAAAGGGTGCATGCCACAGTGCCTGTTAGGCAGTGACTTTCTCCTCAGCTGAGGAGGCTCTTTAAATTTGGCGCGCGCAGAGATTGTCTGCGGCTCCTGACATTCAGTGGCTACAGCTCTTTCTTCAGTGACTTGGCTCAGCTGTCTTGCCTGGGCGTCTCTTCTGTTATCCCATCCTCGTCGCCAGTGTTGTGATGGTTGAAGGACACACCAGGCAGGCACGGAGTTGAAGAATAACGTTTCTTTTATTTGAAGAGTAACAGGTTATCGTGGCTGCCCAGCTGGGCTGGCAGCCAGCTGGCTGGAGCAGCTGATGCCGTTTGACAGCTCCTTATATAGTCTGCTGTCAAACGGCACCAACCAATGGGAACACTCGGTGCTCCCGCTCAGAATGCGGACCAGGTTGAAGACTTAGCTAGTCAGGGACACTACAGATCTGGTAAAGGAATTCAAGTGCATTTCATTCCGCTAATCATTGCCCACTATAGGGGGTGGTGCTCATCTCTATCTCAAGGCCATTGAGCCAGCACTGTCCAAAGACATTTCTGTGGTCATATGGCCAGCATGACATCACGGAGCACTGTTAATTATCTGGGGCTATGAATAATTAGTCCAGGATCTGTCTGTCTATCTATCTATCTATCTATCTATCTATCTATCTATCTATCTATCTATCTATCATCTATCTACCTATCATCTATCTATCTATCTATCTATCTATCTATCTATCTATCTATCTATCTATCTTTCATCTTTCTCTGTCTCTCTCTCTCATCTCTATCTATCAATCAATCATCTGTCTCTCTGTCTTTCAATCTATATCTATCTCATCTATCTACCTATCATCTATCTGTCTGTCTCTCTCTTTCTAGCTAGCTATCTCATCTCTGTCTATCATCTATCTATCATGATTTATCTATCATCTATCATCTCTGTCTATCTCTATATATATCTATCATCTATTTATCTATCATCTCTATCTCTCTACCTCAATCTCTCTATCTCTTTATTTTTGATCTTATTATCTATCATTATCATCTCTCTCTCTATTTCTATCTATCTATCTTTCATCTCTGTCTTTCTCTGTCTGTCTCTCATCTCTGCCTATCTATCTATCTATCTATCTATCTATCTATCATCTGTCTCCCTATCTCTCTTTCTGTCTATATCTATCTCATCTATCTATCGTCTATCGTCTGTTTGTCTGTCTCTCTCTCTAGCTATCTAATCTCTATCATCTATCTATCATGATTTATCTGTCTATCATCAATCCTTAAAATAAAAGCAAGTTTATAAAATGCACACATTAAATGCAAATTTTAAAAGTTGAAGGTATCCACACATGTTGCAGATAAAATAAATACCCAAGTTCAGATCAGAAATATGATGAAAGTATTAAATTCTTGGATGAATGGAACAATCTTCAATCAAAACAATTGAAAACAACTTGGAACTATCACAGTCAGAGACAGATGTCACCCAATTGCAAGGAATAGCATAAGCATCATGTTTCTGAATTATATCTGCAGGAGTAGCTTCTTAAAGATGCACAAGTATCTGCTTTCAGAGTCTTTGTCAGAAAACAGGAAAGACACCGCCCTTAGCTCATACCATTAACCCGTGTCTTCTCTTTGTCTTTTTCTTCCAACATAACTTTTTAATTGTTGTTTGAGTATCTACATGTGCACCTTAATTAATATAAGACAAGATTATATTGCAGAATATAAAACAAAAGTGGGAGGGAGAAATTTATTGCCGATTGAAGAATGAACATATTGTTCCAGCACATAAAGACAGTTGCCAAAAACAAAAACAAAAAAACAAGTGTGAAAGATGACACCACCCAATGCTTCTTATCCAACATGATTCCAAAACCTCCCAATGGGAGTGAACCTGGAAGCAGCTTCAGCTTCAAAGGCAGGAAAGTCCAAGAGGAGATTGTCAAAAGTAAGTTTCAAACAAAACAAAACAAAAGGAAAAAAATACTTGTATTAAATTGAACTCAATTTCCCCAATTTTGGAAAATAAGGCATCAATTTTGCAGACAGTCATTCTCTCTTCCTGAATGTGTGCTGCCATTTCTCCCCATGCCTTTCAGAAAGCCTCTTTCAACTGACCGCAGGATTTTTTGCCTCTCTAGACTTTCACAAGATGAGGGATTGTATAAAGTGCTATTTTGTTACATATTTCCTCCTCTCGTGTTTTGCTGCTGTTGTGGAACATATCACTCTGTTTTCGTTTTGTCTTCTGATCAATGTCTTGGGATCAAGAAAACAGAGATATGTGACTGTTTCTCTGCTTAAAAAGTCTGAAGGGACTAAGATAAGAAAATGGCTACAGAATCCCAAGTGTAAAATTTGATTAATTAAAAAAGATGAGAGGATTGTATTATAAATTCCTAGAGGTAGTTAGTTAACCATATGTTTGAGATAAGCACTCATAATTCACTCAGTATTGTTAGGAATGTAAGCTACCTAACAGCTATTTGGGTTGGAAATATATAAACCAGGATAGACATTTTAATACTGTATCTTTAAGAGCATGCTAAAAACTGCAATTTGGTGTGGTTACTCAAATGGCCATAAAATGGAGCCAGAAACCTGGATTGTTTTAGTCTTAGTCTCAGAAGAGAGTGTGAGTGTATCTCTGTTTCCTTCTGTTGGAGAACATTGCCGTTCCTTCTAATTGACTGATATTACTGGATTTGATGTAAGTCTGATACTGAACTGTTTTTGACACTGGACTTTGTTATTGGATTATCCCTGGATTGAAAACTGACTGATTTACTTGTGAATGACTTTGGATTGCTTGTTTGGACTTTGCTTAAACTGTTTCTGGAAGTAAAAACCTACATTTAATGTACAGGGCATCTGTGTGCTGTGTGTGTATTATTCAAACACTACTCTCAAATACGTCTCCCTATATGCGCTCATTCTCCTAACGGGGAATTACCTCAACAAGTATCTTTCTTTCTCAGTTCAACACCAATTTCCTAATAAACATCCCTCTATTTCTGATTCCTTTGGCTCTTTCCTCAGTTCAACGTATTTGTAAAAGGGCTCTGACATAACCAACATGGATCTTTTTTTAAAAAAGAAAAGGCTTACGCTTTTGTAAATGACAAAATCAGAAAGAGGTTTCCCTGCAAAATAGTTTTTCCATCACTACTGTATTGGTCTTTATCTATCATGTTCAGCTGCAAGAGTTTGGTGTATTTTAGGGTAAAAATTTAGAACAAATTACATAGTTAAAATAATTACACTGTCATAAAGACATGTGCCTGAAATGCTAGAGAGACATGACAATCCAAGCACGATCTTGACAAAATAATAGTTAATAATTAATAAACTAGAAGAAACAGTGTCCTCTTCTAATAAATTAGAAGAGATTGTATCGTAAGAACCATGGTGGTACAGTGGTTAAAAGGCAGTACTGCAGGCTAACTGTGCATTCTACTGCCAGGAGTTCAAAGCCTTCCATCTTCTGAGGTCGGTAAAATGAGGACCCAGATTGTTGGGGGCAATATAAACCACTTAGAGGGGGCTGTAAAGTGCTATGAAGCGGTATATAAGACTATAAGTGCTATTGCTATGACCTATTAGTTTCAACTGCAAGATTTCAAATACTGTTGAGTGTCATATATAGCTACCAGATTCAGAGATACTCAAATATCCAAAGACTATCTGGAGCTACCTCAATGTAAAACTGAGTGTATGTTTGTTTAAATTCAACAGAATGCAAATCAGTAGTTGGTTAGTGACAAAACAATATTTTCAGAGTCTTTATGGAAATCCAGTATCTATACAGATACAAGAATCCATCACTTTTTCCTTGGAAAAAGAGACAGCCAAAGAACTTTTTTCTCATCTTTGATGCAAATTATCTTGCCCTGCTAACTATTTTTAGCTATAGATGGGAAGTGTACACATTTTTGTGCCTATATGTTTCTATGCTAACATTTCCCAGAAGCACATACATAGTCCACAATTCTCCAAAACGACTCTTCTGATAGAGAGGGGAAAAGATCCTATGAGGAAAAACATCCAGACATATGGTAGATAGAAGAAGTGGAAGAAAAGCTCAATAATTTGTCAAAAATTGAGCATTTCATGATTAACATTGTTTACAGTTCTTTTTCACCATGACGAGGGTCACTGATTGCTGAAATGGTTACATATTGATGAAATGGTTGTCAGAAAAATACCTCTGACAAATTTTCACATAACAATTGTTTTCAAAAGATTTTTCCAAAAGTTGAGGTTGATTGTTTTCAAAAGATTTTTCCAAAAGTTGAGGGAGTAAGGAAATCACCTTTCCACTCAGATATGCTCTGAAACACATAATTGCTTTGCTGCTACTAAAGGTAGTCCTCAACTTACAACCATTTGTTTAGTGAGTGTTTAAAGTTACAACACTGAAAAAAGTGACATTCATTTAACAAGCATGGCAAAAAAAGGTCATAAAATTGAGCATGACTCATTTAACAACCGCTTTCTTAGCAACAAAAATTACAACCTTATTGTAGTTGTAAGTTGAGTACTAGCTGTATTGTTCTGGGTCCTTGTCTATTATTAGGCAGAAAGAAGTAGTCAAACACTTCATTGTTCTTCTTTGTAGAACAGATACGTGTATCCCATGCCAGTCTTGAGATTCAGCCACTAATCCTCTTGGCCTTTGTATGCGGAAGGGAAGGGCACTGTTCTGACCCAATTCATGGTGGCAAGAGGTTAAGTAGAGTCCATTTATTGCACACATAGTACAGCATCAAATGACCCACCAAGGGTTCCAGGAAACCTCTACTCCAGCCCTCAGTTTTCCCTCAGTCTGAATTCCCCAGTTCCACTAACGAAGTCCTAGCTAATAAGGCAAAGCGGGAAGTCACAATACCCACAAATACCAAGTCTGCAATACAAATCCAGGATTCCAAAAACCAAAGCATTATCCAAGAGTCAGAAGGCGGAGAGCCAAGTCCAAAGTCGCAAGTGAAGCCTGATGTTCAGAGCCAAGAAACACGATCCAACTTCACAAGGCAGTATTCACAAAAGCCAGGAAGGTGCATATCAAAGCAAACAGGTTTTCCTGACAAACACACCTTCCCCCAGTGTTAAATCACCCTCTTCCAGATGTTCCTTATGAGGAGAGGCTAGACTGCTTCCTTGTGTGCAACTTCGGCAATCTTCTCTGTGCTTCCCTCCACTGTGCTCTCATTACCCACAGATGAGGCATGGGACGAAGCTGTTCTTCATCTCCAATGGCCCTCTGCAACTGATCCACTCCTGCAGGTGGCTCTCCATCCAGTTGGCCACTCCACACCCCCACACCTCAGCCAGATGGGCCTGGGACTGCCTCATCCTCATCCCCTAGACTCTCTACTTGTTCTGAATGGATTGTGCCATCCCCATTGGATAATCCTGGTTCCAACTCCTCCTCCTCTTCTTCATCCAAATTGGGATCATGACAGGAACCATTTTGCATCCCCCTGGAGCAGCAAAATTCTTAGACAAGCCCCATGTCTTCTTCCTTTTTCCACCCTGAATAAGCTTGTAGTACCTAGAAGATAAACCACAATGTTTGCTGTTCTGTCTTAAATCTAAAATATTTACAAATACAAAATACCATACATTCTTTTAGTTTAAAAAACTGAAGTCAATGCACATTTTAGTGGGAAGGCGTGATTAAAAACTCAAATAATGTTAAAATGCTTGCATACCTTTGTATTTCTATTAAGGGCAATTAAAATGAGGCATTGTTCCATTTCTAGAAGCATCGCCCTTATTGTTTGTTCACAGGTCAGGCATAAGCTACCTGAACTCTGGCCCTATTGAAAGGTTTCTTTTACACATAAGGTAACGTGAGCTACTTTGTCCTTTTCACAGTGCTTTTCCTGCACTGTGACTGCCACTTGAGTGCAATTAAGCAGCATGGTTTTGAGCTTGTGACCTTCACACTATTAGAAGTTGAACTGAGTTGTATACTTACCCAGAGGAGCTTGCAATAATTATTCTGTATGCTAAATGTAAGAGACAGCACCAGTGGACATGTCTTCAGCATTTTGATTTATGATAATATTAGGAAGAAATAATAGGGACAATGGAATTGTAAGATGATTCATAAACCACACATTACAGATATGAAACAATAAGGTATTGACTAACATTAAATATGAACTATAAAACCCATGCCCTTTTGGGTCGTTGTTTCAGAGATACTTTCTCACTTAAAAAGAAAAACAGAATGACCAAGGGTGGACAAAAAAGCCGTGAGAGCAGGAGCAACTTCCAACTTTCTGCTGGCTTTGCCATTGAGTTTCCTTGTGAGGATCTGACTGGGAGTATCAGAACACAGAATAATAGAGTTGCGAAGGCACCTTGCAGATCTTCTAGTCCAACCACAAAAAGCAATGGATGGAAACTAATCAAGGAGAGATCCATCCTAAAAATAAGGAGACATTTCTTGACAGTTAGAACTATCAATCAGTGGAGTGGCTTCAGTGGTGGGACGCTGCCAGTGTAACAACCGGTTTGCTAATCACGCACTTTAATCATGCATGCATGCACAGCTTTCAAAACTACTTACCTTCAATATTACTTCAGGGAAGTAACACAGCTGAGATGCAGCAATCTGCTCTGCCATGTGAATCAGCTGAACAGATATAGGTGAGTACAGCGCAGGGGTGGCTGGGCGGGTGGGCCCACGGGGCTGTGAAAGTCTGACTCACAGACGAACACTATACAGAAGCCTGATGATGGCAGATGAGATTCTGCCGAAACGTCGCTACAACTTTAAAAGCACAACTATAATGACGTGGGAAAATACCCGAACAAAGCTGAATACCATACATATAAATATATATTAATTATTGAGTTTCTTTTATTACATCATGAAACATGGTTCCAACAGCATTCTTGGCATCTATACCAGTTCTTGGTTTAAAATCATAATGCATTATATTATTACATTTGTCTAATATTAAATAATAACTTTAACTATAATTACTATTCTTATGTCTTTGTATAATTTACAAATTTACATTTTACTGTTTTAAGGATTATTCCAGTTACATTTCTTGTCCTATCTCTTAGTTCTATTTATTAACCATTTATACCAATTATTCCAAATTAAAAAGAATTCAGTCATCTCTTTCTTTCAGTTTCATTGTTAACATATTCATCTCAGGTAGTGCAGGGTATTCTAATTGCATGAGAGTTGCCTAACAATAGCAATTGGGACTGCCAGAACTGTTGTCATAAGTCAGCACTGTCCTGCAATGCCATACTTTACCATCACACCACTTACTAACAGAATTGGTCCCAATTACCATTGTTAAGCAAGGATTGCCTGTAGCCCTCTTTTATGTGATTGCAATTCAGTTAACTTTCTGAAGATTCTCTAGACATACTTCTACTCTGTTCCTCGACAGCTGGACTTCTGTCAGCACTGCTAAAAGGTGATTTCTTGCTTCCTCCTCCAGAAAAATTGTCCAAGATGATGAGTGTGGAGAACCAAAGCAACACGGCCAATGGCCCACATATTTGAGCCATTCTAGACACTAAACAGAAAATTAGAGTTAGAGGTTAGGAAGAAGCCTCACAATAAAATAGGACTCCCATGGCAACCAACTGTCTCCAGAGCCCAGACAATAGGCTGGATAGCAGGGGATGCTATCTTCAATATCTGTGAGGTTTCATTCTTCAGTTGAGACCCTGCTATGGAATGACATTCCATATTTTCAACAAGCATCTCTTTGGGAGGCCATCTGTGTGGCAGCTGTGGGATATTACGAGAACTGTTCCAACAGAAGCTCATGCTTGTATCTATTGTTGGCAATGGAGGAAAACAGTGATAATATAGCTCAGCTACCTCCTATTCAGCCCATCATAAAAATGACAGACAGAAATTGGCTGGTAGAGGAAGCAGCAGAAAAAGAAACCTATTTTAGAAGATTCAAGCATCGGCTTGCCCATTACCAAAGGATTGCTGCAAAAAAACATTTTTTTGGGTCATTTAGTGGCTATTTGAATTATTGCAGCTCCTAGACAGTAGCCTTTTTCAAGCATAGCAATCGCTGAATGCTGCTCTTTCACTTTAAAATATCGTCCATCCCAATATTATCTCCAGCCATGCATGAAGATCAGTTGGAAATAAGGAAACAAGGACTACTTAGATTTCTGCGAAGATCTTTATTGCTAGAGGGATATTGTAACATAATATTGAAATCAGAGGTGGTATTCAGCAGGTCCTGACCAGTTCTAGAGAACTGGTAGCGGAAATTTTGAGTAGTTTGGAGAACTAGCAAATACCACCTCTGACTGGAGATTTTACAGTATCCTTCTCCTGCCACGCCCACCAAACCACGCCCAAAGAACTGGTAGTAAAAAAAAATTGAATCCCACCACTGATTGAAATGCTCTCAGAGCAATTCTCCCTGTCAACTCATACTCAGCATAATTAAGAAGCTCTGGGGCTGCCTCATCCTTTCCCCATCCCAGAGCTGAGGTGTCCCTTATACAACAGATTGCAAACATTCCTTCACAGCCAGAAAAGACATGTCTTGTAGTCCATGCGTGGCTGGACTACTGCACTGAGTTCTATCTGAGTCTAATCTTTGAAGACCATTGGAAAATGCAATTAGTTCAGAATGTAGCAGTGGAATTTAAAATGAAAGAAAATCACCATAGCCATGTGTCATGGCTTGATTATTGATGTCAGCCTAGCGAGATAGTCCAGACTGGAAGCACAACCAAATGGATTAATTCTATTTTAGTGTAAGGTTATATTAACAGAATTTTGCAAATCTGAAACTACATTCCTGCTATGTCATCTTTGCAGCTAAAAATAAATAAATAGGGAAGATGGTGCCTTCTGAGATCTTCCCTAGATTCACATTCCTTCTTTGGGCTAAGCTGCCTCTTATCTGACTATTCACCTGTGCCTGATTCTTCTGTGTCTCCTAAAGTCGCTCCCCCATACTATTATATCTGGATACATTCAGAACCATCTTTCCCAGGTGGAATCATTTACACTTATGCATCTTGGGATAAATGCAAATGCCAACATGTTCACCTACTTTTGCTTGGTAATAACTGCGCCAAGACTAGATCATCTCTTAATGCTGCTTTTTCTTTGTATTAAGCTTGTCTAAGCTTTAAAATCCTGTTTTATTGTTTTTGCTTTATGCACCAATCTGAGTTTCCTTGGGAGGAGGATGGGACAAAAATAACACTAAACAAATAATCCTGTCACTCACTAGGCAAGGAGGCAAGTAGATCTATGACAGTATTGTGTTTTCAGTGACAGAGTACATTGCATTTGCGCTGACATATTTTTTATTCCCCCTAGGATTGTGGATGTTGTTCCTCTTTTCCAATAATTTTATTTGAAGCTTTTTTACTTGGTGATTTTGAGGGATTGCTTCACGACCAATCCTGAAGATTTTTGAACAAAATTCTGATCTGGGTAATGGACCTGGGTAATGGACTGTGTGATGACCTTCTGAGTTCTATTGTTGTGACATCCTGGATCTTGTGCTGTAATCTCCTGGGTCGTTGGCTGTGTTGCAACATCCTGAAGTTTTGTGGTGTAAGCGGGGTCTTGGAGTATGTTGGATAGTTTGGATTGGTAGTCTAACTATCCAACCTACTCCAAAACCCCGCTTACAAACCACTAAATACAGACCCCACCACCTACCTAGAAAAAACCACCAAATCCAAAATAAAAGCCTCCCCCATCAGTGAAGAGATCCAGCAAAGGATCATCCCCAGAGAAAAATCATCCAGATGCCCTAAGCTCTATGGCTTCCCCAAGATACACAAAGAAGGAACAACACTCAGACCCATAGTCAGCTCCATAGGCTCAGCTCTACAGAATCTTGCCAAATTTCTCACCAAACAACTCCAGCCCTACACTGAATCCATCACCTCACACGTACACAACTCTTTCCACTTCATAGAAACAATAAAGAAACAAAACCTACAACCTGGTGACCTACTCGTGAGCTTTGATGTCATATCCCTCTTCACCCAAGTACCTATTAAAGAAGCCTTGACAGCCATCCAAAACAAATACAACCCCCCCTAATATTATAGGCATCACTCAGTATTTCACCACATTTTCAGTATCTCAATTTTCTATAAATACTAATAAAACCAGTTATCAATGAGATTTAATCAGTCCCAAAATTACATCTCTAAATCTTCTCCTTCAAGGTTCTTGAAGTGAAATGTTTTCAAGGAAAGACTTCTTGAAAAGTGAAACGTCTTCAAGGAAAAACAAAGTCCAGTTGCCTTTTGAAAAAGCACTTTGGGACAACCATGACCTGGATGACTGAAAATCTCCATAGATCAATGTTTCTCAATTTTAAGATATGACTTTAAGCTTTGCTGGCTGAGGAATTTTGGGAGTTGAACTCCACACTGCCATAGACAAATCTGCTCAAAGTTTCAGTTAAACTGAATAATGTTCCTGTCTAATCTAATAGCTGCCGTTGTTCTTTTTAAAGTTCAAGTGAGTTATTGATCCCCCAAAACTGCACACTTCTTCTCCTAAAAGGATAACAAAGATATGATTGTATGAATTTGAATAAAGCATTTTAGCAAAAGGTGCAGAGTATCTTGAAGAAGTCTTCACTAAGGTGATAGGAAAGATTAAGTGTACAAGTCATCAAATATATATTTGTCTATATAGATCTCACTCACTCACTCACTCCGGGAAACTCTTTGAATGTTCCTGCACAGTTGAAATAAAGTGACTGTGGAGCAAAGCATTATACAAAACCCACATCCCTCCCCTTAAAACACAGTAATTAGAGAGCCTCTGGTAAACAGTTTCCACTGATTAGAACTATCAGTCATTCAACTTCTTCTTTCCTCTCCCTCCCCCTGGTGTTTTCCATATGTGGAAAAGAAAAGTAGCAATAAACTGAGCTCTAATTTTCTGCAGCCCACCCACACACCAAATCACTCTGCAAATTTCACTAAAATTGTTTATTCTGCATTAAATTGCAAGTTATTTGGTTACTTAGATCACCTGCTATTAAACTAATTAAACATCTTGGAAGTCCTTTGAAGCCTAGGGCATACAACTTTGAGAAGACGGAGAAGTCCCTTTGAGGGATATCCCAAGAGCCAAATGGTAAGATCTGGGTGGGGCAAACACAAAAACTAAATTTGATTTCAAGGGAAATTTAATTAGCTTAACAAGCAAACTAAATTTAGCATTAAATTAAATACTATTGATGTTTCTAATAATTTCTCCTTTTGTCACATTTGATGGCAACTTTCTCTACTGCTTGCTTCTGTGGCCCCTCCCAAAACTGTGTGGGAACTACAGTTTATAAATCTTTGATCTAAATAGTCTTATTATTGTAAGTGTTACAAACAAACACCTGTTCTACTCTTTAGTGAACAACTGGTTTTCTTCTGCAAAATATAAATACAAATATTAAATACTAAAGGATAAAATACAAACACAGTATTGTTATTCATTGAATATACTTCTTTTTAAAAAAACAGAACATTAAGCACAATTGTATTTAATGCAGCAGTGTGCATTGATAAAAATTATTACGAATAATCTTTGAACAAACCAACTAGTTTTGGGGTATTTTCTGCCATTCAAAATGCTTCACTCCTGGAATATTTCCTGGATCTAAGATAAATGCTCTCTGTGACTGTGTGAGCAGGGGTTTTTCAGCAAGATTAAGTACATATGCCACCAGCAATTAATACAGCAGCACCCTTACGATTATTAATGTGAAATAAATATGGATTGCAGATGTTCTGTCTCATTGTTAAATAAAGTGGGTGATTTATAAATTGTCAGTTTTCAGACTAAATTCCCTATCTGTAGGAAGAATCGGAACTGGATTTATTTGGAAGAAATGCTCAATAGCAGGTTTTATGTGTGTCTGTTGTTTTCCTTGTAATCATTAAGAAGATACAGAGAGCATTATAAATCACGTGCTGCATTTAAAATGCAATTTGCAATGCATTCAGCAATTTGTTAAGCAATTGCAAAAAATAGAAATGAAATAATCTAAGTTTGGGCAGAAGTCTTGAGAAAAACTTTACAGTTTATCTGGAGAACATTTTTTTATATTCAAATAAAAATTTCCATTTCATCATCTTTATTAACTAAATAATGACACATTTCTTCTCTGAATTTCTGGCAACTCTATTAGGTCATGAAAATGATTGGACTAACTTTGGTTTTTCTCTGTGTTGCTTCTTGCATCTGGACAAATTAGATGTTAGTTATCTAAAGTGCTCAGTAGTCAGAAACACAGTCAGTAATATCTATGTCTCAACAAACAGAGTTAGTTTGTTAGAAAGACAAACAAAACATAAAGCTGAAGAAACTCCTTTGTGAAGAAATTATAGATCCCTCTGAATTTTTAGAAAGTTCAATACTGTTAAATAAAAATCCTGCAAGATCATTAAATTCCATATACTTAAATCCTAAATATCTCTAAGAAAGAATGTCTATTAAAAGGTTATATTTTTTATATTTTACCAATTAATTATGGGCTGAAAATATGAAGCAGTCTACTTGTTCAATACAGGATGCTAAGAACAATTATATACAATATCAATTTAAAGAATGCAGGTACTGTTCTGTGGAACATCTGTCTACACACAGTTAAACTAAAAATATCTCTTATATGCATATGACCAATATGAAGTGGAGACGTGAAAAATAGCAGCATAACTTGGAAATACTCATGTTCAGTTGAACATACAATTTTTGTAACCCAGCAGAGCAATGAAGACCCTCTCATATACATCCGTTTGCTATGAAGAAATAGGAAAGGATTCAAAGTTGAACCCTAGTCCCAAAGTCCCAGAGTTTTGTTGCTGGATTGAAAACATCCTCCAAACATGGAAAATGTATGATCCAAAGAATGAATGTCTAGGAGCAAAGACAAGACAGACACCTATCTGGGATGCTATAATCTGTATTCCTAAACTGAGCTAGGATTGGTCCACATAAGCTAAATATCCTATACCATCCTGTAATGACACCTTTAAAACCATCAAACACCTGTCTATCCTAGTTCCTTGGGAATGATTCAATAGGTGGATAGCAATACCAAATCCAGATTAAACCTCTGGCTGACTGTGTGACAAATCATAATATAATATCAGTGGGTGAATAAAAATGCCAAATTTAACCTAAACATTTGGCTAACTGTATACCAATCATATTTTTTTCCATTTTCACAGCACATCAAATAATGTAATAAAATAACCATTGGGACAATCCATAAATTATGTGCCATCAAGTTCATGTCGAGTCACAGTGGCTACATAGATTTTTTTCCCCCAGGAAATCCTTCATAATAGCTTGGTTTTACTATGGCATCCAACAGTGTACAAGAGCTGAACTTTAAGACCTGCAACATCACAAGATCCGCCAGCAACTTCAGTTTTTCCCATAGTGGACAGCCTCCAGCTCTGTAGATTCTCCTCACAGAATTCTTTACCCAGAGTTGCTATTGCTGATTATTGTAAGAATTGAAGGCCACTTATCTGGAGAGCACCCAGGCTGATATATTACCTTATTCCTTAAACCCACAAATAGTATAGTTAGAAGCAAATAGCATTGGTGGGGGGAATTTTTTTCAGGAAATCAGAACAGAAAAGAAACAAATAACTATATCCCACAAAATCATGCCAACTTGGAAAATATCTCCAGATGTTTGTTATTTATGACAAACATTTGTTCACATTTGTTAACCTAAAATATGTGCATAATATAATGTAATTTGACCCTAAGTTTATGGTAGAAATGAGATTTAAAGCAGAGAGCTTTACCAGTAATCTCATATTACTCAAAAAAATGAAAGAAAAAAACAGATTCTGAACTGGTATGTTCAATTTTATTGCCAATATAGAACATGCAAATCTGTATTTAATATTATAACTTTCATATTTTTGAATCTATTGTTTACAGCAAACAAAAACAATGATCTATGGGAACTAATGATGTGATAGGATACCAGTAAACTGGAAAGATTTCTCACATAGTTAAACATTGCCTTTTTTACTCTCCACCTATAAAGGCTTAAATATATATTAACTTTTCCTTTTCCATAAAAATTAAAGAGAATAAATGACAAAATGGTTTCTTTTTTGAATATATGGATAGTTCAAACTGGCTTTGTGCCGATAGAGATCGCAATACTCTTCTTTGCCCTGCCATGATTTCTTTGTACTCATCTGCAAATAGATACTGAACAGTTACATTTTGCTTTGCAATGCATTTTCCCAATTATCTGTGATTAAGCAAGAAAAATGGATATTTCCCCAAATAAAGCAATGCTATTGATTTGTTGAAAGATTGCTAAAATCATTATGATAATAAAATATGGGAACTTCTTATTTTGAAGTAGAAGTTTGTGAATCAGAAGGAAATATAAATGATGAAGCTTGTGATCCTAATAGTTTATTAATTATGACTATTATTATGTGTTATATATATATATTCTTAATTTTTCGCGGGTACTTAGTTGTATGGCATTCAGCTTTGTTCGGGTATTTTCCCACGTCATTGTAGTTGTGCTTTTAAAGTTGTAGCAACGTTTCGGCAGAATCTCATCTGCCATCATCAGGCTTCTGTATAGTGTTCGTCACTATACGAACACTATACAAACACTATACAAACACTATACAGAAGCATACATATATATGTAGGTTTAGGTGTGTTCGGGTCTTTTCCCGCGCAAGATTAAGAGTATCTTGGCAACGTTTTGGCGATGTCCCACTCGCCATCCTCAGGCTGGTGCTTTCGGCTTCGTGCCAGTGCAAGCTGTATGTGATCAGAGCTGCCGCCTCTCTATAAATACTGGTAAATACCCAGTATTTATAGAGAGATGGCAGCTCCAATCGCACACTGTATACAGAAGCCTGATGATGGCAGATGAGATTCTGCCGAAACGTTGCTACAACTTTAAAAGCACAACTACAATGACATGAGAAAATACCCGAACAAAGCTGAATACCATATATATATGGTATATGGAAATTATGTGTGTGTGTATATATATATATATATATATATATATATATATATATATATATATATATATATATATATATATGTGTGTGTGTGTGTGTGTGTGTGTGTGTGTGTGTGTGTGTGTGTGTGTGTATATGTATATGTATATACATATATACATATACATATACATATACATACACACACACACACACACACACACACACACACACACACACATATATATATATATATATATATATATATATATATATATATATATATACACACATAATTTCAGCTTCAACCACAACACAAGAGTACACAACAGATACAAACTCAATGTAAACCATTCCAAACTTGATTGCAGAAAGTATGACTTCAGCAACAGAATGGTCAATGCCTGGAATGCACTACATGACTCTGTTGTTACATCCTCGAACCCCCACTCATTTAACCTTAAACTATCCACTATTGACCTCTCCCCATTCCTAAGAGTTCTGTAAGGGGTGTGCATAAGTGCACAATCGTGCCTACTGTCCCTGTCCTATTGTCCCCATTTATTTTGTACCTATTTCCTGTATTTCTACTCCTGTTTATATTTATACAGTACCTATTATCTTGTAAGTGATTGACAAATCAAATAAATAAATAAATAAAAATAAATATTCAGTCAGATATATATTTCCATGTTAAAAACATGTTTGCAAGTAAATGTTGAAAAACTTCTATTGTTCTGTTTGTTGTCAGCGTTTGTTACTCCTTTTAATCAAACCACTGTTGCAGTACAATATCATTCCCTTAAAAGATCCTCAGAGGCAAAAGTCTCTATTTTGTTCTGGTTGCTCTCATCTTGCAAATATTTCTTTCTTCTGAGTTCAGATGGGGAAGAAATACAATCTTGGTAGAGTTAGAACAACGTTTTTCAAACTTGGCAACTTTAAGTTGTGCAGATAATCACAATTTGGCTGGAGAATTCTGGGAGCTGGCCCACATATCTTAAGGTTACCAAGACTGAAAAACACTGAGAAAGAAATGAGTTAATTTCCTGACTATAACAGGTTTGTGCTAAATCATAAACAACATTCATTTTTAAAAAAAACATATTTTGAGCTCTCCTACAACTTTTCAAGTGGACTATAGAGAGACCAATTAAGTCAGCTTTATGTTCACTCCATTTTCCAACCTGAGCATAGTTCATTCTAATCACTGTTATCTATTCACAGAATTAAACCCGGAACACATCTTCTTATGTTTGGCATATTTTTGAGTTGCAAGGCCCACTTTCACAATGGCTGCAGTTGTGTGAGTTGCCTGCAGATCTTCTCACACTGAGCATTCAGATAAAGATCTTGACTTCTACGATTTGTGAACTGATTCAGCCAAATCGGTTTACAAATCTTCTACATCCTTTTATATTTGTAGAGTGCATTGGAGCTGGACTTCTGAACATACTTCCTCACATATACTTTTGCCTTCCGTGATGGAATATTGTCTGGATTCCCAGGAGGGAGGGAGGGCATTCCAGAGGAGCAAGAGGCAGCACAGTTTAGATAGGTGTATGGAAGAAAGAGAGTTAAGGCAGCTTTTTCCTAGAAGCTCCCAGGGTATTTATTTATTTATTTTTATTTATTTATTTGATTTGCCAATTGTTTACAAGATAATAAGTATAAGTGTATACATAGTTGTGAATACATGAAATGGGTACATATAAGAAAAATAAAAGAATAAGAGAAACAATAGGACAGGGATGGTAGGCACGATGGTGCGCTTATGCACGCCCCCTACAGACCTCTTAGGAAAGGGGTGAGGTCAATAGTAGACAGTCTAAGGTTAAAGTTTTTGGGGTTTGGGGAAGAGACTACAGAGTCGGGTAGAGTATTCCAGACATTGACCACTCTATTGCTGAAGTCGTATTTCCTGCAATCAAGTTTGGTGCGGTTTACTTTGAGTTTGTATCTATTGTGTGCTCTTGTGTTGTTATGGTTGAAGCTGAAGTATTCATTGACAGGTAGGACATTGCAATGTATGATTTTATATACCATGCTTAAGTCAGACCGAAGACGGCGTAATTCAAGGTTTTCTAGGTCTAGAATTTCAAGTCTGGTGGCATAAGGTATTCTACAACGAGTAGAAGAGTGGAGAACTCTTCTTGTGAAATATTTCTGGACTTTCTCAATTGTGCTAATATCAGATACGTAATGAGGGTTCCAGACTGATGAACTGTATTCGAGTATTGGTCTAGCAAATGTTTTGTATGCTCTGGTTAGTAGTGTGATATTACCAGAGAAAAAACTACGTAGGATTAGGTTAACAACTCTTAATGCCTTTTTGGCTATGTAGTTGCAGTGGGCTCTAGCACTTAGATCATTAGAGGTGAGTATTCCAAGGTCCTTTACAGAGCTTGGGTCATCAACAAGATCTTGACTATTCAGCTTGTATTTTATTTTCTGATTTTTTTTTTGCCAATATGTAAGACAGAGCATTTATTTGTTGAGATTTGAAGTTGCCATTTGTTTGACCATTCGGATACATAGTCAAGATCTTTTTGTAGGGTAGCAGTATTGTCTGTGGTATTGAACAGCTTTACATCATCAGCGAAGAGAACGCAATTGCTCTTAATATGATCACAGAGGTCGTTTATGTAGAGTATGAAGAGAGTTGGTCCTAGAACACTGCCCTGGGGGACACCACTATTGACAGGTACTGGATTTGATAGGATGCTCCCGATTTTGACCATTTGTTGTCTGTTTGACAGGAATGCTTCTATCCAGTTATTCAGTTGTCCAGAGATACCATAGGATTTTATTTTTAGGAGTAGTTTGTCGTGTACCACTGAATCAAAGGCTTTACAGAAGTCTATGTAGATTGCGTCTATTGCTTTGCCCTGGTCGAGTTGTGTCATCCATATGTTTTTGCAGTGTAAGAGTTGCAGATTACAGGATAGTTTTTTTCTGAAACCAAATTGTTTATTGGAGAGTAGGTTGTTTGTCTCTAAGTGGAGGATGATGGATTGGTTAATAATTAATTCCATATATATTCAATGCTGTAAGTATTTTGCTTTAGTTTGATAAGATTTCTGATTATCAGTGAAGAACAATAAAGGAAACTGCTTAAAAGAATCTCAACACGTCTTTCTTGGCTTTGGGGGACTGACAGCTTCACATATATTGGAGGAAAACCTGCAGAAGTTTTGAGATATTTTCTATCCATTACGATAATGAGTTGGAGAAACAATCACGTTTCTCAAAGTTGTTCTCAAAAGGGCAAAAAGTCAGGTTGACAGTAACATTGCAATGGATCCTCACAAATTTCTGAAAAAAATGCCCATCCAGATAATTTCCCCATAAAAGTAGGTATGCCAAACTTCAGAAATATCCAAAAAAGATGAGTGTTGACGAGGCATGGCTATGTGAAGATAAATGACACTTTGGAGGAACAATGAGTAAATTTGTTGGCATTATTACCTAGCTGCTGCCTGGTCTGACAGCATGTACAAGTACAACATTGTTATTTTAAATTCAAACCTAGCCCTGATTTAAAGGGGGGAAAAATAGACATGTGGGATAAGGAAAATGTAATTAATTTGGTGGTGTAAGCCATCATAAATTATCAAGTATTCCCAATAGCAGTCCTGAAAAACTCACAAGAACATGATCTGCCTTTCAATTATTCAATTGCCAGCTACTGGAATTCTCTTAAGGTGGCGAGGTGCTGGCTGTATTAAAAATGCTGAAATCATCACCACCAGTGACATATTGTGCCACCTTTAATTAAGACCATAATGTTCCTCTGGGCCATACACGAGCCGGTAATCTGCATCTAGAGCCTGTCACTCTCTTCTCTAATGGACTGCAGCACACAAAAATTAATTATAGGGGAAAGGTTGCTGTTCCAGCTGGGATTGAAATCTCTAGATTCCAGAGCAAATGTTTTGCTGTTGATCAAAATTAGGAGTTGGAGCATCTCGCTTAGCCATCTCATTCTAATTTGAGTGTGTAAAAAAAAATGCCACTCAAAGAATGAGCAAGGAGGATATTTTTCCAGTTTTCTCCCCTCAATAATGAAAGTTCTTTCATCCAGCATTGAGTGAGCTTACACAGAGCCATAATGAAATAATATTCTTTCTCACACCTCACTGCTTAGATATAACTTTACCAGGCTATTCACTGGCTGGGAGAAAATGCTCACCACACCTAGAAAAGTTGATAATTTTCATCTTGCTGCTTTGTCTCTGCATATCTAAAACTTAAAGTTAGTGCTTTTAGGAAGTTGAGCCCTGGAAAGTCTCAGGATATCTTATAAGGTGTGCTTAGAGATGTTAGTTGTTGTTCTTAATGCTGTATTTATTAATTCTACTAGAATTTAACATTTATTTAAACCATTTATGGAGCCATTCATTCAACCAGCATGGACTCTGACTGCCATACAAAGATTAAACCCATCATAATAATGTAAACCCATGACTCCCAGTTAAAACAATAACTCCCAGCAAAGAGCTACATCACCAGAAGAACTCATTGCCTGACCCAGATTCTTGGGGAACAGCCAGTCTTCACTTCCTTACAAAAGGCTAATCATTTGTTAGCTATTTTTGAAGGGATGGTTTTTCACAGGGCACAGAAATAGAGAAGGCATGAGTCCAGTGTCAAACAAGGTAACATTGTTTGATGGAAGAGACCCAGGTCATTTCCTCCTGCTAAATCTGGTGGGGCAGGGAGAAACAATGGGAGACAAGTTGCTCTTTATCCTAAATAATCTTAGCATTGCAAGCAACAATACAATAAATAAATCCAAGCTCCAAAAAAGTATACACATTTCTGAAACAAGTAGCAAGGTTGCTGTAAAAACAAAAGAAATGAGAAGGATTGTATTTCATTCTTGTATCATTATAATAATCAAACACCCACTGCTAACTACAAATTCTGGAGAAAGGCTAATTTGACTGCTAATACTTTCAATAACTGTCATCTGCTGTTGTTATCTTATTTTATTATCTTGACTCTTGATGAATGTATATTTTCTTTTATGTACACTGAGAGCATATTTAGTTTTAGTTTTAGTTTACTTTATTGTCATTGCACCTCGTACAACAAAATCAAACACCATCTTCAGTGCACATCATGACCATGACCATGAAAATAAACACAAACACACATCCTTCACCCTTCACACATTGAACAGGAAACCCCCGACATCACACCACTGCACTATACAGCAGAATTCAAAAGAGCTACTGCCCTGGGATAGAAGCTGTTTTTCAGCCTATTTGTCCTTATTTTTATTATTCTGTACCGTCTGCCAGATGGTAATAGTTCAAAAAAAGGGTTCCCAGGATGAGATGGATCTTTGAGAATGTTTTGAACTTTCTTAAGGCAGCGGGAGCTATAAAGTTCTTCCAAAGAGGGGAGAGGGCAACCAATGATCTTCTGGGCAATGACACTAACCCTCTGGAGTGCTTTCCTATCTGCCACTGTGCAATTGGCAAACCATACAGAGGTGCAGTATGTTAAAATGCTCTTTTTGGTGCAGCGGTAGAAGGTCACCAGCAGTTTCTCATTCAGTTGTTGTTTACTGAGAAGCCTCAGGTAGTATAATCTCTGCTGGGCCCTTTTGACCAGGGCTGCAATGTGGGCACCCCAGGTCAGGTCCTCTTTTAGGGTAACACCCAGAAACTTAAAACTGGCCACTTGCTCCACTCGGTCTCCCTTGATAAGCAAGGGCTGGATGTCTGATCTGTTCCTTCTATAGTCCACTATAAGCTCCTTGATCTTATTGGTGTTGAGGACCAAGTTATTGTCTCCATACCACAAAAGCAACTGGTCCACCTCATCTCAGTAGGCAGACTCATCCCCCTGGAGATAAGTCCCACCACTGTTGTATCATCTGCAAATTTAGCAATAATATTACTAGCATGAGTGGGAATGCAGTTGTGCACATAAAGAGTGTAGAGTAAGGGACTCAACATGCAACCCTGTGGTGTACCAGTGTTAAGAATAAGGGCTGAATAGGTATGATTACCTAATCTGACCCTCTGTGAGCGGCCAGACAGGAAATCCATAATCCAAAGGCAGATTGAATTAGAAAGCCCAAGATCCAGAAGTCTATGTGGAAAAATTGTGTTAAATGCAGAACTAAAATCCACAAAAAGCATTCTCACATAGCCGCCCCCTGCTGTTCTAGATGAGTCAGAGCAACGTGAAGAGTGATGGCTATAGCGTCCTCTGTAGATCTATTTTTTCTGTATGCAAACTGGTGTTTATCAAATGTATGTGGAAGACCAGAAATGATGTGCAGACCAATTTCTCAAAGCATTTCATTGTGATAGGAGTGAGTGCCACTGGTTTGTAATCATTAAGGTTATTGATAGGGAACTTCTTTGGCAGCAGAACAATGGTGGAAGCCTTCAAACAAGATGGAATAGTGGACTGGGATAAAGACCGATTCAAGATCCTGGTAAAGACTCCAGCCAACTGATCAGCACAGTCTTTAAGCACTCAGCCAGAGATACCATCAGGACCGGCAGCCTTTCTAGGGTCCACAGCCCTCAGAATACTCCTTACCTCTTGTTCCTCCACAATGAGGTGGGGGCTACAATTGGCTGGTAGTTGTGCTTTATCTGTCTTCGATGTCTCCATTTCAAAGCAAGCAAAGAAATGATTCAGTTCCTCTGCCAATGAAGCATCCTCCTCAGCAGGGATGACATTGGTCGGTTGATGGTTTGTAATTTGTTGAATCCCTCGCCACACCTGCCTCATGGCATAAAAATTATCCTTAATCTTCTTCTTATAATCAGTCTTGGCCTTCAGAATACCTTTCTTCAGATTAGCTCTGGCAACACTGTATCTTGCCCCATCACCGGACCTAAAGGCCTTGGTCCTGTCACGCAAGAGGTGTTGGACTTCCTTGGTCATCCAGGGTTTCTGATTGGGATAGATCCTAATACATTTATCCACAGTGATAGTATCTGTGCAGTGTTTGATATAGCACAGAACAGTTGCAGTGTGCACCTCTAGGTCAGGGTGGTAAAAGATGTCCCAATTTGTGTTCTCAAAACAATCCTGAAGTTGTTAGGAAGCATCTTCTGGCCAAGATTTCACTGTCTTTATTATAGGCAGAGCCTGTCTCCTAAGAGGGATGTACGCTGGTGCTAAAAGCAGTGACATATGGTCTGATTGTCCCAAATGTGGTAATTGTATATATATTATAGCCATGTTTGATGTTGGTATATACTTTGTCCAATATGTTTGCTCCTCTAGTAGCACACTTAACATGCTGATAGAATTTAGGGAGCACTTCTTTTAAATCAGCTTGATTAAAGTCCCCTGCTATGATATGCACAGCATCAGGATACTTATTCTGCTGATTACTAACAATGTTATACAAGAATCCCAAAGCTATGGTAATATTGGCATCAGGTGGGACATAGACTGCAGTAATCAAAACCATGCTGAATTCCCACAGAAGATATATGGGTCTACATTTAAGAGTCATATACATAGTCAGATCCATGGAGCAGTGGCTGTCTGCAGTCTTTGTATTGATACACCAGCTTTTGTTCACATAAAGGCTTAAACCTCCCCCTTTGATCTTGCCAGAATCTCTACTCCTGTCCTGCCAGTGAGCTATGTAAACTTCCAGCTCAACAGCTGCATCTGGAATGAGTGAATGAAGCCAAGTTTCTGTGATTAGCAAAACACAGCAGTTCTTGATGAATTTAGTCTTTGCAATCTGTAGCCTTAATTCATCCATTTTGTTAGTCAGAGATCTTGCATTGGTAATAAATATACTTGGAATTGAAGGCTTGTACGGAAACTTACTCAGCTTAAAGAAAACCCAGCACGGCATCCTCTCTTCCTCTTTCTGTTCTTCTTTCTCTGCCTCTTCCTCCTTCCTATAGGGATAGTGATCCATGGCTCCCCCAGGGGCCTAGCTGCCTCCTTCGATATGTTATGAGAATGTATAAAATCATCTGTAATAGCCTTTTCACATTTCAATCCAATTTGTAACAAGGCTGGCCGACTATAGATGCTCCTTGCCCCACAGGATTGAATCAAGGAAAGGATCCAAAACACACACAGAATCATACACACCATACTCTGAAAGAAGGACCGGTTAGCCGCAGCATCCATGTGCGCAGCCATCTTGAAAACCATATGTACCAAAACAAATTTTTTGTGTGTCCAATCACACTTGGCCAATAAAGAATTCTATTATATTCTATTTATTATTTATTCATTTTTTGAATTTATAAAACCACAGAAGCCAAATCCCCTGGGTGATTTGCAGTTATGACAACAAAGGTGGCTATGAAAATTACTTACACAAACAAATTCTAGCAACTTCACAGCAGATTCAGAAATTATAGGAAGACAGAAAGGAATGTTCCACAAAATGTCTTTGAAAGAACCAAAGGTCCAAATACTAAAGCAGTGACACCATTTGCAAAGCTTCCATAGCTGCTCCAAATGTTGTCCCTGATTGCAAGCACACCTGTGTGCATAGTCACTTTGCTTAGCTGGTGGGTCCCAGTGGAAGCATTGTCTGAATATGCATCTTGGGTATGTAGGTGACCAATGATGTTGCTGTTTTAATGCTTTGAATGGAGGCTCTTTGTGTTAAGATTCTTCACAAAGCACTTCTTCAAAATGCTTTACTAGTGCTAATAACTTGATTCCTTATGTAGTGGTCTCCATGAGATCCAGTTTGGTGTAGTGATAAAAGTATCAGACTAGAAACAGGAAGATTTTGAGTTCTAGTCCTGCCATAGGCACAAAGCCAGTTGGGTAGCCAGTTGTTCTCTCAGTCCTTAGAAGGAGAGAAAGGCAAAGCACTTCTAAAAACCCTGCCAAAAAACTTGAAGGGATTTGTCCAGGCAGTTTCCAAGAATCAGACAAGATTGAATGGAAGGAAGAAGAAAAAAAGCTTCCACAAGTTTCAACAAACATGGCTAAACAGTGAAAATTGTCATATAACTCATCTGAAAGGCCCCAAATTTGGAAGTTTATAATAAGTTGGAAAAGGTGTTTCTTAAAACTGCTTAGATAACACAAGGTCAATGTATTTCTAAAATAAAATATAGTATATCAATACATAAGCTATTAAAATTATAAATTATAATTATTTTCTGCCAAATAACTTCAGTGTGATGCTTGAGACATATAGTATTGATAAAAAATAGCTTGCCTTTTCCTCTTATTACTAGTTACTCTGTCTCAAGAAATATCGTAGATTCAAATCAGATCTTAAAAACTACAAGATACTTGGGGATGAATTCATTAAGTGGTCTTATGTGTTAATTGGTTAATAGTTACAGCTTGTGTAAAACGTATTTCAAGTCTTAAATCTGAATTCCCATTCTGCAGGTTTGATTCTAGATTTCCACTAATCAGGAAAGAGAAATGTAATGTGTGTCTGTGTAGTGTTGATGCCATTAAGGTAATTGATTTCCTCCTGGTAGCATATGTCCCTAGATACACCTTCTTATCATGAAGATGGGAGTGAAGGAAGGGAAATGGAAGGATTTATCAGCAGCACTGTGGCCCTAGCCACAGTAGATTGTCCAGAAAAAAGTATTATCTTCCTTGGGTTTCTCTTGCCACATCTGTTTCCTTTTCAGAACTGATGGTAGTTTTAAACACACACACACACACACATATAACCAGAAAACATTTTTAAAAGTAACAAATGAATATGCAATGAGATCACACAGGGAAGGACGAATGATCCCTGTCAATATGTTTTTACATTCATGGTTGTTACCATAATAATATAACTCTAAGTCCAATTTGCAGAACTTACATTGACATCTACTGCTTTAGGAACCTTCATCATCATCTTCATTTAACAACCCCATAATCCCTTGTGGGGTGGAATCTGGGCAACTGAATGGAGCTAGCAGAGTGTTTTAATGGCCGGATGCCCTTCCTGTCACCAATGCGGAGATTGTTTCAGAAGATATATTCTGAGTGTGCCCAGAGAGAGAAATATCTGCCTCTATCTAGGATCAAACCCACAGCCTCCCGATTGTGAGGCAAGAGCTCCGCCTCTAGGCCACTACACCACTCCTAACATAGCAAGGAAAAGGTTTGTTTCAATCTGCTGCCTTCAGATATATTTCAGTTTAACATTGACAACCTACTTTAGACTTCCCAATGAGCCAGTATACAGAGCATATTGGAGGTTTGGTACTGGTTGATGCATTAACACAACAGAATAAAGAGCTAGAAAAATTCCATGGATGTCGAGCAACAGGCTTTCTACAATATCCAGATGCTATGGTTTCTCAGATTCTTACCCAAGTCTGATCCCAGATGGAAGGAGAATTTATGATAAGTCTTCATCTCATGACAAATCTTAGACCTGAGCTGAAAAAAATCTGTTTGACCATTAAAAGGAAACAAAGTTAGAAAACACAGTAATCTCTTTGTGGACATCTAGTAATCAATCATCTGGATTTTCACAATCAAAATCAGGTAACCTAAAGTTTTTCAGGTGGGTACATATAGTTGACAGCACTAGGCTTATGCATGATGATGCTCCTTTGAACTGAGCAGGAGTTAACTTGTTATTAAGGAACCATCTGGTTCCTAAGAGGAAACTGCTTCTCAGGGAGCTTCAAATCTTCTTCTGAAGAGCAGTCTTCCAGGAAGAATATGCCGGTTCCATGTCAGCAGGGACTCCCTTTAATTATATTGTTCTTATACTTGTCTTTTTAGAAATATGGTTGAAGAGTCGGTAGGGATATGACGGGGGTGTCTTTAGTTCTTACTGTTTTGCAATATGGCTGAGAACTTTTTGTAGGTCATGTTTCCCAGTGATTATGGTAAAAGTGCTGTGCTCCAATGAAAGTTAATGCTAAGTTTTTAAGGCATGAGAGAAGATGTACAAAATGTGAAATGATTCTGATTTTTTAAGTTTCTCTTGCTAATGCAAAAAAGCTGAACAGATTTCCCTGTCCCCCATTCCTCCTCCTCTTTCTTTGTATTTTTATGCTAATCCTGATAGGATTAATCTAGAGATAGAGGGAGAGAGGGAGAGAGAGAACAGATTAGCAGATTAGCAAATTAGCAGATTAGGCTTCCAGTGATGAAACTCCCACAATTTCTGAAGTCAAGCTGTTCCATTGGTTGATTGTTCTTACTGTCAGAAAATTTCTCCTTATTTCCAGGTTGAACCTCTCCTTGTTCAGTTTCCATCCATTATTCCTTGTCTGGCCTACAGGCGCTTTGGAAATAGTTTGACGCCCTCTGTCTCTGTGGCAGCCCCTAAAATATTGGAACACTGTCCAATGTCTCCCCTGGTCCTTCTCTTCACTAGACTAGCCATACCCAGTTCCTGCAATCATTCATTTTATGTTTTAGCCGCCAGCCCCAGATATATATATAATAGATTTTCACGGGTACAGGTATGTAGGTCTAGGTGTGTTCGGGTCTTTTCCTGTGTAAGATTAAGACTATCTTGGTGGTGTTTCGGCGAGGTCCCACTCGCCATCCTCAGGCTGGTGCTTTCGGCTTCGTGCCAGTGCTAGCAGTGTGTGATTGAAGCTGCCGTCTCTCTATAAATACTGGTGGTGGGGGCTGGTGTGCTGGGCTGGTTGGGTGCACTGCTGCCTCTTGATTGGTTGATGGAGTTGATGTTGGTATAATGGGCTGTGTGATGGCCTTGTGAGTTTTGTTGTGGAGATATCCTGGATCTTGTGCTGTAATCTCCTGGGTCATTTGTTTTGTAGTGATCTGATATCCTGAGAGGGTGGCTGTGATGTAGCATTCTGGGTTTCTCAGAAAACTCAGGAAATTACACCACAAGAACTCAAGAAGTTGCAACACAGCAAACGACCCAGGAAATCACAGCACAAGACCAAGGATACCACAGCAATAAATCTCACAAGCTCATCACACAACCCATTACCCAAGCCATTACAACACAGGAGGCTAATGGAAAAGAGATCAAAACACAAATGACCCAGGAGATTACAGATACAGGACAAAGATACACGCAAATTGAAGGAGCCCCTATGGGATCACCACTGTCACCCATCAATGCAAACCTGTTCATGGAAGAATTTGAATCCAGAGCCCTAGCTAATGCCACCCACAAACTGAAACTATGGTTAAGATACATCGATGACACATTTGTGATTTGGCCCCATGGAAAAGAAAACCTAAACAATTTCCTAACACACCGAAACAGCACACACCCCAAAATCAAATTCACCATGGAAACAGAAACACATAAACAACTATCATTCCTAGATGTACTAATCTACAAAAAAAAAAAAAGATGGCACACTAGGACACACCATATACCAGAAGAAAACACACACCAACCGCTATCTCAACGCCCAATCCCACCACCACCCAGCACAGATAAACTCTGTGGCCAAAACACTAATCGGCAGAACCAAACGCCTGGCAGACAAGACACACATAAAGACTGAACTATGCACCCTGACTAAAGTGCTGACAGCCAACGGCTTCCACAAAAGCAAAATCACCGGCTTGATCCACAAAAACACACTGAGACATAATGGAGACCTAGAAGATGAACAGACCTATGGAACAGCTGTCTTGCCCTACATAAGAGGTACTACAGACAAAATCAGTAAGATACTACACAGGCATCACATCAAGACTGCCTTCAAAACAGACAGAAAAATAGCAGCCATCCTAAGAAACCCCAAAGACAAAATTGACCTGGAAAACCAAGGCATATATAAAGTCCCCTGTGCATCATGCCCTGCCACATACATTGGACAGACCAATAGAAGAATAAGTACCCACCTGGATGAACACAAAAATGCAGTAAAAAAGCTGGAAAACACTTCCTCACTAGTCCAACACATTAAAGCAACAGGTCATAGCATCGACTTCAATGGCAACAAAACTCTAGCCACTATAGAAAACTCCAGCTACAGAATTATCAGAGAAGCCATAGAGATTGAAAAAAGACCTGAAAGCATGAATAGAAGAGATGATTCCACCAGACTGTCAATTATTTGGAAGCCTGCACTCACAAACAAAAAAATATCCACACCACAAGCCAGGCAAACACCTGGGCACAAACAGATCCCCCCTAATACCTCCAGCTCAAACACACCCCAACCAGGCACCCAGATGAAACCTAGCTTCCTAATAAATGATAGCCATCCATTTACTCGGAGCCAAGCCGCACTAAAAGCCTCCAATACAGGAAACACAATGTTGCCAGCCAATCAAGACAAAAAAAGCCACAAAACAGACAGAAGATATTAGAAACACCAATCAAGCAGAACACAGCAAACTTCAAGACCAATAAACTCAGACCAAGACTCCCAACCAATCAGGATGAAGAAAAAACCATTCTGGCACAGCAGTAGGCTAGCCCCAAATTTAAAACAGAAATGGCTGTGAAAGTCTGACTCACAGACGAACACAGTACAGAAGCCTGATGATGGCAGATGAGATTCTGCCGAAACGTTGCTACAACTTTAAAAGCACAACTATAATGACGTGGGAAAATACTCGAACAAAGCTGAATACCATATATATATACATACATACATACACACTATATGCACACACACACACACACTCACAGAGAGAGAGAGAGAGAGAGAGAGAGAGAGAGAGAGAGACTGTTCTCAAAGTAAAATAAGCTTAAATTGAGAATAAAACAATGTTTTTGTATGTTTTTGTATAAGAGATTTAAGATATTTTAGAAACTTTTAATCTTTTAACTAACCCTGTAAGAACTGGTTATTAGATAGATGAGATCTCAATCAATCAATGTTCAATCAATAGATTGCCCATTCATTAATCAATCAATGCATTGAGGAAACACCAGAGAAATAAATTGATTAAAGAAATTAAATATTCAATACCATCAATCTGTAAATTGTGCTTTGTTATGTGCCAAACGTGGCAGGTGAAGTTTGTTTTAATCACTTTGCATTATTTTAAATACAGTTCAGTAAATGCTGCTTACTTGACATATCTCAATGCAATCCCACCTGATAAATGCAGTGCATGTATACTAGCTTGGTACATGTGCTAAACATCATGTTCCTGCTATCATAGAAAGCATCCTCGCCATGCAGCCCTCCTCAAGCCTCAGCTCCACCATTTAGAAAAGTGTACCACACATTTATAATTCTAATCCTATGTAAGATCTCAACATTCCTGGCAGGTATGCCAGGACTATAAGGGATCTTAATGTGATCCCCATGGTATATATCTAAAAATTACTATGTGGAGGGGTGAATCAGTTACCTCAAATGTGTTTTCAGTAGCATCACCTGTCTGGATGTAATTCATGCTCTGTCCCTCAGCTGTAAAACTTAAAGTGACAATGATGCATGATGTAGTAGACTACACTTCCAGATGAACAAATCAATCTTATATTTTCATCCTTCTTCTTCAATTCCCATTCACTTGTTTTTTCTTCATTTTTTTGAAACCTTCATTTCTGTATTGATAAATAATTCATTCCAAAGAAGAATGAAGTAAGAGAGGAAAAGGAAAAAGTGTATAAGGTCCATACCATAAAGTATAAGCTTGCTGGCTGGTTAAGGAAAGTTTAAGCAAAGGCTATAATAACTCAGTTGCAAACCAACAACTATAATAACTCAGTTGCAAAAAAATCAGTTTAGCACAAGTTACAGCTAACACCATCATACAGAGGAAATTGGTATTTCTAAACAAAATGATGTGATGTGACATAAATTTAGTAATAGCTACCAGAAACTACTAGTTCCTACTAGCATTGATGTTGCTACCAAGTCTGGGTAATGAAACATCTGCAAGAAAACAATCAAGCTCAGAGAGCACGAAGGACCCACATAACAAATATTTTTCAAAAAGAAAATGGGATTCACAATGTGGCTTCTGTAGCCAAATTGCAACTTTATTTTCTGCCTCAAAAATATACACTTAATCTATTTCCCCAAGCAGGAGGAAAAAAGGCTACTGAAGTATAACACAAAGTAAGGCAGCAACATAACTTTAACTTAAAAGTTTGACATGAATATTTTATATTCAGATAGGTTAAGTTGGGGAAAACATATGCAAAGAGTTAATATAGTGTGGAAAGTTACTATTTGTAATATTTTTTTTCAAAATATCCAATAATTAAAACAAAATGAACCAGGTACTGATCAATTAATATAATAAAATTGACCAGAATTCAGCGGATCCACATATCCCTGTCTACGAACAAGAACTGGTTAGCTATGATGGCAGCCAGAAGGATCTGCAGAGTGGTGTCAAAGAAATCAAGATGGCAAACACAACGGTGCCATTGAAGGTCTACCTGTCTTTTATGAATGTGTGTATGGTGTTTTTTATTATTATTATAGTCTTTGGATATCTCTGATTGCAACTGTAATCCAATAATACTTAGAAACACATATAGGTTGTCCTTAATTTAATTGGAACCAGAGTTCCCATTGCTAAGCGAGGCCATTGTTCAGTGTGTTACACCAGATTTATGACCTTTTCTGCTAGTGAGAATCTTTGCAGTTGTTAAATGAATACACGGTGGTTGAGCAAATCTAGCTTCCTCAATTGATTTTGCTTGTCAGAAGCCAGCTGGGAAGATCACAATGGAAATCATATGACCCTAAGATTCTGCAACTGTCATAAATATAAGCCAGTTATGAAGCTTCCAAATTTTGATCACATGACTACGGGGAATGCTGTGATGGTTGTATGTGCAAGAACCAATCATCAGTCATTTTTTTCAGTAATTTCAAATGGTCACCAAATGAATGGTTGTAAGTTAAGGACTACCAGTACATTCCTCATTTCTGCTTTAGAGAGTGCTTTCATTTGAAAGCTCCATCAAGACCTGGGATGTCAAAATGGCAGCATGTGGGCCGGATGTGTCATGTGCCTATCCCAGCTCCATGAATGAGAAAAATGTCATGAAATGTCACATGACAGCAAGATGATGTGGCGAGTTTGACACCATGATTAAGAAGACCAAAATTCAGATTATCTCTAATTTTTATTTCTAGGTTTTGAAATAATTTATTTAACCTTATTAATAAAAGCAATAGGCTGGGGATGGGTCAGGGATAGTAATTTATTTAAAAATGCAAACATCTTACTTTTCCCCCAAGGTGAATGATTCCAGCACTGTGTACAACAGGAGGTAAAATCATCTTTATCCTCACCAGTTTTATATTTCTGGAATTGCTTGCTTCTGCCACTCAACAGCCATGGCTCTAACCATTAAATCATGTGAACACCTGAGATAATAATTTAAGCGTTTCAAAAGGTTGCAGTTTGCACATTTGAATAGTCTTTAAGAAGAAATTAAATAGCCATGGAATCAGTGTTCACAAGGAGAATGCAAATCAGATGCAAATTGACTCCTACTTTATCTGTTCTTTGTTTCTATCTAATACAAACCAAGGTAATTGATTATGTGCATTACACCACTTCTTAAAGCTCAGGACCTCCATTATTCAACAAGATTGCCTAGAAGAGGAAGGAGTGGAAAGTTTCTCAGTTTTTCTGCTTCTTTTAATGGAAAAAAAGTCTGAACATTAAACTGCAAGGATCATGTGCAACTCAAGAAAATGATGGAGGAATCCCCATTTCAAAAAAAAAAAAAAAAAAAACAGAGAATACAGTTGCCTCTTGAACTAAGAATCTCCATAGAAATTTAAGAATCCCCATTATTACATTTTCCAGAAAATATTTGCCTTCTTTTATATTTTATCCCAGGATGATAAGGTTGGCATTCAGCAATACATAGCAGAATTTACTAATTACTTTTGGAAATGACATTTCATTATTGTTGTTGTTTTCTATAGCATTTTCAAAATAGTGGCCGGTGTACTGGTAATTTAGCTAGACCAGTTCAAGGAGGTCACAGTACATGCAGTCACAATACACTCCAAAGAAGGATGACCTCTAAGCGGAACAGGTTGAAGTGGGTTAAGAGCAAGTGAGGGCACCACAGAGACTACAGGAGCTTGTCTCTGTATGCTTAAACCCATGAGATTTAGGATTGGGCAGGTACTATCAGTTATATAACATAGACTAGACTAAAAAAAAAAACCAAAGGCATATAGGTCTAAACAGCAATAGTTCCAATAAATCTTTCAAGTCTGAATGGTTCCCCCTTACCTCATTTTACTTCATGTGAATTAGGGAAAGTTTTGTCCAAAATTTTTTCTCAAATTAGCTTCTTGGGATGGACTTAAGACCTATTTATCTGATAATTGCTTTAGTAATAGATCTTCCTTCAAGGTCATTCCCTATGCCTCCTACAAGTCTATCCATGGGGCAACACAACTTTGGTTTAACCAACAGTACAGAGTAATAGGTTTTTCCAGTGAATTAGTTTTACCCATTGCTTCACATTAGTCAAAAGTTGGAGTGGGCTAATTTTCAAGAAGCCAGCTCCACCATAAGCTAACATAACATTGTGGTAGCCAACAAACAGTTTGGGCCAATGTGGTCATTCAATATAGTAGGTGCAACCTTAAGTTTTGGTGCAAGATCTATTGTATTGGATTTTGGAAGTATAGTTTTAAAATCATATTTTGCAGGAATCCATCTGCAATTTTAATCTTGGTCTGAGTTATTCAAACCTATGTTGGATCAGACTCTCAGATACTTCAAACCATCCCTATATACAGTATAACAATAATGAAAGCTTCTCTGCTCCTACGAGACTAAAAAAGAAATACCGACAATGGAGTTATGATAAGCCAATACAGCTGAGATTAAGAATAAAAACAGAGGTCATATAAAAGAAATGTTCACATGCATTTGATGAGTTAGTTTTCTCCAAGGAAATCCAGCCTAACACTGCTAAAATGAACCTTGCTCTTTCACTCTAAAAGAACAAAAGAGCAGTAATAGATTTGAACTTCACTAAGACAACTTTTCTGGCCAATAAGAAACAATTTTAGCTACCTGTTCCCTGCTTCTTTTACTCCAACAACTCTTATATCAACCAAAGCAAATATTCACATTTATCTGTGTTTTTTTTATTGCTCTTGTGCTCTTTCTCAGCAGAATCTAGATTCTTGCAGATTCTGCTAACAACAAAAGACTATTTATGGTTCTTTGTAGAACTGCAAAACATGATACTTTTATTCTGTTCTAACTTAAGCAACAAGAAGTACATTACTTGGAGTTTCACTGGATCTATATTTTAAGGCAAGATTTCTCTTTTAGGGAAAAACATGATGGGCAAATGTGTTTATTATGCATCTCATTAAGAAATATATACATGTCCACAAGATAGGGCAAAGGAATATATGTATTAAAACACAAGTTCTGTTCCACACATACTTGTATGCGATGCAAACATGAAAGAGTGGAGCTCTTGACATCACAGCACACATTTTGTCATCACTGCAGTTAAGTACAGATGCTTATGGTTGCTAGCAAGCCAAGATGAAAGGGGTTTGCTTTTTATAATAATGTTAGTACATGATGTAGAGAACAAGAAACTCTGGCTGATGGAGTCCATGAGGAAGGCCTTTTCTGCTGTGGGCCCCGCCCTTTACAACGTTGATGTATGCCCCTTGATGTGAGAATTGCCTCCATCTTTTTGGCCTTCCAAAGAGACTCATAACCTGGCTCTGCCAATTGGTCTTAGGGCCCCAGTAGAGTGCTCCATACTAGAAGTTATTTTAGTGGATTAGGAGGAATATCCCACCTCCATCCGCATTGTATCTTCATTTTGACTTATTTAATCTCTATTTATTTTAATATCTTATCTGTTAATGCTTTCATGTTTTGTACTTACTTTTATAGCATTGTAAGCCACCCAGAGTCCCTTGGCAGTGAGGTGGGTGCCATATATCAGGGGTCCCCAACCCCTCAATCTGTGGACTGGCACTAGGCCGTGACATACCAGAAACTGGCCCGCACAAGCAAGCAAAGCCCCATGCATGGGGTGCAGGCAGCACAGGAACCACAACCCCCTCCAGTCCATGGAAAAACCTCTCTCCACAGAACCGGTCTGTCAACTCATAAAATATTCCTATGCCTGTTTTAGTAGTTGCCATTAAAAAGGGGGGGAGGAAATCTGGAAGAGCAGTGCAGCAGTTTGAAAGAGAAAGTACATTCCAACTCTTATCTTTAAAAGATTGTAACTAAAATACCAGAGCTTTTGCCTGCAAATATATTTAATTGGAGAACATGAATGATAACACCCAGCCCATGAACGTGCTCAATTGGAGAATCTGGTTTATGAGACACCCAGGGGGGAGGGGGAAAACAGGGTCACAGGTAAATTACATATGCCAGAGTTGGCTTCATACAGGACAGTGCCAGTATGTCACCTCTGATAAATCCCTTGAAGTTTTTTGAAGTTTGGCTCCAGAATCATGATTTAAATTAGAGCGATTGCTGAAATCCTGACATGGTCCTGGTGTCCAAAAGGTTGGCGGGGCACTGCTATATGTGTTTAATAAATAAATAAATAAATAAACCAGGTGTCTTTTGTCATTCCTTAGTGCCCATGAAAAAACATATTTTGCAACTCTGTTCAGTTCTGGTTTTCCAGTCCAGCTGGGGAAAAGATGAATTAAAAAAAACAAAACAATGGATTTTAAGCATCCAACAAGCTAAGATCTGAAGTGGGGGGATGTGTTTCGCTTTCCTTTCTCAGGCTTAGTATGAACATGTGCTTTGATCTCAGATGATGGCCACCTGGGCAATCATGTGAGCATCTGTTGTGGCCCTGGAAGTCTGAGCACTTGCTTTTAATTTTGCCTGAACTCTATTCAGGCAAAAATTATACTGTAGAAACTAAAATAATAGAACGTTGCATCTGGAAAGGATCTTGTTCAACCTGCCATTTAGTACTGTATTAGGCTTTAAGATGAAGATGACTGATTTAGTCTTTCTGGAAGAAAATAGCCATGAGGTTTAAGCTTAAAGACATACACTGCAAGCAAAGTTACATTTGTTATAGCTCGGCATGCTTCCAATTCGAAAGCCAGAAAGTTTGAAATCTACAGGGACCCTCATACAGCACCTGTCTGCAACTCCTTAAAACAGCTGCATCTTTTCCCAGAGCCACATGATTGCCTTCCAAAACTATAATTTATTTATTTATTTATTTGATTTGCCAATTGTTTACAAGATAATAAGTATAAGTGTATACATAGTTGTGAATACATGAAATGGGTACATATAAGAAAAATAAAAGAAGAATAAGAGAAACAATAGGACAGGGACGGTAGGCACGTTGGTGCGCTTACGCAGAAAAAGATATATTCGCTTTACAAACTTGATGACAGATGCTTCTTTCTAGCATCCTTGTACTCACGTTTTCGGCTTCAAACGTGAAGTCTTGCACAGCTTTAATGTTTACTACAGCAAAAAAGAGGGGTTTACTTAAAACTTGCAAAATGAATGCTTGATGTTCACAATTTAAATCTAGGTAGGCTGCTTTCAAGAAATAGAACTTTCATAGAAATAAGTAAATAATTGGCATTTACTTCATTAAAAAATGAAGAGGGTGTCTTGCCAAAGATGACTTCTTATTTAAGCTTCAATTTTAAAAAATAAACCACAATACTTGATTCAATATATTTTGCTGCTGCTGTCAAATTCATATAGCGGTTGTAATTCTGAGAATAAGATGAAGCTATTCTAAATTTATCTCAGCAACATTTCTGTTCAAAGAAGTAAAGGAGTCATCAGGAACACATTGTTATAGCACCAGTTAGGATTTCCTCCAAGAAGCCAGAAACAGGCATGTTACAAATGAGCTTCCGAACATTTGGCACCATTCAGAACAAATGTGCATTCACCTGGGAGCCGCACTGTATCTGCCTTATGGCAGAAGCACAGCAAATGAACAATTTTCAAATGAACATAAAAATCATACTTAAAAGACTTCCAATGAAAAATATCTATTTATTTTCCAGCCTACTTCTATAAATTAATACATACCATCTGCGTTACATCTGGTAAAATGAAAGTGTTGTCTCATGAGTGGCTGATGTGCGAGAACCATGAAGCAAGACTGAATTGTGCTGGCACCGTTCAGGCTACAGGCAACAGTGCTCACACTTCACATTGAAGAAACTCATATAACCAGCATATTGGGAAAATGCCTGCACTCATCTACTTCCACTCCTTAGGACAACAGTGTAAGAGAATGACAAACCGTCTAGGACCTAGGTGCAATGGGCAGTCCCTCAAGCTTAGTTTGGATGCCCTGAGGGCATTTCCCTGGTCCTGCCAGAAATGTGGGTACCTCTAATGGGACTCGGTCAAGAGCTAAATCAACTGCTTCAGTATCATTCCGGGGTTAGTTCTCCTTTCAATGATCCAGAGCAATTGCAAAGAATAGTAGCAAGAATAATTGAAAATGGGAAGATCAGCAATGCAACACCTGTTGTCATTAGAGTGTATGTAACACCCCTAGATGGTATCCATGAAAGCACATATATCTTTTTAATTTTATTTTAAATTCAGAAATTGGTGGAAACTTGCAAGACTATAAAAAAATGTCACAAGAAGTCTATGGAGATTCTTAGTCATCTAGGTCATAGTTGCCCAAAGGCGCTTCCAGTATTAAGGCTCACTGGTGCCCTAAGCACTGACATATCTTGGTGCCCCCGTCCTTTGTACATACTGTACAAATGAAGCCAAGCTTCAGCTACATAAAAGATTTTGTGATGCCCCCTTTGGGCTTGGTGCCCTAAGCATGTGCTTAGTCAGCTTAATGGTTAATACACCACTGGGTACTTCCCCCCACTTTTTTTTATTTTTCCAAGAGGCAGCTGGACTTTCTTGTTTTTCTCTAACAATGTTTCTCTTCTCATCCAAGAAACTTCTTCAGTTACAAGAAGTCAGAGATCTTAGGAGAGATTGCAAAATCTTATACATCCTTGAACAATTTCAGCCACTTTTTTTACAATCGCATTTTCTTTTCTTACAAGAACACAGAATTGTACTTGGCACCTAAAAATGTAATCATTATTATCTAAGAGGTCAAAAGGAGCTGGCCATACCTTCGGGGTGTATGTCATCCAATTCCAGTTATTTAGGGACCACACAGATGAGTTTATATGTACCTTTTCACATTATTGCATTACCAGTGAAAGTGGCCAATGGAGATGGGAATGGAAAATGTTATTATGTTAGGGTACACATGATTGCATAATGATTCCTTGTGTGTAGTGGTTTTCCTGACTTGTATACACATCTACATGAATCATTAAGTCAATAGGTCTATTCTGAAGCTGACACAATATTCATACTGACTTGAAATCATTGTGTCTTGATTTGGGAATTTATTATCTTAATCATGCATTTGAGTGTATACGAAGAAATGGGATACTATATATGGAATCTATGTGGTATTGCATTGTCTTGTTGCATGTAACTGATAACTTGAGGATTGAAAGCATGATACTCAACATCAAAATCCACTGATTAGATATTCCAACATGTTATCCAATACTGCAATTAATTTTTGAAACTTTAAATAAACTAAATTTTTAAACTTTAAATAAACTAAGACTGTAATTGAAAGATTTTAAAGGGGAATGACAGGACCTTTAAATGGTCCCTTTTGACAAATGAGCAAATTCCTCTTGCAATATGGAAGGAAGGAAAAGACCTACCATGTTCACAATGGAGTCACGTCTGTGGCCTTTTTGATACTCCAATGGGCCCAACCCAGGGGAAACCAAAGGGTGTGGTCCAAATAGGATGGTAACCACCATGGTGACATGGAAGCTCTGCCTGCTTTTTATGTGTATTGCACCTTTGTGGCTGAAGCCTTATCTCATTTTCAAAGACAACCTTAGTAAATATTGCAGTGAACAATATTCATACTACTGAAATTTTGTTGTTCAGTACAGCATTACTAAGGTTGACTTTGAAAATGAACATAAGTGCAAACAATGCCAATAATGCAGATCTCCTTCACCTTTTCTTAATGCATACTAATTCCAGGAACTGACTTTTTGTTAAAATGTTGGTAAATTGCTATTCCGTATTTTTTAAAAATCTTTTTATAGGATTGAAGAGAATTCCATTTAGTTCTCTTTCAGAGAGAGACAAAGATATCAGCCCATGAATACGAATGCTGAGGCATTCATTTCATTTCAGTATACTTTGTGCTCATAATGGGCTGTTTTCAGTATTCATCAGACATCGACTTTACAATTATAGCAGATGATTTTTTGTTGTTATATTATACCTACCTTTGTTTACAAATGAAATTATATTTGAGCTAGAATACTTTACAAGAAAATGTTGTATACCAAATAATAATATAATAATACAATATAGAGAGTTTGCTCTAGAGGTTAAGATACAAGGCTAGAAACAGGGACATCATGGGTTCTAGTTCCACCTTAGGCATCAATGCCGAATGAGTGACTTTGGGCCATTCACCAGGAGACCGTGAATTCTAGTGCCTCTTTAGGTATGACTATCGGCTGGGTGATTTGGGGCCAGTAACACACTCTCTCAGCCCAACTCAGCTCATGGGATTGTTGTTGTGGGGAATAAAGGAGAAGGAAGATGTATTAGATATTTTCATCACCTTGAGGTATTTATTAAAATAATAAAGGCAGGATTTAGAAACAAATCTTTTAAAATATGCTATTCCTATTTACCCTTAGAAAATCCCAGGTCTCTCTGCTCGTGTGGTGCAGCCCTGCCAGTTCTGAATAATCAACCACAAACTGTGACACAGACCCAAACTTGAGCTTCAAAAAAGGTACCTCTTCTTGCTTTGCTTTTAGTGTTGTTGGGTTGGGTTGGGTTGGGCATATGACAAGCTGAACCTCTGATTTTTACTAAGCTCACTGCTTACAACTAAGAACTAATAAGCAAAATTATCAGTTACTCTTTCCCTGATTCTACCTGTTTTCCTTATTTGTAATGAATCTCATAACTATATCAACTCAGATAGAAGACTCATACAACTCATTAAAGGACAACAATGGATTATAACCTGGTTCATATCATATTCTAAATCACAATCAAGGACTCCACATTAGAGTTTAATGAGTTATGTGGATCCACTTGTTCTGATGGAGCTCAGGTGATAAACTCTTCAGAGCAAGTACCTGGTTTCACTTTTTAAATTTTTTTAATTGACAAGATTGATATTGTCAGTCCTTCAAACCTGTCCAGATCATGAAACAGATTCCACAAGAAGCTGGGGACTAAACTTAATTGAAATGGGCTATATTAGCAGAATTTTGAAAGTCTGATTATGTTTCCATCTCTCCTCAATTCAAAGGCACTTGGAGGAACCAGCATAAAACTTTGCCTAATACTACTTCCTTGCCCAGAGCTTAAAGAATGCTTTGCTTTGCAACAATTTCTTAGTATTTCTCTCAAGAACATGCCTTTCTATGCATATATTATCATCCACAACAGGAAACATATTATTGTTGTTAAAGGTATCCAGACTGTCTTACAATTTAAAATAAAACTTTTTAAAAATGATGTGCTGTTGGTATCGGACACCAGAGATATATAACGGTATTTCTAACCACTGTTGGAAATATGAAAAACATGAACTAACATTTTATCGTGCATGCATAGGACTTGTGAAAAAGCGAAAAGATACTGGACACAAATACCTATGATGATGCAGAGAGTTTTAAAAATTGACATTCCAATGTAACTGGAACATTTCTTATTAGGGTTTACAGACACTCTGCCATTAAAGGCTCATGAATGATTGGTTTTGTATATGGTAATTGACATGAAGTTATCATAAGCACAAAGATGGAACACTACAGAAATACCAATAATGGAAAAATGAATTGGAAAGATGGCTGTGTTTGCAGAAATGGCTAAATTGATTTATTTGATTAAGGAGGGAACTACAATTAGTTTTATAAAAGACTGACTACTATTTATAGATCTTTTGATAAAAATGAACTGCTGGTTTCAAGTTTTATTGATTAAAAAGGTTGGTTTATGGAAAGAAGGAAACTATAATATGCAATATGGAAAGGCGGAAATGGTAATTACTATGTTTGTAACTGTTGCAAAGATCAGAGAGTACTTCTTTAAGTATCTTTCCTTTTTGTATTCTTCATTTTCTCTTTTATCCTTTTATTCATCTGTTTCTATTTCTTCTTGTATGTTCCTGCAGTTTTTAAAAAAATCTTTGTAAAATTTTCTTTTAACCAAAAATATTCATAAAAGTATTACTGCCTAGAGATAAAAGGTGACACATCACAAGACAGAAAGTTTTTCAATGTGCACCTGTTAAGGAATATTTTGGGGAAATTATGTATTTGTTTAAAATTTTAAATAAAATAAATTTATTTTATCCTGGGGCCTTAATCATATGGAAAGTTATCAGAGAAGATGCAACTGATTTCTTAACGAATGGACTGGTGTGACTAAATTCTACACAGAGGCATTGTGGGAAGGACATAAAAAATGCCACAAAGGTCCCATACAGATTAAATCAAAGGCTAGCCCCTTTTTCACATGTGCCACAAAAGAGTTGGAATTTTGATCACATAGTCCAGGTTCTGTTAAGACTTTTTTTTCAATTTCACTTTTGCTGTTTCAACTTTTTTATGCATCACAATAGCATACAGTACTGATATCTTTACCTTGACCGGAGGTATTTTAAGTTTAAGTTGACCTATGTTTATTATGGACTAAGATTTAAACATTTGGGGTTTTTTGGTACTAGGGTACAACATGATTCTTATCAAAACTAATAGGCTGAGATTGCATTTGGCTGTGAGTATCCTAGTGGCATCTTCTTAATATTTTAATTTTAATATGAATGCTATAAATACGTATGAATGTTTGGAAGTGAGTAGCTTAAGGAAAGGGTTTGATTTATTCTTTCCTCCCCACCAATACCACACAAGGAAGAATTTTTGGTACTATTGTTTCTGCCTTTTATTTAGAGTCAGAACTGATTCTTGGTATGATTCATATATAAGAATGAATAACACTACAAAAAAAAAAAAATCGCAACTTCACCATCCTAGACTCACCAAACTGCTGTACTGCAGATCCTCATTAACTGATTAACTACATATGTTACACACTTGCAAGATGGTAATGCTTAGATAGAACATTTTTTTACATTGGGAATGATGTACACACTTTCATTTATGCTCCATCTCCTCACCCTTGGGCATGGCCCAAACATCTGGTGGCCTAGATCAGAAGATCTTCCCTCCTGGAGGCTAGTTTCGGGGTTTGGAAAGCCAAAAGCTTCTCCAAACACAAAGCCATGGCTTGGGGAAACAAGAGACTTGGCAGCTGACTGAGTGATGGAGAGTATTATAAAAAAAAGAAAGTCCAGTTTTTATTCTGTTTGTGCTCCAGCAAGTGACGCTTTCACACAAAACGCCAGGTAATTGCAACTGCTCCCAGCAAGACAGACAACCTGTTCCTTTGTTCTTTCACTCTCATGTTTTCTTTGTCTCACTGTGAAACAAATATCAAATACCTTTACAAAAGTTATACATATACCCACATGTCTATATTGTCTAGTTAAAGGTGCTCTGGATAAGAAGAGGCTCCAGCAAATCTCCTTTGTAAATGAAAAAAAAATTGAAGCCCTTGCACAGACTTAGGTTTAAAGAAAACAACAGAAATCATTGGCAAGGATTGACATCTGTAGGATGCAAATTAAACCTAGTCTCTCCAGATCACCATCCTCGTGTTCCTAGGGTTATTCATGCAGGCACAGAGTCTGCTTTTCAGATCGTCTAAAACCATCTTGCACAATCAAACAAAGCATCTGGGTCACATCGGCATTTTGATGGAGTTGGTTGTAGATCCATTGGTGGTGACAAAAAAAAGATATCTGACCATCCAGCTTGTCGCTTGGCTCTGATATCAGTTTGGTCTGTCTTAACTCAAAAATCTGTCAATGCTGTTCCAGAACATTCTGATTAATCCCAGTATAATTGTCATACGATGGTCAAACTGTCAATGCATCTATAATAGCTTCCACTGCAAGAAAAGTGCCAAGTCTCTGGTTTGCCCATCTCTCCCTATGTGAACATTAAGAGTATCTGGTGGTGGTTTCTTTCACACAACAAGTAGGAGTGGGCATGCAGCCACCAATCCATGCCTTTTACATTTAGGCAAGAAAAACCAAATGCACAGGTATAGCGTAGGTAGTGCCTGGCTCAATAGTAGTAACTGTGAGAGGGATCTTGGAGTCTTAGTGGACAGTCACTTAAATATGAGCCAGCAGCATGCCGCAGCAGCCAAAAAAGCCAATGCAGTCCTAGGCTCCATTAATAGAGGGATAGAATCAAGGTCATGTGAAGTGCTAACACCACTTTACAATTCTTTGTTAAGACCACACTTGGAATATTGCATCCAATTTTGGTTGCCACAATATAAAAAAGATGTTGAGACTCTAGAACAGGAGTGTCAAACTTAAGGCCCCAAGGCCGGATCTGGCCTGCAGGGTGTTTAGGTCTGGGCCACAGGGATGCCCTGGAAACAGTGAAGGACCAAGGGTTGCTGAAGGCCGTTGCAGGTGAAAACAGAGCTTGGGAGCTCGTTTTCACTGGCAGAGCACTTGCACCACCACAGGCACTCGCAACACAGGTGATGTTGAGCTGGCCATGCCCACCCTGGCCACATCCACCTTGTCCCCCCAAGGTCAAACACAACCTTGATGCAGCCCTCAATGAAATTAAGTTTTATACCCCTGCTCTAGAAAGAGTGCGGAACAGAGTGGACTGGAGGATAAAACCTACAAAAAACGGCTGCAGGAATTGCATACGTCTAGTCCAATGCAAAAAAGGACTGGGGGAGATATGATAGCAGTGTTCCAGTATTTGAGGAGCTGACACAAAGAACAGGTCGCTCTATTTTCCAAAGCACCTGAGGACAAGACAAGAAACAATGGTTGGAAACTAATCAAGGAGAGAAGCAACCTAGAACTAAGGAGAAATTGCCTGACACTTAAAGCAATTAATCAATTGACTTGCCTCCAGAAGTTGTGGGGTCCAACACTGGAGGTTTTAAGAAGAGATTGGAGAACCATTTGTCTGAAATCGTATAGTGTCTCCTGCTTGAGCTTGACTAGAAGACTTCCAAGATCCCTTCCAACTCTGTTATTCTGTTAATGTCCAACCATGTCCAATTGTTGGAGACTTCATGGACAAGTCCCTGAACTTTTATTGGCAAGGTTTTCAGAAGTGGTTTGCTGTTGCCTCCTCTGAGGACTAAGAGAACATGACTGGCCCAAGGTTCCCCAGCTGGCTTTTGGTCTCAGGCAGGACTTACAAGATTTTTCAATTTCTGGCCTGATGCGTAAACCACAATGCAAGACAGGATGTCTGCCCTTAATTTGCCTGAGATTAACAGTGTAAGGACAGCATCCTCCACTAGCTTTGTTATCGAGACAGACTAGAGCTTGGCATTCAGCAATTGATGTTGGCATGCTTTTATTCTGCTGCACGCCGGTAAAAAGCTCTTTAAAGCGGCTGTCTGAATGAGCCAAGCTCAGGTCTGCTGTAAGCTGTGAAATGTACTAAAAACATCAGAATCAGGGTACAACTGGGACTAGGTTCGATGGCAGATTGTTGTTTGCTGCTTGACAATATATTCCATGGCTTAAATACAAAAGACAATGCTTTTACTTTTATGTCTGTTCCTTTAGATGGCAGCCCCTCTGCTTCCTTACAAAGAATCCATTTTTGTTCATGAAAGAGAAACAGCGACACCATGTGGGAGAGCTGGGTTTTATTTCTTCCTGCTCTCTTCTATGTGAATATATTCTATTTGATCTGCAAGAACAGTCTGTTTGTGATTATTTAGGAAATTGCATCCTGGTGAACTTAGCAGGTAAAACTAGATCTTTGTTCTCAGCCTTGCTATTCCTGGGGACTTCCCATGCATGGCACATTTAAACGTAATCCATGCTAAAAACCTCAATTTGGCATTTCTCTGGGTATGGTTTCTAAAACCTTATTAGATAATAAGAGATGTGCCCAAATCAACCTATAGAAATTGTTATGAATATGGTTAGGCAATCCTATGAGCTTCAGGTGTGGGAAACAAATCATTATTTCTCCACACACAAACAGGCATATATAGGTTGTCCTATATATATAAGTGAATCCAGGGATGGGATAGAATAGAATAGAATAGAATAGAATAGAATAGAATAGAATAGAATAGAATAGAATAGAATAGAATAGAATAGAATAGAATAGAATACTTTATTGGCCAAGTGTGATTGGGCACACAAGGAATTTGTCTTGGTGCAAATGCTCTCAGTATACATAAAAGAAAAATACACTTGTCAAGAATCATAAGGTACAACACTTAATGATAGTCATAGGGTACAATAATCAAATCATATTAGGAAACAGTCAATATAAATTGTAAGGATACAAACGACAAAGTTACAGTCATACAGTCACAAGTGGGAGGAGATGGGTGATAAGGAGTGATGAGAAGATTAACAGTAGTAGTAGTGCAGACTTTGTAATAGTTGAACAGTGTTGAGGGAATTAGTTGTTTAGCAGAGTGATGGCTTTCGGGAAAAAACTGTTCTTGTGTCTAGTTGTTCTGGTGTGCAGTGCTCTATAGTGTTGTTTTGAGGGAAGGATTCAACCAGTATAACTACCGGTTCTGTTGCTCTGCATTGCATGTGCATGTGCGCTTTGCGAGTCGTGCGAGTGCAATTTACGACCTGCTGAGCTGCCTGGAGCAGTGCTGCGTGCAAGTGTGCAGAGGTTGGAAAAGCCCCTTTTTCCTGCTTTTTCAACCGCAGCTGTGTCGCGCAAAGCAGCTGCGGTTGAAAACGCAGGAAATAAAGGTCAGGTAAGAGCCCGGCAGGCAGGTGGGCCAAAACAACAGCAGACATAGAACCGGTAATATGTATGCTCTCTGTCTGCTGCTCTTCAGAGCAACCGGTTCTACAGAGGTGCACAGAACCGGTAGAATCCCACCCCTGAGTGAATCTGGCTCTGATGCACCCACCCCATTAACTTTGCTTGCCAGAAGCTGCCTGGGAAGGTCACATGATCCAGGATGTTGCAACTATGATAAATACATGCCAGTTGCCAAGCATCTAAATTTTGATCACGTGACTATGGGGAATGCTGTAATGGCGAGGATTGATTTGTAAGTCTTTTTTTTTCAGCGCTGTTATAATTTTGAACAGTCGCTAAACAAATAGTTGTAAGTCGAGGACTACCTGCCATCCCTATCGACAAATCATGGGTTCTTGCTGTTCTTGTTTCTCACATATTCTTCTGAGCCAGCCTGGTATCTGCTGCAGTGGTTCAGTGGCTAAGACGCTGAGCTTGTCGATCAGAAAGGTCAGCAGTTCGAATCCCTAGCACCGCGTAACAGAGTGAGCTCCCGTTATTTGTCCCCAGCTTCTGCCAATCTAGCAGTTCGAAAGCATGTAAAAAATGCAAATAGAAAAATAGGGACCACTTTCATGGGAATGTAACAGCGTTCCGTGCACCTTCAGCATTTAGTCCAGAGGTGGTATTCAGCAGGTTCTGACCAGTTCTGGAGAACCGGTAGTGGAAATTTTGAGTAGTTTGGAGAACCAGCAAATGCCACCTCTGACTAGAGATTTTACAGTATCCTTCCCCACCACACCCACAAAGCCACATCCACAGAACCGGTAGTAAAAAAAATTGAATCCCACCACTGGTTTAGTCATGCTCGCTGCATGACCATGGAGACGTCTTTGGACAGCGCTGGCTCTTCGGCTTTATAACGGAGATGAGCACCGCCCCCTAGAGTTGGAAATGATTAGCACGTATGTGCGAGGGGAACCTTGACCTTTATCTTACAAATAATTACAATTCACATCAGATAATTTGGGAAGAAACAACAACATAATGAAGTGGTAATTTGAAAGAGTACGAAGAATCTCTAACACTATATAATCTGGGGAGAAACTGACCCTGGATTTATGGGGGTGGTGGGGTGGGGGGAGACCTCATCCAGTGGTCATGTGAAAATTCTGCAGCTCCCTCCAAGCCATTATTCATCTTAAAAGGCTCTGAATAAAGGGATAGCAGGGCTCAGCTGTCAACAGTTAAGAAGAATCCACATTTCTCAAGCAATATACACACATTTAATTGTTCCTACATGGATGCTGCTTTGAAAGAAAAATCACATGAATGTGGAATGTAACAATTTGTTCTTTTTTGCAACATTTTTAGCACATTCTTCCTTCATTCACTCAAAAAGCCTGAAGAGTATTCCATCATGCTATCAGGCAGGTCTGCATTATCTGTAAGAGTATTTTCCAGGTTATTCTTTATATACAGAAAAAGGTTCAATAAAGTTATTTGAAGAATTACAAGGGCTTTCCCCCCTCAGAAGTGCAACAGTTTGCAATGCATTCAACTCACTAGAAGAATGCAAACGGTGCAGAAGTTATTATGCATCTGGTAGAATTTTTACCTTTGCTGTTAAAAAGTATGGACCCAGGATGAAATTAGGCATAAAATGTAAATATGAGAGTTGCCCAGGTAAACAGAAACAGCTTTTGGATGCAAGGAAGATAGAAAAAATTCTTTCCTTACTTCCAAAATTGCCTCCCCCAACTATGCAATTAGCATTGTTACTGCTTTTCTTAAAATGAAAATAGCAGCTCTGAAAAGGCAATCTTAATAAGAAGTAAAACATAATGTGTCCCCTCTTCCCTATGCAGCTACTTACTGTATGTAGCAAGAAGTCAGCAAGATATGAATTCTAAATACATTTATGCATTTAAGATCACTTTGCATTTAGTTCTTAAGACCAGATTTCTGCATTCTTGTGAGAGACGCAAAGTTGGAAAAGCCATTTCAAAAAAGTAAAATAGATTATTTCCATACACAGACCAAGACTCAATTTTAACTTTTGTCATTTTTAGGTAGGAAAAAAGTGCTCAGATATTTTCTTGTCTTTCTTCCATTACCCATGACTAGCAAGTAGAACTGTACTATCAAACTACTAATGGACAAGTGGCAGCTTTTATAAACATTAATAATAATGCTTACATTTGTTAAACAATGTACAAACAACTAAGGAATAGATGAATGGAAGCCCCTCACCCCATAATTGCTGCCAGGAAATCCAAAATATTGCATATATTAAAAGTCAACTTTCCATTTTAATGAGCCCAAAGGTGAACCAAGATTATTTTTTAAAAAGTAGCAATAAGAAATCTAAAAGCAGGGACTCCCTATAGGAAATTAAAATCAAGGCATGGTGCACTGTAAAACCCTAGACCAAGTTGTTGCCAATTAGTTTTGGCCTAGAGGGAACCTGAAAATTCAGATTTTCATCTCTATTTGGCCCTGCCACTTAATCTGTCAGACTTTGAACTGAGAAACTGAGAGTAAGGGGGGGGGGGGAATGAAGACTCTGTTAAACAACAGCTTTAAAAAAAATTCCCCAAGGTCACCATGCAGACTGTAAAAGAGAATAAATGTTGGTTCCTGGGCAACAAAACAAACATCTGCATCCCACATCAGGCCAGGTGTTTTAAATCAGGACAAACCAAAGCCAGGCCAAGCATTAATAAAAGAATGAAATCAGCAGTAGCCAAACATGTTTTCCCAGTGTCCTTTACTGTAGCTACAGTAAGGATTTTCCAGGCATCTTTTGGTTGACTGAATCACACCTGGAGTTGCTGATGAGCTGCATTAGCTGCCCAACACCCAAAGATAAATGACTACCATAGGAGGTATCAAATGTTTGCATGATTCTTCCTCTGGAGAAGAGGGATCTTGTTTGCTGTGTGAGCATTTCAAATGTCACAGGAAATTTGTTTGTCTTTTCATGGATGTTGTCATCAGAGATTCTGTCAATGGGACTTGTGAAATGGTTGTCCCAAAGGTGCTTTTTTTTTTCAAGAAGCAACTGGACTTTCTGATTTTTCTTTGAAGACATTTCCCTTCTCATCCAAGAAGCTTCTTCAACCCTGACTGGATGGTGAGGAATGGAAGGATTTATACTCCTTGCAGACAGCTGGTCATTTGCATTCTTTTAGAGTCATTGAGGCCATCTGTGTCACCTGAATGGTGCAAATGGGTGTGGAACTGTTGAAAGGACTATGTTGAAGACTGGAGATAGATGATGTTGTATCCCTCCCCTTCTGTTGAGCGAGGGCTGTTCAGTTTTGACATAGATGGCCTCTTTGACCCCTCTTTCAAACCAGTGGTCCTCTCTGTTCAAAATGTGGACTTTGCTGTCTTCAAAAGAGTGGTCTTTGTCTTTTAAATGCAGGTGGACTGTTGAATCTTGTCTTGATGGGTTTGTTCTCCCAGAGGGCTCCACACCCATTTACACTACTCAGGTGACCCTGATGATATAGATAAACCTCCAGGTGGCCTCAAAGACTCTTTAAAAGAATGCTAGTGACCAATTGTCTGCAAGGAGTATAAATCCTTTTATTCCACACCAGTCAGAGTTGAAGAAGCTTCTTGAATGAGAAGTTAAACATCTTCAAAGAAAAACCAGAAAGTTCAGTTGCCTCTTGAAAAAAAAAAGCACCTTTGGGACTTTTATGGGTATTATGTTAAAACATCCAATGGAAGGAAAAGATCAGATGCCAAGGTAAAGGCTTTTGTTTTCTTCACAAGTCCTGTTGAAGACAATGATGTGATAACATTATTTTTTCCAGTATACTTGAGAGAGAAAAAACTTTAAGACTAGAAAAATTAATGCAAACTTCCATGGGAATTCTCAGTCATTGGTTCACGCATCTGGAACATATCTAGCTTGGAGAACTTTGATGTAAATACATACTATTTCTCTAATTAGAGAAAGGCCCAGTAATACTCTGAAATCACCTCTGCTTTATCTGGGGTTAATTGTTCAGATTAAAAATGCATTCATTTCCTAGCCTTTTTTATATCAGATGAGGTTACCATGTCTGAGTTACATAAAACCAGATTATGACAGCTAATCAGAAAACTAGCTCACCACTGTCATCTACTGGTTATCAAGGGTTGTTTTTTTTTTTTTTTTTTTGCATCCATGGTACAATAATCCTAATCTCAATTTAATTTTTTTATGCTCTCAGAACTGGACTTTACTGTCACCTCCAGCTCTCAAATGGAGACACATGGACCAAAGTCCCTAAGGTGCTTTTTCAAGAGGCAACTGGACTCTTGCTTTTCTTAGAAGATGTTTTGCTTCTCATCCAAGAAGTTTCTTCAGCTCTGACTGGATGGTGGGGAAAGGAAGGATTTATACTCCTTGCAGACAGCTGGTCATTTGCATTGTTTTAGAGAGTTGTGGAGGCTCTTGGAAGTTTGGCTGTGTCCTCAGAATCACCCGAGTGGTGCGAATGGAAGTGGAGCCTTTTTGAAATTGCTGAAAGGGTTCCTACAGTTAGAGGACCTTGGCCCTGTCATTTTCGCTCAGCTCTGAGAAGGAGGCAATAGCAAAATACTAAGGGCTGTCTTAATGCAGGGGCCTGATGGGCATTTGCCCGTGGGCCCCGCGAGCATAGGGGCCACATACTAACCTGTGTATATTTATCAAATGTTTATCATGTTGATTAGTTGTTGCTCCACAGCATGTTTTTAATGTTTCAACACCGATTTTGTTGGAAGTGCCAATAAAAGAGAGATATGTTTAATTTTATTGACCGTTTACATTTTTATTCCTGTGGGAGTAGTTGTCTTAGAGGCCCCAGTACACTGCTTTGCCTGGGGCCCATAATGCCCTGAAAACACTTCTGAAATTTTTCTAAAAAAACTGCAAGGACTTGTTCAGGCAGTCGCCAGAACTCAAAACTGAACTGAAGGTACCAAAAAAGAGATAATTTCCTATGACACATTATAAGAGAGAATTGTATCTGTAACTCTTAGTTATGGAGTTACCGTATTTATCGGCGTATAACACGCACTTTTCCCCCCCTGAAAATAGGGGGCAAATGATGTATGCGTGTTATACGCCGATATAATGTTAAGAAGCCAGCGGAGGCCGGGCGGTGCGAGCAGAGGGCAAGCGGAGGCCGGGCAGTGCGAGCGGAGGGCAAGCGGAGGCCGGGCGGTGCGAGCGGAGGCCGGGCGGTGCGAGCAGAGGGCAAGCGGAGGCCGGGCGGTGCGAGCGGAGGGCAAGCGGAGGCCGGGCGGTGCGAGCGGAGGCCGGGCGGTGCGAGCGGAGGGCAAGTGGAGGCCGGGCGGTGCGAGCGGAGGCCGGGCGGTGCGAGCGGAGGGCAAGCGGAGGCCGGGCGGTGCGAGCGGAGGGCAAGCGGAGGCCGGGCGGTGCGAGCAGAGGCCGGGCGGTGCGAGCGGAGGCCGGGCGGTGCGAGCGGAGGGCAAGCGGAGGCCGGGCGGTGCTTCAAAGTTTTTATTTAGAAATTTAAATTTTTTTCCTGAAATTTCCCTCTTAAAATGAAGATGCGTGTTATACGCCTGTGCGTGTTATACGCCGATAAATACGGTACTTAAAATTAAAAAATGTCCATGCATAATTATAAATTATGCCATATCTTGGACAAAAACATGAATCTGTAGTTTAAAATGCATTTTACCCTAGAAATACTCAGTGTCCATGAAAAAATGCAACTCAATGTGAAGAACAGTTTTAATTAATGTCCATCCCTCTTAATTGTATGGCTACCAAGCTACATCATGTCTGCATTAAGTCAGATGTTCTCTCTTTCAGATGAAAAGAAGCGTGCTTAGTTTTACGACTTTTAATGGTCTGATGTTATTTGAATTTCTTTTATCATTTACTTCATAGTATGTTGGAAAATCCCAATGTATATTCAGAATAACTTAAACGCTTTATAAAATAAAGCTATTAAAATAAAGCTATCATTTTAAACACAACCATCAGGGGAAGAAAATCAACATCCAGAGATATATTGAATATTGAATATATTGAATATTGTGTATTAACAAGAGGGGAGGGGTGTACAGTACAGACAAAGTAACATCTGAAAACTCTGGCAAAACTTCTGTATTCTAATTCTGGTGAAAAGGGAGTTCAGGAAAGACAACAACAATTTAATGATCCCTCAAAAAGCAGAACCAGAGAAGGCTTCACAGGTCCTGTTTGTCTGCAGCAAGCACACGATTAGAGTCTTGTCTAAGTTTAACTTCCTTTCCTTTAGCATGTGTTAAATAAAGCATGAAAACTGGGTGGACGGTCTGCAGCCTTTCATTCTATTGGCACAAATTTTTATCTTGGAGTCCTTGATGTTGTCTATGGCTGTTTTCTTGCAAATGGCCTAGAGATGGAGCTTTTGCCTCACAATCAGGAGGCTGCGAGTTTGATCCTAGATAGAGGCTAATATTTGAAATAGACTCTCCTGCTAGAGCAGGGGGTTGGACTAGATGGCCTCCGAGGTCCCTTCCAACTCTGTTATTTTATGATCTATGAAATGTTTCATTACCAGGGTAGATAACCACTTCAAGAGAACAGTTCAACCCTGAGCTACATGTTTTTTCTTCTGTTGGTACAATTTTTTTATATCCGAATTTCTGTGCCACTACCGAGTCTCAGATGCATCTCTGGCTGGAGGAAGGAATCCGCAAGTGGATCAGACAAGCTTCCTACCAAGGACCAAGGATCCATACCACTCGGGCAAGATCCCCCAGCCTGCTCTGGTTATCTCTTTTCGGTACCAAAGATGCAGAGGGGCGGGGAGACTCAGCCACGCTTGTGGGGGGTGTCTAGAAAGGTGAAGAGCATTAGGATCCACAAGTGGACAAAAGTAAGGGGCGTGCATAAGTGCACCTTCATGCCTACCGCCCCTGTCCTAATGTCCCCAGTTATTCGTACCTATTTCCTGTATTCTTACTCATGTTTATACTTATACCTATTATCTTGTAAGCGATTGACAAATCAAATCAAATCAAATCAATAAAAATAAAAAAGAGCCTTCCAAACCATACACTGCCTTGCTAGGAGAGCCATGGCGAGCGACTGGGAGCCTGAGAGAAATACGAGCCTGCGGATCAGGATGCAGTAACCATCCGGGGCAGGAGCGGCGCTCCCAGCCATCTGCAGTCAGTTTAGCAAAACCACCTGGAACAAATTAAAGCAGTCGATCCTGGAAGAGATCTGGGGGGAAAGCACGTGGCTGAATGGAATGGCGTCCGGGGACGTTCTGGCTTTTGGCAATTTCTCTCTCCTCCCGACCCTCTGAAGTATTGATCTGAAGTCCTACGACAAGCCCAAAGTGGAGGGCTGCGGAGAGGTGCAGTGCCTGCTTGCCTGCTCCTGAAAAGCAACCAGGTCTCACCGCCGTGCTGGTTGACAAGCCACTAATGCTGGGCCTGCGTGTTGAGTGCGCGTTTTTGCTTCCAAACCCCTCAAGCCAAGAGGGCAGAGACTGAAAAAGGCAAGGGATGTGGGGATAAATGCACCTTTGAAATGGAGTGTATGCCCAGTGCGTTTGTCTGCAGTGCAAAGGAGCAGCCGCTCACCTCTTTTTAAGAATCTGGTGTTGCTCCTGTTCTCTGGGAACCACGGCCTGATAAGAGAGCATCGCCCCTGTTTACGCAGCTCGCACAGATGTTGAACTTCCATCAGAAGTGCCAAATGTAGTAACTGCACTGCGGTGGTGTATCGCAGCTTCAGCAATTTCATGAGGTGTGAACTTCCACTCCCAACTCACGCAGCAATTCTGGGAGTGGATGTCCACCCTCTGAAAAGTTTTATGCTGAAAATGGATTACATTTCCACAAAAGGAATTTTAAAAAAATACTGTGTCCCTGATGGTGGCAAACCAATGTTGCTGAATTGTGAAGCAAGGCAGTCTTCCCCAAGTGGTTATTAAAAGCACTTTGTGTTCCACAATACCAAATTGCTGTCATTTCCCCAGCAACATTTACACTGTCAATAGGAATCCCATTTTTGAAGACCAGCTCAGGAGAACAGAAAAAAGCAGTGCCGTGATAAGCAATAGGATGCTTAACCATTATATGATCGTACAAGAATGAACTCCACAATAATCTTCAGTCCCATCACCAACACAACATACAGTTACATTTTTCCATTAACCTTTCTCTTACAACATACCAAGATTTGATGGAAGATCGTTGTGTTGTGTTTGAAGTTAAAAAAAAAAAATCCCTGAAATGTACACTCACCCACACATAATCAAATTGTTCAATTTTAACGTGAGAATTTGGTTTTAATATACAAAATTTAATGGTGCCACTTGAGTCACATGAGATTCATAAACACGCATACAAAACCAACATCTTAGGGGTACAATTTCATGAGAAAAATAAACATGAGATTATTTTCACCTCTCTAAAGGATATAAGTACACTTTCAATTTGTGGTCTATGACTTTATTGGCAAGCCTAATAACAGCTGTGAACTAATCAATAACAAGAAAAAAGAGCAAGACTCTATTAAATGAGGCTTTAGTTATCCACGAATACAACTCAAAATGTAAGTTTGTTAATAGATGACTTGAATGTCATAGCCAAACCTCTAAGCATAATCTTTGAAAAATCTTTCAGGACCAGCTCCTTGCCTAACCTATGGTCACAAGCCACAGTCATCCCCATCTTCAAAAAGGGAGACCCAAGCCTAGTTGAAAATTACAGACCAATCTCCTTATGCTGCGTCACCTGTAAAGTCATGGAATCAATTATTAACCAATCCATCATCCTCCACTTAGAGACAAATAACCTACTCTCCAATAAACAATTTGGTTTCAGAAAAAAACTATCCTGTAATCTGCAACTCTTACACTGCAAAAACATATGGACGACACAACTCGACCAGGGCAAAGCAATAGACGCAATCTACATAGACTTCTGTAAAGCCTTTGATTCAGTGCTACACGACAAACTACTCCTAAAAATAAAATCCTATGGTATCTCTGGACAACTGAATAACTGGATAGAAGCATTCCTGTCAAACAGACAACAAATGGTCAAAATTGGGAGCGTCCTATCAAATTCTGTACCTGTCAATAGTGGTGTCCCCCAAGGCAGTGTTCTAGGACCAACTCTCTTCATACTCTACATAAATGACCTCTGTGATCATATTAAGAGCAATTGCGTTCTTTTTCGCTGATGATGTAAAGCTGTTCAATACCACAGACAATACTGCTACCCTACAAAAAGATCTTGACTATGTATCAGAATGGTCAAACAAATGGCAACTTCAAATCTCAACAAATAAATGCTCTGTCTTACATATTGGCAAAAAAATCAGAAAATAAAATACAAGCTGAATAGTCAAGATCTTGTTGATGACCCAAGCTCTGTAAAGGACCTTGGAATACTCACCTCTAATGATCTAAGTGCTAGAGCCCACTGCAACTACATAGCCAAAAAGGCATTAAGAGTTGTTAACCTAATCCTACGTAGCTTTTTCTCTGGTAATATCACACTACTAACCAGAGCATACAAAACATTTGCTAGACCAATACTCGAATACAGTTCATCAGTCTGGAACCCACATTACGTATCTGATATTAGCACAATTGAGAAAGTCCAGAAATATTTCACAAGAAGAGTTCTCCACTCCTCTACTCGTTGTAGAATACCTTATGCCACCAGACTTGAAATTCTAGACCTAGAAAACCTTGAATTACGGCGTCTTCGGTCTGATTTAAGCATGGTATATAAAATCATACATTGCAATGTCCTACCTGTCAATGAATACTTCAGCTTCAACCATAACAACACAAGAGCACACAATAGATACAAACTCAAAGTTAACCGCACCAAACTTGATTGCAGGAAATACGACTTCAGCAATAGAGTGGTCAATGTCTGGAATACTCTACCCGACTCTGTAGTTTCTTCCCCAAACCCCAAAAACTTTAACCTTAGACTGTCTACTATTGACCTCACCCCTTTCCTAAGAGGTCTGTAGGGGCGTGCATAAGCGCACCAACGTGCCTACCATCCCTGTCCTATTGTTTCTCTTATTCTTCTTTTATTTTTCTTATATGTACCCATTTCATGTATTCACAACTATGTATACACTTATACTTATTATCTTGTAAACAATTGGCAAATCAAATAAATAAATAAATAAATAAATAAAATAAATGCTTTGAATGGCCCTTTCATTCAAATTAAGGGCAAAACAGCTCTATTGAAGGTATCTGTACCAAATGTTTGGAGACTTCAGTGAAGAAAAAAATAACTACAAAATGTCCTTTGGTAAATGCATTTGGGAAAAGAAGATATTTTGAGGCACATGTGGCCCACATGGAGTCTGGCGGGATACTTTCCGGAGAACCATAGAATGAAGAACTGGAAGAATCTGTAGCCCACTGACGATAAGAGAGCTGCCAGACACCAAAGCTAGAAATCCATGTGCCATTGATTATGACTCTTCCCAGCAGGAAAAAAGAAACATCTGGAACTAAAGTCAGACCTTGCAAAAAGGAAACACAGTAGAAAGACGGGAAATAACGTCGGCTTTGCTAAGGGTGGGATTCCTTTAAGGGCAAGGAGATTTGTTTTCTTTTGTCTCATTACAGAATTGCATCTTATGTTAAAGTTTTCTCTGGCTTTGAAACTTTCAAATATATTGGGATAAGAGTTGCTTATTCTGATATTATTCTCGTTCAAAGAATCCAAAATTTGTAAAGAGGTAGAATTAGGGTTAGGGCATTTAGGCCATCAAATCTTACATTAATTAAAGCACCCTGTAAGGAAATTGTTCTGTTCTACTTGAATATACTGTACAATGTATTCACTATAAACATTTTCCTATGAAATCTGATAAACAGATCATAATATCTTGCCAAGCATGGTCTCCGTTGTTAAATAATGATGTGCATCTTCAATAGATATGCCTGTATCAAAGTGTCACATGAGGAGTCAAATATGTAATTGAAGTTTTCTACTAATAGTCATTGGACTCACTAATTATATGGGAACAAAGATGTAGTTTAAGAAAATTCATTGTCAATTTGTTCTAATTCCTCAGCAGAATTAGGGATTAATCAGTGTCTCATATTTTCTCAACTTCACACAGACATTTCTGAAAACTAATTTAAAGGATTTATATTGTAATAAAATTTCCAAATACCCACACACCCACATAAAATATCCGGCCTACAATTATTATTATTTTGTACTGAAATATTTGAGGAACAAGGTAACTGAGAAAGTTTGAAATGAGAGACAGTCCTGAGGGATTGGGAGTTATGTGCAAATATCCAAAGAGAATAGTCAGCATTTTGTGATTTAACAAGAATAGCAATACATTTGATGGAGTTTTTTACAAAATAAAAAGCTACTATGATCAGACAAATCAATTATGTACTATTGTTGCTAGAGATTTTGGCAAGATAGCTAGCTTACATAATATTTTGGATTCATAAACTACCTAAGTGGGAATATGACTACTCAAAGCAAACAAAGGTAGGAGGTTGATAAATGGATTATACTCCTCCAAGTCCTTCCTGCAAATAAGAGGAACAGCATAAAGTAAATGAATAAGAGGCCCTGCAAGGAATGGTCATTGGTATCCATCTCAGCTTCAGGTGTAGATATGAAGCTGTTCATCACTGGAAAAATATTCTACCATATCCTGAAATGTTCTTTCTGTGTGTGTGTTTTATTCTTTAGAATCTTCCTTGATTCATGATGTGTTGGACATGTTTGTGTTAGCCAGGCATTTCCTTGGCTGCAAGCAACATGGCCCACAGAGACATGAATGATTATTAGATCCTGATGGTGGGAATTTGTTTTACTTTCAAAGGTTAGACAATATGCACATATCTGGTTGTGTTTATTTTCTTTGATTAAGATCAGATGCCACGTTAATAGGTACCAAATGCAACAAGAAGTCATATTTACTTCCTGTTTACATGTTTCTTTTTAATATAAATTGCAGACAGTAACTTTGAAACATGGTAATGACAGCTATGAGTTTGGTCTCTGTGGTGTCAAATGCTTTCCCATCTGGTTTTGACATGTCTGTTATATATTAACTAAATCATTGCTACATTTCTTTCAGAACCTGTCCCAAAACTACCCTGAATTTTACATTTGTTATCCTCAAAACTCTTTCACTGAAAAAGCATTTTGAGAATATGTGCTGTGTAGTCTTTGTATTATTATTATTATTATTATTATTATTATTATTATTATTATTATTATTATTGTTATTGTTATTGTTATTGTTATTGTTATTGTTATTTAATCTTTAGTGAGATTCACAGCCTTTGGGGCTGGTTGATAGCTCAACAGCTCGAGTCTTAACCAAGGACCTAGGAACTGTTCAGGTAGCGTCGGAGGATATAAGCTGTTCCAAGTAGGGTGGTTTTTTGTAGAATCATGGTATTCAAGTCTGATAAATTCAGAATTTCCAAATAGCGAGGTAGCCCTTTAGGTATTGCTCCAAGGGCTCCAATTACAATTGGGATAACACACGATTTCTTTTTCCAAAGTCGCTCAACTCCAATTTGTAAGTCCTGATACTTTGTGGATTTTTTTCTTGCTGCATGTCTACAATTCGTGTATCACCAGGTATTGCAATGTCAATGAACCAAACATCATCATCATCATCATTATTATTCACAAAAAACAACAGTGTACACAGCAAACGAGATGACTATCACTAGTCGAACACTTCCCAAGCGTTTAGGACTGTGTGATGTATCGGCGGATTATGTGAGCAGATCCCAGTAAGGTGGCCTTCTGCAGCTGACCAGTGGTGATTTTGTCAGCGCCAATTGTTTTTAAGTGCTTGCCTAGGTCTTTAGGCACAGCACCCAGTGTGCCAAGTACTACTGGAACCACCTGCACTGGTTTATGCCAGAGTCTCTGCGGTTTGATTCTCAAATTGTGATATCTGGTGATTTTTTCAAGTTGTTTCTCATCAATTCTGCTGTCACCACACTTTTTTCTTCTCCACAATCATGATATCCAGGGTGTTGTGTTCCAAAACTTTATCAGTCTGTATTCGGAAGTCCCACAGTAGTTTTGCATGCTCATTTTCGACCACTTTTTCAGGCTTATGATCCCACCAGTTCTTTGTTACAGGTAGTTGTGACACAAATTCCAGTGGACCTTCTGAGCGACTGTGTTGTGATGTTGTTTATAGTCAGTCTCAGCGATTGTCTTACAACAGCTCAGTATGTGATCGATGGTTTCGTCCGCTTCTTCGCAGAGTCTGCATTTAGGGTCATGAGCAGATTTTTCTATTTTGGCCTTGATTGCATTTGTTCTGATGGCTTGTTCTTGGGCTGCAAGAATCAGGCCTTCTGTCTCTTTTTTCAGTGTTCCGTTGGTCAGCCATAACCAGGTCTTTTCCTTATCTACTTTTCCTTGGATCTTTTTTTTTTTTTTTGAAAGTTTTATTTGGGTTTTCACAAAAACAAATAAAAATAAATAAATAACAAATAAAAACATCTTTTTTGAAAATAGCATGGTCCCAGGTTATCACTTCTTCATACAGACACAAAACTCAATTTCATGCTCATTTTTACATTCTATTCCATATCTTATTACCATTTTATATTTTCTACATAGTTTTTCCCCTCTTTTAATTTTCTCAACTTTATTTTAATTATCTCATCTCAATCAAATCATTATATTTATACTTTTGTCTGTCCTGTTTCAATTTCACATTATCTTTTCTTATTATACAAATTTTCTCCTGTAGTTACCAATTGGAGTATGACACCTTTATATCTTTTAATTTTATCCATTCAAACTCTTATTTAAGCTTCAATGTATACCTTTAAGATTATAGCATTCAGTATAATACATAACTTCCAATCGAATTCTGCTTGGTACATTCTTAAAATACACACTATATTCTTAAAAAGAAAAAATTATATATATATGTAAATAAAGCACACATTCTATTCCAATTCAATTCTATCATTAATATTCATTAAAATCTTAACATCTTTAACATTTCTTTTCAATTAAATATCATACTTCCTTGGGAACACTTATAAACTTTCCATAGTTAATTCTTTTTTTCCATATTTCTCACTTATATTTTTATAAATCATTACTAATAATTAAAAATGTTCCCATTTAATTCTCTCAATCATTTTAATCCATTTATTTATTACCAAACATTCAACTACATTACAGTAAATATTTTATCCATCATTTTAATCATATTTTCTAAAATTATTTCTGTTTATAATATAACAATGCTATCTTATGTACCTTTGCAGAATCCCTTTTGCAATTAAATTTTCACCCATTATCTCTAAACAAGCTTATGGTTACAATCCTTATATCTTTTCCCTGTTTCTCCATTTCTTGTTTCTGTCTTTTACAACTTCTTTTCCTTGCCTTCTTCCCCTCCTTCTTCTCCCTCCCCTTTTTATCCCCTCGTCTCTCTACTTCTAACTCTCTCATCTATAATCCCCTCTTCTGTTGCTTTCTAATATTATACTTATCTTTCAAATTATTATTCTTCTTTTTGGTTGTTTTTCTATTCTTAAACCTTTCACTCTCTTTCCCCCCTTTTCTTTTCCCCCCTCACTTAAAATTATTTGATCATTAAAGATGCTTCTTCTTTGTCCCAATCTTCTTGTTCTGCAAGCGTTTCTTGTTGTTTCTCATAGTTCCAGATCTCCATTTCTAAGAATTGAAATACGAAGCCAAAAGAACCTCTCCTTCTTGTGCATCTTCTTTCCATTTTTTAAGTTCCATTTTCAGTTCTTCTAAGAGTGATACCATTTTAAAGACTTTTAAACAACCACCCGGTTAATTTTAGTCATCCAGATGCAAAAACCAAAAATCACCAAGCAATCCAAATAATCCAAGGCTGTTTCTTTCTGCTTCTTTTTTCCACTTTCTCTTCCTGGGGTTCTATTATTTTGTTACCAAGTTTTAATTAAGATGTATCTTTGAGGAATCTTGTTGAAATTTCACTGTAAGTTCCTTTTAGTTACAGTTCCATTCCTTAGTTCCAGGCAGTCTCCTCCATTTTTCCAGATCCTGCCCTTTTGTTCGTTTTTTTCTCTCCTTTCCTGCTTTTAAAAACTTTTAAATATCCAGAAATCTTTATTATCCCTTTGACTTTTATTTTCAGCTTAGATGCCTATTAATGTCAAAGTGGATTTTTTTCAATTTCTTGCTTAAGTCTCTTAGCTGTCAGTATAAGGAAGGGAAGAAAAAAAAACCCCTAATCCTTTCCCTTCTCTCTCTCCTTCGCAGCTTCAAAATCTTCTTTGGGAACAATGTTATTAAATTTAAATTACAGGGTACCTTATTTGTTGCTTTTGCTGTTTGACCTGGTCAACCAAAACTTTCTCTTCTTATCTTCCTCCTGCACATTCTTTTCCGGTCGAGTTCTTCTTTGTGGTGGCCATTTCTGACCACCACTGCAACTGCCTTCGGGAAAGGGAGTAATGGCCAGCTGGGGAGGAGAGATGCGGCTCTCCTCAACCCTGCAGGCAGTCTCCCCCTTCTTCACCACCTCTATGGGGTGGCTTAGCCCCGAAACCAGCCAGCTCGGGGCGCTCCAGCGGTGAGATGGATCGAAGCCTCACAGAGACGAGGTTTCGGTCTGTCGCTGAAGAAGCTCAAATTGGAAGCCCCTCCTTGGATCTTTTCAAGGAACTGTCCATGCAGTGCTTTGTTACACCAGCTGTCAGCCCAAGTTTGCATTGCTGTTTTCCTATATTGGTTTGCTGCACTTTGAGTAGCTCCTTATTGTTGACCTCCATCAAAGCTGGTTCAACACTGTCTTTCACATAATCTGCCAGAGCATGCTTCTCTTCTTCGACTGTCTGCTTCACTTGCAAAAGTCCTCTGCTGCCTGCTTTTCTGGGCAAATATAGCCTGTCAACGTCACTACGTGGGTGAAGCTCATAATGTATGGTCATCAGTTTTTTCATTTTCCTATCCAGGCTGTTCAGCTCTGCCTGTGTCCAGTTTATGATCCCAGCAGTATATCTGATGATGGGTATGGCCCAAGTATTTATAGCCTTGATAGTGTTACCGCCATTCAGTTTGCTTTTTAGAAGTTTTCTGACCCTTTGTGTGTATTCTTTGCTGACCATATTTTTCACTTGCCCATGCTTGACATTGTCCAGCTGCAGTATGCCTAGATATTTGTAGGCTTCAGGTTGGTGGCACTTGATGGTTTGTCCACTGGGCATTTCGATTCCATCACTTTCTACGATCTTCCCTTTCTTCGGTGCCACTGTGGTGCATTTGTCCAGGCCGAACTCCATGCTGATGTCAGTGCTGAAAATTCAAACTGTATTGGTCAGTGACTGGATTTCAATTTCTGATTTTCCATATAACTTCAGATCATCCATGTACAGCAGGTGAAAGATTGTCTGTGAATTTTCAGCAGTTTGATAACCCAGGTTAGTTTTCTGTAAAATTGTTGGCAGGGGGGTCATGGCAATGATGAAAGAGCAGAGGTGACAAAGAATCACCCTGGAAAATCCTTCTTTTGATGTTGACCAGTCCGTAGCTTATTATTGTTGTTGTTGTTGTTGTTGTTGATATTGCACAGTCAGCCAGATGGCATTTTTGTCTACCTATCAAGTCCTTACCAGGGACCTGGGATAGGCAAATTTGGATGCTTGATGGTGTTACAGATATTGCCGCAGGATGGAAGCTGTTCCAAGTTAAGCCACATATTGTAATTGACTGATGGCAAATTTGACAATGCCAATGGAATTCTAGTGGTACTCCAGTTGTTTTGGGATTGCACCCAAGATGTCTATTACTATTGGTACTACCCTTGCTTGCCTTTGCCACAGTCGTTTCTATGTGTAGGTCTTTGTATTTTTATCTTCTCCAGTTCTTTCTGTTCTATTATTATTATGGTTGTGTTTCTAACACAGTCAAGATGTTTAGACTGGATTTGGCATTTTTATCCACCTACCAAGCCCTTCCCAAGAACCTGTTGTTTGATGGTATTAAAGTTATCATCCCAAGTAAAACTGCCTTTTGCAATTGACTGATGGGGATTTTGTCAATGCTGATGATGTTCAGGTGGTGCTCCATTTGTTTTAGGTTTGCACCTAAAGCACCTATTACTATTGACACTAACTTTGCTTTATTTTGCTACAGTTACTCTATTTCTATTTGAGGTTTTTGTATTTTGCTATCTTCAGTTCTTTCTCTTCTCTTCTGCTGTCTCCAGGTGCATCCAGACTTTTGTGTCTTTCTTATTGACAATTGTTAATTCTGGAGTGTTGTGTAGTAGGTGATCATCTGCTTGAATTCAAAAGCCCCAGAGTATTATAGCTTCTTCGTTTTCTATTTACTTTCACTGTTTTGTAGTCCCACCAGTTCTTACATGCAGGCAAATGGTATTTCTTGCAGATATTTCCAATGCACCGTTAGTATTATACTCTCTTCATGCATTAGATATTTCAATCTTCATTCATAATATATTATATGAACATGGGACACTCATGGTTAGACTTCAAATATATTTATTTATTAACGAAAGTATAACTATATACCAAAAAAAGAAAACAAAAGAAAGTAACAAAAACAATGCTACATTACAAAATATTCAGGGTAAAAGGTCTATTCACAGCAGGAATTAAGCATATCTATACAGTACTCTGACTCAACAGTTCCTGTCTGCTGTTACTGTATTAAAGCAGACAAATTCTTACCATCTTCTTAGAAAGTCCTAAAGGTGCTTTTCCAAACGGTAACTGGACTTTTTCGTTTTTTGTCTTGAAAATGTTTCACTTCTCAACCAAGAAGTTTATTGAGAGAACTACAGTCCATCATAGAGTTATAATAAATCATCATTCAACCAGTCAGTCAACTTTTAAAGATAAAAAGCACCTTTTGCAATTGACTGATGGCAAATTTGTCATCTTCAAGATTCCTCCTCCCAGGTAGGTCCACCGTCATCTGAAAGCCATCTTGGATTATCCAAAAATTATCTTGGGCCAAATCAGCTTTGTCAAAATCAGCAGTTCTTCAGCAAGAGAGAAAAATTCCCTTGCCATTCAGCAGCCATCTTGGGGAGGAGTCATGTAACTACATTTTATGATTATTTTGCCAAAACCTGGCAATAACTGGGCAGGCTCCACTACAGTGATATGCTGTGGACTATCTGCAGCTCTGATGGGATTGAGTGATTATTTAATTTGTATGCTTTTATGTATTTGGTTGCTATACGTTGTTGGGAGTCTTTGCAATTGAGCAGTATATGCTTTTACACAAGAATAATTTCAGTCAGCTTCCTGCTGAATCTTCTGTAGAATCAGATATAAACTTCTGTAAAGAATCACAAACTTGTAAACTCTAATCTGAAGAATCCTTCAAGCAAAGGCAAAAGAAAGCCTCTGTGATGACTCCCACAGATGTGCCCCCAGATACCTCTCCAGATATCATTTTGGAGGAGGATGAACCACTCCCAGGCACATCAAGATGGGAGTTCATTAATGGCTCTGAGCAACCATCTGAGCGTGATTTAGCTGAAGCACAGCTTCAGCAAGACAGCCTGAGGCTTTAGGTGGGGAAAGCACACACCTGCAACTGGGAGGAGGAACTGCCTTCTGCACTGATCCAAGAACATGTAGGGCGGAGAAAAGGCAGGAGCAGTGAAGATCATTCCAATTGCTTGCGGAGAGGCAGCCTCCTTCCTCTTGATGGGTTGCACGAGAAGCTGGCTATTTAGCACAGCAGACAGATGGAGACAATGCTGGAACAATATGTTCATTTCCTAAGTGTGTGGTTTCTGGATGTTGTGATTCTCACCTTGCTTTGGATTGACACCATGCCTTGACTTTGGATCATGCCTTGTGGACTTTTCTGGCCTTGTCAATCCACTTGTGTTGTGGATTTAATTTTGCCTGATAGATTTATCTTTATTGGGAACTTTCAAGTGGCAATTGCTCTGTGGACTGGCATTAGTCTGATTTTGGCTGGATTTATTTGGGGCAGTTCAAAGGTTTTGGTGAAGGGGATTGTGAGGAACATTAATAAACCTACTGAACCACCATTACATGTGTATGCGAGTGAGTGGAACAGTACAGCCTCACGTTATGGAAAAAAGTTGCTTCTGGTTCCATTTTTTCCTTTCTTTCCTTAAGGAGGTATGCATAATTTTGAGGTTTAGGCTAATAGAACTTTCAGCCTATGGATCCTGGTCTGTGGATGATCAATCACAAGCAATAGCAACATATGCTGCTCTCTGAAATGCCAGAGGAAGAATCCCCAATCAGAATGGAGGCCATTTGCACATCAGCTAAACTGCTAACCGGCACACATAAAATATCTAAGCTCATTGTGTAGGCAGAAAACCTACAAATCAGCATAATACAAAAATGGGAAGAGATCTTTCTGAGTCTTGGGTAAAAGGAAGATATCAAAATGTTTATATTTCCTCCTTTTAATGTGCAAGTCTTTTCTTCACGTGTTAATATGGTATTTCTGTCATCTGCCTCAAACTTACTTTGCTTAGAGAACAGAAGAAGACATTTGGCCTCTGGGAGGTTGTCTGAAAACTTGTGTGTCCTGAGGAGAAAAGTAGCTCTTTTTGAAAAACTATAAAGTAACATTGTATAGATAAATGTTCAGAATGGCTGAGTTAAATTTTATGGAGCAGATGTTGTGTCCTAGGGATTCGTAGCAGTATTCAGCATGAACCCCTTTGGTAACTGGGTTTTCATAATGAACTTGGCTGATAACTTGCACAGAAAAATGTATGTTAGAATAATGTTAAAGGATTGTTTGTTTCGGTGTACCAAAGCAGCCTTCCTCTGACAGCTTGTTTGTAAAAGCATTAAAACTCAAGGCTATTATTTATTTATTTTGGGGATAAATAAATCATATCAAGTTAGTTATTCAATTATTTGATACTAGAACAATAAAAGTAAGCTGGACGTAGACAACATTCTCCCCTCAATTTGCAGGGAGTTAAACTGGCTGGACTACTGTTCTGAATTACTACAGGAGAAGGAAAATTCATCAGTAATTTTCTCAGGGGGATAATTTCATCTTTGTAATGATACCTGAACTGCTGCTGAGTCTTCTCTCATAAACTATTTCCTTAGGATGTCATAGAAGTATGGAAAACATAGAAACTGACAACCTAAAAAAAATGAAAAGCAAAACAGCTTCTTATATCACTTAATTGTTTCATAACTAAAAAGTACAATAATTACAATATTCCACCCATAATAAGTGCCTATTTCAAAAGTTTTCTACAGCCTTTTTCTATGTCTACAACTAATGGTAAACAAATGCACTTCACCAATTCTCAATCCTCTCACACATTACTCCTTTGAGCCTCCCGAGGTCAAACACAACCCTGATATGGCCCTCAATGAAATTGAGTTTGACACCCTGGTCTATGAGATGTGAAAAGCACAGGTCTCATGGAGATACTCTGCCCTTATAGTTTCTTCAGCTCAAAGCACAAACATATTATAAAGATAAGTATTAACTACTAATTGCTTTTCTTACATTCCTGTTTCCTCCTCTCTGAAGGTAAAAGATAAAACTTTCCTTTGAGATAGACTAACAACAACCACCACAACAAACCACTCCCTTGAACATTTTAAATTGATAAGATTCAGCACTGTAAGAGAATGACTTATAAGAGACTAGATGGTGTGAGGTTGGAATGATATGGGCCATTTTTCTTTGGCTTCTAATTTCATCCATTATTGGCATGTGGGTCTCCTGAGCAAATTTGGCCTTTATTTATTATCCTACTATAAAAATGGTGATTCTCTTCAAATGATTCCTGCAGCTATTATGCATGCCTATATAACTATACGTTCACACACATACATACACACACTTATATACATATTCACAAACAAATCCCATGATTTTATGTCCATTGTTACTTTCTGTGAAATATTGATTGCGTCTATGTGCTTAGTCCATAACAGAATTCCTGCTAAAACTCAGTGACATAATATCCCAAGACAAACTATATATTGTTTTTCAGTTTGTTTGTACTTATTCTACATTGCAGTTTATTAGGATATTTGCTGTGTAATCTCAGCCAACTCTGGTTTATTCAATTACCCATATTAAAATAAAAACACTGTACAAATCTGCCAATAATCTGTTACTGCATGTCCAAATATCAGTGAATAGATTGTAGATACAAAAGACTAAAATTATGTCACAGATAACTAAATGTTATCTTGTTTTCTTCACAAGTGATCTTTCCTCATTTCTACTCTATATTAGATTTGTTCTACCTCTGTGAATTAAAAAAAGAGATGGAGTTAACAGACTCATATCCTATTGTCAAGGGTGGGATTCAAATTCTTTAACAACCGGTTCTGTGGGCGTGGCTTAGTTGGTGGGCATGGCTTGATAGTCATATTATTGGTTGGGCACGGCCAACTCAATAACACTCAAATTGCCTGGCATCTCCTCGCCTGGCCTCTCATGATTGTGGGGATGCTGCAACAGTTGTAAGTGTCAAAATGGTCATGTCACTTTTTTCAGTGCCATTGTAACTATGAATGGTCACTCCACACAAGCAAAGTACCAGCAAAGGAAGGAAAAAAACTCCAGAGACAGGAAGTCTAGTCCTGCCAAGAATGTAATAAGGGTTAACGGAGAGGCAGTTTCTGTAAGCAACACCAGAATGTTTTCTTCCTGCCTTCCTTACAGGATTAGGCCAGTAATTTCTTCTAACAACCGGTTCTCCAAACTGCTTAGTATGTTAACAACCGGTTCTAGCGAATAGGTGCAAACTGGTAGAATCCCACCCCTGCCTATTGTGGGAGGGTTTCTGGTTGTTATTATTTTAATTTATACCCACTTGTAATTTAACTGATCCTTCAAGAATGCCAATTTAGAAAATGAATCCTATGATCTTCAGACATCATCAGTGTAAACAACTGATATAATCAAACACAATTTTAAGTGTGACGGACTGGTGCTGTCTGGGCAGAACACAGTTCTACATTCTTAGCACATTGACTGATCATAACCACAATAAGGCTAGCAGGGGAAAATTCTTGAACTGCCCATAGTTGTTTTGAACCATGCCCTTTTCCAACAAATCAAACACGATCCAAAAGGAACAGAAACCTTGTAATGCTTTTGCAAAATAATTAGCTGTGATAAGCACAAGCCTTGCCAAAAGATAAGACAAGAAAAAATTTGCAATACAAGAATCTTCAAATACAAACTCAGGATACTGGAACGTCCACGAGGTTGGAGTTTCAAAATATCTTTACCTTCTGCAAAGTATGTTCGTTTCACAGCTGGCTTTTATCTTCTTGAAGGAGGGGCCATTACCTTACAGCCTTACTCCCGAGTTGCCCATGCTGTTGTAATTGCTCTTTCCTACGAGCAATCCTGTGCGCACGCACACTTGGCACAGGCTCCTTGGGAACCTCCCCATCACTGCTGCCAGCCCCCACAATCTCTGAAGGCAGCAGTCCACTCCCTAATGGTCCTGGCCCCTCATCTGAGTCCTTGCTCTCCTCAGCCGTCTGCACCTGCTGCTGGCTAACCACAACAACAGTTGAAGTCTCAGCTAACTTGCCTTTATACTGTACAAATGTTTTGGGGGCTGCTAGCTATAATTTCTATGAAGGATTTAAACACATTGTAGATAAGCCCAAACTCACTAGCCAACCCGGGGGACTGTTAACAGCTGTTAAAATTATTAATTGCATGTTATATGAAAGCTAATTCTGCACACATAACACATTTATAGAAAAACTAAGAAATTTGACTTATCCTTGCTTACTGTGAAAAAGCTCCATGCTAGCATATGTACAAACTATTCTCTTTTTATGCATACAATCACAGGGCTGAAAGGGACCTCAGAGATCTTCTAGTCCAACCCCCTGCTCAAGGCAGGAAACCTTATACCATCCCAGTCAAGTGATTGTCCAGTGTATGCTTAAAAACTTCCAGTGATGGAGCACCCACAACTCCAGGAGGCAAGTTATACCATTGATAGCTTTCACTGTCAGAAAATTTTTCTTTTCTTCTAAGTTGGAGATAAAACCAGTGGTGCAGATATGGTACAGATATGCCACATATATTTGCTGTAATTTTTATTCCTGAATAAAAATACTAATAAAACAAATCATTTAACAGTTATTTAAAACTATACCATAAGAATATAAAATATGTTGTTCTACTGCATCAAATGAAATGGAGTTGCAATGATTAAAAATATATATACTGTGGATTAAGTATCCCAGACATACCAGTATATTGCCAATGCAATAAAGACTGAAATTTCTACTTGCTATGCAATTTCTACTTTCTACTTTCAATGCAATTTTTAATACAGGGCAATCTCATCTTTATTGAATTCATGTGATAAACCCAAATCTCTCTATATTTGAAAAGGGAAGTTTTTAAAAGGGAAGATAATCATACTGTAATAAATTTAATCATAAACTGAATACTCGTTGTTTGCAAAAATGTGATTATCTAAAATTAGCCTGATAAAAAGTAGCCATTCTGTTTTACTACACCCATGCTTGTTTATATCTGATTAGTAAAATTCTTAATGAAGTATACTCTGATTTTTCTTTGGAAAGTGAAGAGCTGTTACAGTACATTTGTTCCTAATTGGAAAAACAATGTTCAAATTGATGTGCAAAATATTTAAGGGAAAAAAAAGAAAGAATTCAATCCATGTCTGATTTGTTCCTTGTAATAATAGGAGGTGGAGAGGAATCAGTACCAAGAACAGGCAAAAATACTTTAAACCACTGCTACACAACAGTAAAAGATGCTTATAGGTCTTTACCATGAGCAGCTGTGGGACACTCTGACTACTGCATGATTCACCTTGTACCTGCCTACAGACAAAGACTTAAAACCATTAAACCAACAATTAAATCAGTGAAGACTTGGTCGAATGAGGCAAAGCTGAAACTCCAGGCCTGCCTTGATTGCACTGATTGGAATGTTTTTGAAGATGCCTCTGCAGACCTAGATAAGCTCACAAATACTGTAACATCATATGTTAGCTTCTGTGAAGACTTCTGTATACCAACAAGGAACCTGCAAATATATAGTAACAATAAATCTTGGTTCACAGCTAAACTTAAGCAGCTACATCGTTCCAAAGAGGAAGCCTACAGAAAAGGTGACAGAATGCTATACAACCAGGCCAGAAACATATTAAAAAGAGAGATCAGAGCAGCAAAAAGAAGCTACTCTGAAAAGCTAAAGAATCAATTCTCAACAAATGAACCAGCAAACATGTGGAAAACTCTTAAAAACATCACTGGCTTCAGCAAACCTCCTTCCCAGGCAGAAGGAAATCAACAACTAGCAGATGACCTGAATGTGTTTTACTGCAGGTTTGAAAAGAAACTACAGCCACCTATCTCCACAACCCACATCTCAAACACACCAACAACAGCCAAGCCTCCTACAACTGGCCCCAATCCATTGGGCTCACAACCTCTGGTGATCACAGAAAAAGAAGTGCAAGATCTATTACACAGACAAAAGCCAGGAAAAGCATCAGGGCCAGACAAGTTAACTCCTCTTGCTTAAAAGTCTGTGCTGACCAATTGGCCCCCATCTTCACCCGAATCTTCAATAGATCACTAGAGATGTGCTGTGTTTCTTCCTGCTTCAAACGTTCTACCATCATCCCAGTGCCAAAGAAGCCCTCCATCAAGGAACTGAATGACTACAGACCAGTTGCTCTAACATCTGTAGTTATGAAAATCTTTGAAAGGCTTGTGCTGTCCCACCTGAAAACCATCACGGATCCGCTGTTAGATCCCATGCTGTTTGCATACCGAGCAAATAGATTGCTGTTAACATGGCTCTGCATTACATCCTACAACACCTTGAATCTCCAAATACCTACGCAGGGGTCCTCTTTGTAGACTTCAGTTCAGCATTCAATACTATCATTCCAGACATTCTTCTAAGTAAATTAAACCAACTAGTGGTACCTGAACACACTTGTAAGTGGATCATAAGCTTCCTAACAGACAGAAAGCAGCAGGTGAAGCTAGGCAGAATCACATCCCATACCTGTACAATCAGCACAAGCCCCCCCCCCAAGGCTTTGTGCTTTCTCCACTTCTCCCTATATACCAATGACTGCTTCTCAAACGATCCATCTGTTAAAATGCTGAAGTTTGCTGATGACACAACAGTGATTGGTCTCATTCAAGACAATGATGAATCTGCATACAGGCAGGAGGTTATACAACTTGCCTCATGGTGTAACCGGAACAATCTGGAACTGAACACACTCAAAACTGTAGAAATGGTGATAGACTTTAGAAGAAACCCTCCCATACTACCACCTCTTACAATACTAGACAACACAGTATCAACAGTAGAGACCTTCAAATTTCTACTATATCACATGACCTAAAATGGACACCTAACATCAAAAACATCATCAAAAAGCACAACAAAGAATGTTCTTTCTGCGCCAACTCAGAAAGCTCAAACTGCCCAAGGAGCTGCTGATATAGATCTACAGAGGAATTATTGAGTCTGTCATCTGCACCTTTATAACTGTCTGGTTTGGTTCTGCAACTCAACAGGACAGACACAGACTTCAGAGGATAATTAGGACTGCAGAAAAAACAATTACTACCAACCTGCTTTCAATTGAGGACCTGTATACTGCACGAGCCAAAAAGAGGGCTGTGAAAATATTTACAGACTCCTCACATCCCGGGCATAAACTGTTTCAACTCCTTCCCTCAAAACGACACTATAGAGCACTGCACACCAGAACAACTAGGTGCAAAAACATTTTTTCCCCGAAAGCCATCACTCTGCTAAACAAATTCCCTCAACACTGTTCAACTATTTACAAAGTGTACACTACTATTACTGTTAAACTTCTCATCACTCCTTATCACCCATCCCCTCCCACTTGTGATTGTAGGACTGTAACTTCGTCGCTTGTATCCTTACGATTTATATTGACTGTTTCTTAGTATGATCTGATTGTTGATGGTACCCTAATGACTATCATTAAGTGTTGTACGTTATGATTCTTGATTCTTAACGAATGTACCTTTTCTTTAGGTATACTGAGAGTATTTACACCAAGACAAATTCCTTGTGTGTCCAATCACACTTGGCCAATAAAGTATTCTATTCTATTCTATTCTATTCTATTCTATTCTATTCTATTCTATTCTATTCTATTCTATTCTATTCTATTCTATTCTATTCAAGTTAAAACTATAGTAATGGTTATATCATCAGTGCTTAAATATCATAATGTACACATAATCAAAATGTACACATCTGCACCATTCCATAGCTTGTTTCATGTACTGGCATGTGGATTTTATAGTTAAGCTGAAAATATTTCCTAGCAGGTAACTCCAGCCATTTTGCTCTACTGAGTATACATTTGCTCTGATAAAAATCCTTTCCCCAAAAAAACTCATTCAGCATTTCAAATTAGCACAACGGGGTTCTATATTTCCTGCACTACCAAAACCACTTCAGCAAGTTATTGTTTTTGTTTTTGTTAACCCCTTCGCCATGATGCCTGCAGAACTGTGGATGGGTTTCAAAAATATGGGATGTTGGTAGAAGACTACAATTGGGGAATTGGCAGAAATTGGACACTTCACCATATGCACTTTTTATTAGTTGCAGCTGTTACTGATTATAGCTCCATAATGAAAACTGATGTGGGAAGCTCACCAACTCTGAATCAGCTTCAGGAGATAAACAAAGTTTCTGATATCGACAAATTGTTCAGATTATTCTATGTCCAGTTTAGATTATGTTACAGCTCTAATTGTACCTGTACTGGAGTTTGATTCTTTCCTTGAAAGACCCCTTCAACCGACTTACAAGTTCTCCAGAGTATCTCCTCTGCTATGGGAATTATAACAAGCCAGATTGAAGGTTTGGAAAAAAGCAGCCTCGTGGATAGTGTGACTTCAGTTTCTGAGCCCTTCCTTACCTGCATACCTTTGTGCAGGGTTTCTCACTATCAGCAACTTTAAAATGTGTCGACTTCCACTTCCAGAATACTGGAGGGGCAATTTTAGGAACATCTTAAAGCTGATGAGGTTGAGAAACACTGCCTTAATGGAACCCAGATGGGTTGCAGCATAAAAATAATTTTGTTGTTAGTTGCAAAGTCATGTCCAACCCATTGCGACCCCATGGCCTTCCTGTCCTCTACCATCCTCCGAATTCCATTTAAGCTCATGCCTACTGCTTCAATGACTCCATCCAACCACCTCATTCTCTGCCATCCCTTCTTCTTTTGCCCTCAATCTTTCCCAGCATTAGGCTCTTCTCCAGTGAGTCCTTCCTTCTCATTAGGTGGCCAAAGTATTTGAGTTTCATCTTCAGGATCTGGCCTTCTAAAGAGCAGTCAGGATTGATCTCCTCTAGGACTGACTGGCTTGATTGTCTTGCAGTCCAAGGGACTCGCAGGAGTCTTTTCCAGCACCAGAGTTCAAAGGCCTCAATTCTTTGGTGCTCAGCCTTTCTTATGGTCCAACTTTCACAGCCATACATTGCAACTGGGAAAACCATAACCTGACTATACACTTTTGTTGGCAGGGTCTCTGCATTTTAGTATGCTGTCTAGATTTGCCATAGCTTTCCTTTCCAGGAGAAAGCATCTTTTAACTGTTGATGTCAGATCTGTGTATCTGCCATTCTTCAATGGAAGAAGAAGGAGGTGGGAGTTGGTACAAGTAATCCTTTTTTATGTAACCTGAATATTTTAAGTCTTGTATTGAATCTGTATAACTTGCACATGATATACAACTGGAGACTGGAGACCAGATGCCTGGAAACTTGTTACCTCTTGGAGAGATAGCAAGAGGAGAAGGGGCCATAAAAATTCCAGCTCCAAACTTCCTGGGAAACATTTCTCAACTACATTCCCAGAAAAGTGGGGGGGGGGGAGAGATAACATGTCGCTCTTTGTATTGATGAAATCCACATCAGAATAAGGGAAGGGGTTCTAACTCCCTTTATCTATGCTGTATGCAGGGGTGGGATTCTACCAGTTCGCACCTATTTGCTAGAACCGGTTGTTAACATTCTAAGCAGTTTGGAGAACCGGTTGTTAGAAGAAATTACTGGCCTAATCCTGTAAAGAAGGCAGGAAGGAAATATTCTGGTGTTGCTTATAGAAACTACCTCTCCATTAACCCTTATTAAATTCTTGGCAGGATTAGACTTCCTGTCTCAGGAACGTCTCTGGAGTTGTTTTCCCCTCCTTTGCTGGTACTTTGCTTGTGTGGAGTAATGATTCAAAGTTACAATGGCACTGAAAAAAGTGACTTATGACCGTTTTTCACACTTAACGATTGTTACAGCATCTCCATAGTCATGAGAGGCAGAGGTGAGGAGATGCATGCCTCAATGTGAGTGATATTGAGTTGGCCACACCCAGCCAATGACATGACCATCAAGCCATGTCCACCCAGTCACATGACCACCAAGCCATACCCACCACCTAAGCCACACCCACAGAACCGGTTGTTAAAAAATTGAATCCCGGACTTCCGGTTTGCAACCTTTCGGCGGCGGCAGGGATTCGCGACCGCGCGAATGCCAAGGTTCCCCCGATCCATTTGGATCTGGGGGATATAGCTGCCCCGCAGAGGCAGCTGAAGACAGGGGGGATCCAGCAAGGGGTTTGGGGGTGTCGCAAACCCCCTCCCCAGCTGGCTAAACCCCCTTTTCCCGAGGCGGAGGAACGGCGGTCAGCAATGGCCGCCTCGAAGAAAGCTGCAGCCGGACAAGCAGGTGCAGGAGGGAGGAAGCTGAAAGAAAAGTGAAAGTTGATTCTAACCGGGACAAGACGGGAGAAAGTGGCCTGGAATCTTGAAGGCTGCTAAGTATATATTGTTCCCTGTGAGAGTTTTAAGCTGCGAATATTCTAAAGGGGAAAGTTTTTTTCTTTGTTCTACTCTCCTTCCTAAAGTGACAGCGGGAAAAAAACAAACCTTTTTGGCTGTGAATGGGAAGGGAGAGTGAAAAAAAGAATTAGAGCAAAATTTGAAAATAAGAAGATTGCCTAGAATTACAAAGAGTTTAAAAACTTCCAAAAAATATATTTGAAAAGGATTTGTGATTACTTTAACCCCAGAAAGAGAAAGTGAAGAAGAAGAAGGTATCTAAAAGAAATAGTCTGTTTGGATTGTTTGGTGACTTTGGAACCTTTGGAAATTACTTCTGATTAAATCATTTGGATGGTTGTTTGGAAAAACTTTTTCTCTACACAATGGCATCATCTATGGATGAATTGGAACTTATATATCAAAAATTTGAAAGAGAAAAACAAGGAGGGGAAGATGGTCTTGGCACTATTTTTCAATACTTAGAAATGGCGGTTTATACTTATGTGAAGCAGAATGAGGATAATGGGGACAAAGAAGAAGGAGAAGCCATCTTTGATGAACAAATGACTTTGACTGGAGAAGAGAAAAAGCAAGAGAAAAAGGGAAAAAGGTCTTTAAGATCTGGAAAAATAGCCCAAAAAGAGAAGAATAAGGTGAAAAGGGGACATTATGTTAAGAAACAACAGAAAGGGGAAAGCAGAATAAAAGGGAGGTGGAGAGACAAGGGGTTAAAGAGGACAAGGAGAAGAAGAAACAAGAAAGAAAGGAAGGGATGAGAAGTCCTAATGGTGGGGAGCAAGATGTTAAGAAGCAATTTTTTTTTAGAGATAATGGATAAGCTTTATGGTTAAAGGGATTCTAGAAAGGTACATAAGACTGCATTTTTATACTTGTATTTAGAAGTAAACATAGAAAATTAGAAACAATATGTAACCTAAAATGTGATAAAATATTTAACATAAATTAGTGAAATTTTTGGTTAAGAAAAGGGAGTACTGTAACGAAATATGATTCAAGATTGTGATGTGGGGGGGGTAATAATCTTTGAAAAGCATAAGTGTTCCCACAAAGGCATAATATTTAATTGAAATGGATAAAATGTTTAAGATATAAATGATTGTTAATATTAATGATTAGAATATGGTATACTAGCGAAATTTCTTGTGAAATGAGAATTGAAGTAGAAGGAGGAGGTACTTTTTAACGAAATAATGAGCTATAATATATGATGAGGGATATAATATATAACTATGGAAAATAGGGCTCCCATAAAAGTATGTGATTTAATTGAAAAGTAATGAGTTAAATGTTTAAGATATGAATGAATATTAATACTAATGAATAGATTTGTATCATTTTTGATAATATAGTATAATTTTAGAATGTACCAGACAGAATCCCAATATATGTCATGTGTTTTATATTAAGTATTATAAATGTAGGGGAAAGAGATAAAGGCATCATACTCCATATAGTGTACAGGAGAAGTTTTTTTTTTTTTTTAAAGAAGGAAAATAAAGGGCTGGCTGGAATAGAACAGACAAAGAATAATAAATATTATGATATGAATTGAGAGGAGATAAATAAAATAAAATAAAATTGAGAAAATTTAAAGGAGAGGAGAAGACATATAGAAAACTGAAAATGTTAATAAGATATGAAATGGTATGTAAAATGAATACGAATTTGAATTTGTGTCTGTACCAAGAGTTTTAACCCGGGACTAAGCAACTTTCAGATAAGAGATTTTTTATGCTTTTATGTTTTGTTTTATGTGTATCTATGTATTGTTTGTCTTGAAAATAAAACTTGTTTTAATAAAAAATTGAATCCCACCCCTGGCTGTATGCTTGGAGGCATATTAGACCCTGCTTTGACTAACTTCCTTTCAATAAAGAATTCCTTTTGAAGTACCCAGCTTTCAGAAGTTCATTCTTAAAGTTTGAAGGGGAGAGAGTTTGGGCCTTACAGTTGGTGCACAATGCCTTACCCAAAATACTCTTGTATTTTGCTGTCCTTTTCAGAATGCAGAAGAGCACGAAAACCACGGCCTGAGGATAATGCAAGGCCCAGAATTCTGAGACAGGGAGGAAATTGAATGAGCTAACCCAGGGATAGGAAAAGTTGGCTCTTTTATCACTTATGGACTTCAACTCCCAGAATTCCTGAGTGAGCCATAAAAGGTTCCCCATCCCTGGCCTACTGGTTTTTCAGTTGTGGGGGAAATCAAATTTTTGACTTGAATGGGACTGTTTAATATACAAATGTAGGACATAGGCCAGGGATGGGGAAAGGCCACCTTTTATGGCTCACTCAGGAATTCTGGGAGTTGAAGCCCATAAGTGATAAAAGAGCCAAGTTTCCCTACCCCTGAGCTAATCCTCTACACCCAATATAGAAATATATATTTTCCCTTGATTTGGTTTCATTCAATATTATACCACCAGTTTTACAAATCACACAAACTGTCATTGCTGCTGAACCCTTCCTTCTGGACGGTGTTTAACTCAACTTCACCTTCCTTAGCTTCAGCCTTGAAAAAAAACCTCAATGCAGAAGATTTAATTGGTGAACACCTGCAGGCTTTCTGGAACCACTGTTGCCCCCTTCCCCCTTGCTGATGAAAAGTAATACAGCCCAATGGGGTACCAGACAATAACATTTAACTAAATGAAGAGACTATTAAATGAGGCATCTCAAGCAAATGCTTTCAGGGGAGGCATTTTTCAGGTTTTCCCAAGGGTTGAGAAGAAAGTACTTTTGTCTTGACTGCACACAGAAAATGTGTGTATTTATTTAGTTTTATATTGTCTGCATACTCACCGCATCTGATCATAAGGATAGATCAAAAGTGCATCTCCTGTTTCAAACAAAACATGGTTTCATTCAAACTTAAAGCTAAACCACAAGCTTTTGATTACTTTTTCACAGTTTTTCTACAGAAGGGAAAGTCTTGCAGTTATAATAATTCTCCCTGTGTATGCAGATCACTTTAGCTCTTCTTGTGCAAATATATTGATATGAAAATGCAGACTCTTCCCTTTACAATAGTTTAAAAATAAGTCTCATTTAGATCGTCCCACTTTATATTTGTACATTCTGATGAACGTAATGATGCCAATTTAATTTACATTCACAACAGCCCAAAATTAAAAAGGAGCAATACATAATTTGGGGGAAAGGAGGAATACATAATGACGGGAAAGAAAGTAAAGTAAAAGATAAATAAGACATGGTTCTGTGCACACTAAAAGTGCAGTTTTTATTGCTTGCTTTGGTAAGGACATTTATTGGCTCAGCAGTTTTTGATGAAGGAGGTTTTTTTTTAATTAAAAGATACCTTCATATGAATGCTAGAAGCTTTGTCCCATGCTAGGTCCATGAAGTGCTAGATGGGGAAATAAGTCTGGCTTTGCTATAGCTGATTTGGCCTTTAAAGGTTGCAACAATCCCTTGGCAACTTTGTGTGAGTAAAAATAAGACTAACCTTTCATGTATTATTTGACAGAAGAACAAATGCTAGTTAGCCTATGTTTATGGCAATGGTTTTCCCTGCCAGGATTCTACTGATATAGAAACTTAAAAATTATTCTGAAGGGAATACATAATGAAATTCTTTTATAGCCCTCATTTAAAGCAATGCAGTAAAGAGACAAAAGTAAAAAAAAATAACTTCAACATATTTAACAGAATGTGGAAGTGGCAAGATATGATTGTTAATTCCAGGCATTTAACAGGAAAAAAATGGCCTTTTATTGCAGTTTGCAATTGCATATAAAAAAGGACAGATTTTGGATTAGATACATTGCACTACAAAATTCAATGATGTTGCATTCTCTTCTGCACAAACTTATACTTTTAAATTGTAATAAGACAGCTAAAACAGCATACATCACAGTAGTATCTTAAATTGCTTTCTATTTCTTAGCTCTGCATGCATAGAAAAATATGTGATCATTGAAGAACATGTGAAAAATATGTGATCATCTAAGTTTATAAAAATAAATCCTGTTGCTGAAGTTAACACAGAGAAAAAAACCTTCAGGAAATATAGGCAGAAAACACTGCTGCTGTTGAATTTGTTAAATATGCTTGGCAATTATCACCAACAAAATCCCATGTTTAAACATCTGAAGAAATTATTTGGCACCATTCCTTCTGCAAGTGAGCAGTTTGATAGACAGACTGGAATCAGACTGGCATCAAATCTCAGTACGTTCATTAAGCTTGCAAAAGTTCTGAAATGTAAAAAATAAAGCCATTTTACTGTGTGTATATTTATTTGTTTATTTATTTATATTTTATATTTCTTAATCACCAATCTCCCTCAGATGTACATGCATATTTCTATCACTATCCTCTCTCTCTCTCTCTCTCTCTCTCTCTCTCTCACACACACACACACACACACACACACACTTTGAAAAATGAAACAGTGCTAAAAGCAAAGCTTCCTATTTCCATTCTTCTATCAGTGAAAGAGGGGTGCATTCTCTGTTTCAAGAAAAAACAACATAATAGTGTAACATAAACCATACTTCTCCAACCTGTTGTCCTCCAGATGTACTGGATTACAACTCCTATAATTTCCAGCCAGCAAATGTTCAGAAGACTTCCAGTTTGTTTGTTTGTTTGTTTGTTTGTTTGTTTGTTTCTAAAATTTACTGGCCACCCACCTTGCCATAACGTAATTCTGGACGGCTTACAGACCTAAAAAATACATCTATACACTGAAACCTGAATAGATTAAAACCAAAGATTAAAATCAAGGACACATGGGGAGGATGGGGGCGGAATGGGGGGAGGTGGGATCTATTGTTAATCAATCAACCACCTATACTATGGGGCCCTAGAGGCTAGGCCAATTGGCAGAGACAGGTCTTTAGGCCCTTACAAAAGGATAGGAGGTTTGGGAGCAAACCTCACATCAGGGATAAGAGGTTCCAGGGGGCAGGGGGTGGTAGCAGAGAAGGCACTCCCCCTGGACCCCGCCAGCTTTCCATTGGGCTGACATGACCCACAGCATGCCTCCTCTGCTGGCATTAGTGGGAAGGGCCAATCCCAGTGGGGTGAGATGGTCCCTCTCAAGTAATCTAGACCCATACTATGAAGGGCTTTAATTCAACACCTTGAATTGTACCCAGAAGCAGACTGACAACCAATGCAGCTTGTGGAGCAGTGGTGTTACTGGGGCCATTCTTGGGGGCTTCCTAACAGATTTGAGAATTTCAGTTCCCACAATTCTTAGCATTGCTGACTGCTGATGGCTAGGATTTGAAACCTGCAATCTGGGGGAAAGGCAGTAAGATCTTGTATTTTGTGGAACAGCTATCAGAATCAGGCATACATCATGGATAACTAAATCCAAATCAAGACCATATTTTATTTTATTATTTTATTTATTAAATTTATTTGCCACCCATCTTGCAGCTCAAATTCATGACATCAATGAAGGTGGTTCCTGCATTTCAAATCTTCAAGCTGCAAACCAGAGGTGGTATTCAGCAGGTTCTGACCAGTTCTGGAGAACCGGTAGCGGAAATTTTGAGTATTTTGGAGAACCAACCAATGCCACCTCTGATTGGCCCTGCCCCCATCTATTCTCTGCCTCCCGAGTCCCAGCTGATTGGCTGGGTCTTTTTTGTTGCCCTGCACAGGAGAACGGAGCTGGAAAGTAGGTTGGTGGGGTGGGGAGGGAATGGGATTTTGCAGTAGCCTTTCCCTGCCATGCCCACCAAGCAATGCCACCCACTAAGCCACACCCACAGAACCGTCTGGACGAACACAATACAGAAGCCTGATGATGGCAGATGAGATTCTGCCGAAACATTGCTACAACTTTAAAAGCACAACTATAATGACGTGGGAAAATACCCGAGCAAAGCTGAATACCATACATATATATTTATATATAATTTATATTTTATTTATATATAAATAAAATCAGGAAACAAGCACATAAATCAATAGACATTTTCATGTTTGTTTATTTTTTTTCACTGAAATTGATGAAGAAACAAGATGGAATAAATATAACACTGGAAAAATGAGAAATTGAGTGAAATCCAACTTGGCAGATGTACAGTATTCACATCAGTTGCAGTGGGTCCTAGCATTTCATTGGCACTGGGCCTGTTCATTAAATTAGGTATCTATCTCTGGAGTCTCTAACAACAATTTACAATAATCGTAACTGTGATTGTTTGATTTGGGAAGGAAGGAATAGAGTTAATTCCAATATTATTACATAGATATAAATAACAGCTGCAGTATTATCTGTTCTTATTTTTTGCTACTAAGGGAATATTCAAGAAATTCTTATGTTTATGTACGGAAAAGCAGAGGACAGAATGGTTGAATGATTAAGTTTGATATACCCTTCCTTCTGTAATACATCTAAACAAACATCACTTAATTTCTTAACTTTGGTTGATCAAGTAAGATCAGTGGAAAAGGCATAACAGTTGGGTTTGTTTGTTTGTTTTAGATAACAGGAATGTTTATGGCAGTGGTGGGATTCAAATATTGTTACCACCAGTTCGGTGGGTGTGGCTTGGTGGGCGCGCTTTGCGTATTTCATTGCTAGATCTCTAATTGTACGGTTCAGCCCTATGCAATCAGAGACTGGCAGCAAAACCATCAGCTCCCCCAGTCATAGCTCCAGTGTTGGGTGAGTTGCCAAAAGAAGCAGATGGGAGGAGATGGTCTCTGATCCTACATTTTTCTTGCCACCCCTGCTAGACTGGGGAAAATACTTGGGAAAGTGGCAAAAGAAAAAGAAAGGGAATGGAATTGGAAAATACCCACTAGCTCTCCAATACCACAGTGTCGCTCCTGGTAACTGAAGAATTGATGAAAAAACAGAGACCTACTTCCAGCTCTTAGTGGAGGTAAGGCGGAGAGAGGTGGCTGTTTGGACAGGAGAAAATCCTAGTTGGATAGAACTGTTATTTGCTGGTACCAAAAACAAACAGACCTGGAAAACTGTGCCCAGGAACCAGATGAGAGGAGGCATATCCACAGTCACCTATCATAGCCAATGGAAGCTGAGTAGTTTTCAGCCACTGACTGCATCAGTAAGCCTATCATTAATGAGATGTAGATCATTTGCACTGCAAGGTAAGTGTCAGGAGAAGAAGAAAAATATCATTTTAACATCAGAAAGATAAGCTGAGTGGTGCGGTGGCCTAGAGGTGGAGCTCTCGCCTCACAATCAGGAGGCTGTGAGTTCGATCCTAGGTGTACAGGCAGATATTTCTCTCTCTGGGCACACTGAGAATAATATATCTGCTGAAAAAAAACACCTCCACATTGGCAACAGGAAGTGCATCCGGCCAGTAAACACTCAGCTCTATTCAGTTGCCTAGATGCCATCCCACAAGATTTTGTGGGGCCATTAAAAGAGGATGATGATGATGATCAGATAGATAAGCTATTTCTATGAGAGCCTGGGAATGAGACAAAGGGAGTGTGTCAACACTCTAATGAGAGGTGAAAAGATGCTATCAGGGGCAATAAACTATGCAAGCTAGAAACAGATCTGCTTTCTTAAAGTTCCTGAATATTAGATGATGAAAATAAGCAAGTAAACACACATACACACAAACAATAAGAGCTGAGCATTTCCCTTTTCCCCTGTAAACTGGGTGTCCCGTTTAGAAAGAGAAACTCGAGGTAACCTCTTAACGTCTTGTTTTTCACATAGACTGAGACTTACCCTGCTAAACTGAATGGCAGCAACAGCTGAAGAAACCGACTCATAGAAGACAGCATTCTCTAATTCTAGCTTTCCGTTGAATTTCAGTGCCTTTTTCAAAGAAGCTGCAGTAAGAGAAGGCGGCTTTGTAAAAGAGGAGCAGGAACACCACAAATTAAACATAATTCATAAAAATTATCTTCACTGAAAATTGATACCTGCCTTTGCAATTTGCCAGACAAACATTTATATTATTCTGTTGAGCATCCATATAAATCTAAAAGAGAGGAAATATTTATATATATATTGTTCAGGATTATGAAGCATTTTAAAACTGTTTTATGTAAATAAAAAACATTAATAGAATTAATTCTTATTCCAAGTAGACAAAGGAATGAGAACATAACCCAAAACCCCAATCTTTCTATTTTTCTAAATTAGTATTTACCTTCATTTCTTAATGTCATTATTAGCAATATTTTTTTCCCAAGATTCATAATATTCTTGCTATAGATAAAAAAGCTCTTCAGATTTTACTAGTTTCTAAAACATTCAGCTCTCTTTTTTTTGTTTATGCATACTTTAGGTGTCTGCCTTATTTTATTTTGGCGTTAAGTGCTTGATTTCTAAATCTAATTTTCTTGCTAATTGTGAGGATTTCTTTTTAATTAGATTTAGCCGGTTTATTCATTCTCCTCATACTACTTGCTTTCATAGCCTCCTATCTCATTTGCTTTGCATCAATTTCTTTCAGAACATTTGTTAAGACTTAAGATAAATTTTGTTTTGTTGCTTAAGGACTAATACAGGATTTTTATTTTTTACTTTCATACTAATTGCCTGGACAACTCCAAACATTTTCTTGACACATTCAGGAGTGCTTTGCCATGGATTTCTTCTTAGGCCTGAGAGAGAGTGACTGCCCAAAGTCATCCAGATTGTATAATACAGGAATGTCAAACTTGATTTCATTGAGGGCCGCATCAGGGTTGTGTTTGACCTCAGGAGACAAGGGTGGGCATGGCCAACTCAACATCACTCATGTTGGGGGTGCCTGTGGTAATGCTCTCCAAGTGAAAATGGAGTTCGGGAGGGCTGCATACGACCTCTGTTTTCACTGGCAGAGGGTTGCAGGAGGCAGTTGCAGCCAAAAATGGAGATCATGCAGCCCTCCCAAGCTCCGTTTTTGCTGGTAGAGGCACCATGGGCCAGTCCTTTGCTCTTTCCAGGGCAGCCCCACAAACCAGATCTAAGCACTCTGGGGGATGGATGCGGCCCACGGGCCTTGAGTTTAACACCTCTGGTATAATACAATGAATAGGTGTGTTTGACAGGGAAAATGAAACGAACAATTACAGGTTATACTTAGATGCTAAAAATCAAAGTATTTTACCTTTGTAGAACGTAGACTAATTTTAATATATGGAAATTCTTACAGAAAGATACAGGTAGTAGGTGGCCTGTTGTTAGGAAAGAATGTTTGTCAAGGAAAAAATGGCTATTATAAAGTAAGACTGTGGTTCAGTCCCTTGTTATATGAAGTATCAATTGGGTATAACAGGAAAAGCATAGGGGTTGATGCTGTGGAATCAGATGCTTAAGAAGTGTAAATGGTGAACAACAACACAGAGGCTCAAGGAATGGATGCTGAATGTATGTGAGTTAAATGCAAAACTAAGTGATCAGTACCAAAAAAAAAATCATTGAATGATCTGGTCACATGAGAAGTGAATGACAGTCAATTATATGAGATGGATGGGGTGCATAAGGCAATAATAATTCTTTTTAACGTCCTCCTCTCAAAGTTAAATTTTGGCAAATTAGTACCTCATTCTGCATGAAGTTTATGCCATAAGGAGATTCTGAAGAAATGTTTCAGCAGTGTCTCATATATCTAATATTATCTCTGTTTCCTATCAGAATAATGACAACTGTACTATTCCTTGTTGTATTTGCTTTACTTTTTTTTTTTTTTTAGCAATGATTCATTCAACAAATGTCCATGCATTTCAAAGCAATGAGCTGAACAGGAACATAGTCTAAAGTAATAATAGTACCTACAGTATACTGTATCACATGCTTTAACTTCAGGAGTCAAAGAACAAAAAAAAATCAAGAAACAATCTATTTGAAATCAGTTCTTAGGCCCGGAAGAAAGAAAGGCATACCAGCATTGGGGAGGATTAAATAGAAAGCCAAATACGCAGCTACTAAAAGAAACCCAGAGACAAAATCTAGCAAAATATTAAGAATCTGAAAGAGTAGTTTGAATGGTGAAGGGCAATAAACTAAAAAAGGATGCAGTATTTGATTCAACTATTACATGGTCCACTAATTTTGTATATAAATGTTGAAAACAATTAACATTTGTTCTGAACTTACTCAAAGGTCTTACCAAATACATTGCAGGCTGAGGGGGGGTGTCACAAATTGTATTCCAAATAGCCACTAGGGGAAGGCGTTCTATAATATAAACATCCCTAACATAGCATGGTTTTGTATCTCAGATTAACACGAATGCAATTTGTACAGTACAGCAAATGGTTTGATGGAAGAAGCTCTGTCCTACAATTTGGGCTGGCTTCAGGAACTCAGGATGGGGGCTACAATTTTGTGCTGGTTCACCTCCTTCCTCTGCGACTGGTCCCAATCAGTGCTGATGGGGGCAAGAGATCCACCCTGCAGCCCTTGCTTCATGGGGTGCTGCAGGACTCAACAGTCTTTCCACTCCTTTTTAATATCTTCATGAAGCCACTGGATGAGATCATCATTCACCATGAGATGAGGTATCATCAGTCGGTTGATGACCCTCCAGCTTTATATCTCTGTCCCAAGCAAAATAACTGATGCTGTGGATACCCTTTTGTGGTGCTTGGAAGCTGTGGAGGTCTGGTTGGGGAACTAAAGCCTGGTGAGACAGAGTGGCTGTGGATGAGAAACTTCTCTCTGTCTGGAAATTTATCATCTTTGGTCCTGGATAGGTTTGCACTGCCCCAGATGGACCTGGTGCATAATTTGTGAATCTTACTGGATTCACAGATCCTGCTCATGGAGCAGGTGGCAGTTGTGGCTATGAGGACCATTGCACAACTTCATGTGTGCTAGTTATGCCCTTTTCTGGATCAAGCTCTTCTTTCAGATATTCACATCCTGATCATCTTCTATATGAACTATTACAATATGCTCTACATGGGCTACCCTTGAAGAGTATCTGGAAGCTGCAACTGGTACAGAATGGGCATCCCTTGAGTTGCAATGTAACACCTTTGCCACACAACCCACATTGGGTGCCAATTTGCTTCTTGTTCAAATTCAAAGTGGTGATAATCACCTTTAAAGCCTTCCCAGGCATTCAACCAGTTTCCATTTACATCACATTGACCATCCACCCAGTCAGGCAGGGAGGGTATTTTGTGAATCTCATCAGTTAAAGAATTTGGACTGGTGGAATCCAGAAAAAAGAGCCATCTCTGCTGTCACCTCCATCGTCTGGAACACCTTATTTCCAGAGGTGAAGTGGCCCCCCAAAAGAGTGCTAAAATCTGGCTCTGATAGTTGTCATGGGGTTTTAAGAGACATAAGAAACCTGAGGTGGTTGGTGATTTATTTTTTTATTTTATTTATTTATTTATTTGATTTGCCAATTGTTTACAAGATAATAAGTATAAGTGTATACATAGTTGTGAATACATGAAATGGGTACATATAAGAAAAATAAAAGAAGAATAAGAGAAACAATAGGACAGGGACGGTAGGCACGTTGGTGCACTTATGCACGCCCCCTACAGGCCTCTTAGGAAAGGGGTGAGGTCAATAGTAGACAGTCTAAGGTTAAAGTTTTTGGGGTTTGGGGAAGAAACTACAGAGTCGGGTAGAGTATTCCAGACATTGACCACTCTATTGCTGAAGTCGTATTTCCTGCATGTGAGGGTGCTTCCTCCAGTTCTGTCATTTTTTAATAGCTCAGTTTTTAACTTTGTTTGTAAGTCTGATTTAATTCTGTTTTATTTACGCTTTTATACTACAGCATGTTTCTTGTAAACCACCAGAGTCATTCAAGTGATATGGGCAATATAGAAATGTAATAGATAAATAAATAAAATCTAGACCAAAATTAACATAGGAAGAAAAGAAAATACAGAGTGAAACTTTAATTTTACAAATAGGCAGTGCCAGTCTATTGACTTTGTTGGCAACTTCAACCAACTAAATGTAGAATAGATTTCATTTAAAAAGTAGATGACAATGAAGACATAGATCATAAATACCTGAATAAGTACAGAGATACCAGTGTAGTCAAAGAAAGTCAAGCCACTGCAGTCAAATATTAGATTGTGCCTTTCACTGGGATGCTGTTGTAAGGATGAACATCTTAGATCAGCAAATGCAGGATCTACATTCCCTTCTGGAAGAAGTAGAAATTTCCAAATGAATAAACTTTTCTAGAAATTAAAAAATATGGACCTTTCCTTCCAGAATGAATGCCAATCTGTGTTATTTTGGGTTTTCTTCCAAGTCCCGGACTCTATATGTTTGTTAAGCTGCAGAAGCCGCAGTGTGAATAATGTTGCAGGCATAAGCCATTTTTCTAATTCTCCACAAGGTCAGTGATATAGAAGAACTGAAGAATGAACAAGCAACCAACTGTTCCTAGAAGTATAACCCATGAAAATAAGCAAGATCCAGGGCATATATCTGTTTCACGTGTGAAGACATAGCAATAGCAATAGCACTTAGACTTATATACTGCTTCATAGTGCTTTACAACCATCTCTAAACAGAATCAACATATTGTCCCAAAAATCGGGTTCCTCATTTTGCCCACTTTGGAAGGCTGGAAGGCCGAGTCAATTTTGAGTTGGTGAGAATCGAACTGCTGGCAGACAGCAGAATTAGCTGCAATACTGCATTCTACCCATTGCGCCACCACAGCAATAGTCCAAGGATGTCAGATGTGAGATACTGATACTATTAGGTTATTCTAAGTCAGCGGTCACCAACTGGTGGGCCACAGCCCACCAGTGGGCCATGAGAAAATTTTGGTGGGCCACAGAGAAATCTCACCCCCAGAGCATCCCCCCAAAGCAATTAATCCAGGATGCGTAGAAACACAAGGCTGCACCACCCACATGGCCTGCGGGAACCTTCCCCGCCCACTCACTCCTTACCCAGCAAACTTAACTGCTAAATTGCTATTTTTCCTTTTTTCGACCATCAGGTGTTCTGCTGTGCCAGGAGATTTAGATTAGCTAGGAAGCAGGAAATGGTTGGATTTCTTGCTTTCTAGCTAGTCTTTAGATCTTTGGCTCTGCTTTTAAGCAGGGCCGAACCTCCCTTAGGACTGAAGGTTCTATTATTCAGTGCAGACCCACGGCAAGCAAATTTGAGAGACTAAGCTAGCCGATGGCAGACAGATAGATCACTCAATGATTCTGTGAGCAACTCAATCTGCCTGCCTTCTTTCCCTGTTTTTGGGTAAAAGTTGCTCTTTTTTAATAAAAAATTCAATATTTACATGCCTGGTTGTTGTGAGTTAATTTTTTGAGTTTGCTTGGATTTGGATTCTGGGATGCACACAATGGAAGAATCAATATTATCATAAGCAATAGCAATAGCAGTATGAAGCATATACCACTTCACAATGCTTCATAGCACTCTTTAAACCATTTACAGAATCAGCATATTGTCCCCAACAATCTGTGTCCTCATTTTACCGATCCCAGAACGATGGAAGGATAAGTCAACCTTGAGGAGGTGAGATTCGAACTGCTGAATTGCTGGCAGTCGGCCGTCAGCAGAATTAGCCTGCAATACTATATTGCTACTCTTCTACTGTGCCATTATTCTTCTACAGTTTGCTCACCTTTGCATTCCTTGTCTCCTATGGCTTCTACATAAATTAATAAATGGAAGGCCCTTTAAATTAAATAGTCAGCACAATCTCCTCCTTCCATCAACTGAGGGTACATCAATTACACTACAGGGAACAATCTGATATCCTTTTTTGGGATTCATACCATATAGACATGCCTTCTAGGCCAGTGTTTCTCAACCTTGGTAACTTTAGGTTCTGTGGATTTCAACTGAACTTCCAACATTTCTGGGTGGGGAATTCTGGGAGCTGAAGTTCACAAATTTTCAAGCTGTCAAAGTTGAGAAACCCTATTCTATTCCTTTCCCTTCCTATGCCAGATGGAAGGTATGTGGACAGCAGTAAATTGGATTCTTTCCCACAATACAACAACCTGACAATCTCCTTGAGGGAAATGGGCACTCTAAAAACATGAAATATAAATAAATTAATTAACAGGAAAATTAAGCACTGATTATTTCTTGAATTATTCACTCACCATGGCAGTTTCCATTGGATAATGAAGTAAGTAATATGTTCTGTTCATACTGAAACAAAAAAGAAAGCAGCATGGTTGATTGCAATGCTAATTTTTATTTTCTGCTTCAAAAATGCTTATTCTGACTGTTATGAATACAGTGTATTTCCCTTGCTAAGAACCCTGACAGTTATTTTTCTACTATTTCTAAAATCATCAGGTTTCTTCATGATAAACCTTCAAGAACTTGGTTGCCAGAGAAATAATAATATTATTTAAAAGGGCATATTATATACAGATCAAACAAAAAGACAATTTGAATACAGTTTCCCTGGAAGCATGCTTACAGAAACAGGTTTCCAAGAATTGCTAAGGCTATGGGAAAAATTTACAGCATTGTTATTACCTGGGATGCAAAACTAACCCATAATGAAAAATAACAACGAGAAAGCTGAAAACTTCCCAGGTTTTTTTTATTATTATTATTATTTACTGGCAGCAGTGTTGAAACAGAGGCAAAACACCAGTCATTTTATTTGATTTCTTTCATTCACTGTAGTAACATGGATGGAAAGTGATGATTAATTTTAAAGTTGACTAAGAGACTGTGCGTGAAATTAGCCAACGTGCTTCCCTCCAGATGTAGAACTATCAGCATTCAGGCATACCTGTTTGATTTATAGGTAAAATAATGCCACTGTTTCCAGATAGCCTTCAAAAAGTCTCATGTTTATATATCCCACTTTCCACCAACATTGATTCCCTAGCTCCATTCTTGATTTGAGACACAATGCTTGATGCATTTCCTTTGCAAAGGAATTACGTTTTTATTCTAGTGTTCAATCATTAACACAGATTAGAATAATCACCATCACAGATTAGAACCAACAGAAAACTATTATTTGCTTTAAATCAGGAAGGGAAAGATTGGTAGTATTTGAAAAGAAAAATGAAAGGCAGAAGGTGTGCGTGAGCTCAGGAGGCATTTACTTAACAATCACAATTGGGACAGCAACTCCATTGCTAAATGACATAGTTGCTAAGACAGAGACACATGTGACTGTGATGGATTTACAATCTCACTTCGGCTGCTGGTAAGTGAGACATCACATGATCAAAATCTGTTATTTTACTGCCAGCTTCTCTACTGACTCTGCTTGTCAGAAGACTAGGAAGCATGCAATTGATTATTTTATGGCTGAGAGGATGTTGCACTCATTGTAAGTGTGAGACCAGTTGTAAAATTAATTTTTCAGTGCTGCCATAACTTTAGTCACTAAGCAGGACAGTTAGTAAGCGAGGACTAGCTGTATGTGTAGAAAAAGCAGAACCTGGGACGGAGTTAAAAGAGGGATCAGCCTAGAATCCTTACATAGCCACAAGCGAACTAAGCCCAAGTCCAACTCCCTTGAATTCCGTTGATCCATATCTAACTCCAAGCAAGTGCTGACCTTTAGTTGAGAAGATTCCTGTGCATAGGTTTTTAGCAATAAATACGTTTAATTAAACCTTCATGTGTAGACCTGGTCTTTCAAGCCTGACAGTATGCCTTGTTTGACAAGACATGTATCTTGCATCAATACTAACTGCATTTCAAGGACACTCTTTTTTAGACAGAAAGGAACAATAAAGTTTTGCAGGCAGATATTGCTATTTGTATTGATGGGTTCATATTTTGCCCTCAATCTCTTTTTTGAGTATAATATGCTTTCTCTGGCAATACTTGGGACAATTGAAGAGCCACATCTAAAACTGTTATAGCAAAACACACTTAAGTTCTCAAGCTTTAAACAGAAAGGAACTTGCTTCTATTTGATTCCCTCATTTCTATTTCTATAGTTATCTACTTCATTAAATGCCAAATCCATTAAGTTTTAGAAACAGCTAAATCATTTCTGGAAGCTCTGAAAGGTTATAAAGCACTTATTGTTGTCTCTTTTGTAGATAAAATCCGCTGGTATTATGTCTAAGGATTACTTAAAATGAGGGGTGGGATTCAAATTTTTTAACAACCGGTGCTGTGGGTGTGGCATAGGTGGTGGGCGTGGCTTGGTGGTCATGTGACTGGGTGGACGTGGCTTGGTGGTCATGTTATTGATTGGATGTGGCCAACTCAATATCACTCACATCAAGGCATGCATCTCCTCGCCTGGCCTCTCAAGACTGTGGGGATGCTGCAACAGTCGTAAGTGTGAAAAATGATCATGTCACATTTTTCAGTGCCATTGTAACTTTGAATGGTCACACAAGCAAAGTACCAGGAAAGGAGGGGAAAAAAAAACTCCAGACAGAAAGTCTAGTCCTGCCAAGAATGTAATAAGGGTTAACAGAGAGGCAGTTTCTGTAAGCAACACCAGAATGTTTCCTTCCTGCCTGTCTTGCAGGATTAGGCCAGTAATTTCTTCTAACAACCGGTTCTCCTAACTGCTTAGAATGTTAACAACCGGTTCTACTGAATAGATGTGAACTGGTAGAATCCCACCCCTGCTTAAAATAACACTGACAGCTCCTCATTCTATGAATTTGCCTAATCATCTTCAGAGGATAAATTCTTCCCATCAACCCATCCATTCCCAGCATACCTCATGTTTAACAGAATTCTTGACTTCTACAAGCTCTACAAGTCATCGCAATTCAGACAATTTCAACAGAGGCTTTATCAGTCTGTATGTGTGTATGTATTGGTGTTCTTGCTGAGCATCAGAATTATCTACCTTAATTTCTTGCCCTATTGGATCCTAGCTCCTAGTTCTAATCAGATTACTACTTTAGGGCCATTTCAAATCGTAATTGATTGCATTCCATATTTTCAAAAATTATTTTTATGGTTAGAGAGAATTTGTACTGTATAATCAAAGTCTTTGCTTACAGTGCTGGATGATCTGCTGCTTTGAAAAATCAATCTTATTTTTCTCAACCATATTTAAGTGAAATCAGCAGAAATATTTCTATAGCAATAGAATTAAATGTGATGTGCCAGCAGATCCAGAACTGTTTCACAAGAGGAGGATTCATTGGAGAAGGGGAAAACGGGCAATGTTTTTCTCTAATAATCAGCATTTGTTCCGTGGATAACTGTCTATTTATACCTCCTCCCATACTTACACCTCCTTTAAAGGTAAAGGTTTTTCCTGTCCAATCGTGCCCAGCACTAGGGGATGGTGCTTATCTTAATTTCTTAGTCGACGGATCCAGCATTGTCCAAAACATTTCTGTGGTCATGTGGCCAACATGGCTATACACCAAAAGCACAGGGAACGCTGTTACCTTCCCACTGAAATAGTATCTAATTAGCTACTTGCATTTGCAATTTTGCATGCTTTCAAACTACTAGATGGGTAAGAGCTGGGGCAAGTAATGGGAGCTCACCTCGTCACACAGCACTCAGGTCTCAAACCTGGGCTGTCAGTTTTCCAGCTGACAAGCCCATCATCTTAACTGCTAAGCCATTGCACCCCCTCAAGTCTCCTTTAGTCAGATATTTCAGAAATAAAATTAGAAAGCTTTTATTGGAGTAGGATAGGGTGAATGGAAGGAAAGAAAATACTTGGCAACAAATGAGTTTAGGTTCAGAGAGGACTCTTTTCAGAAAGTTGGAATTTGCTATAGGTCACTGTAAGCAAAAGAGAGCTGGGGAGAAGTCCAACTGAGCATTGCAGGTCCCCTTTTGACATAGTGTGAAATTCTTAGTCATGACCTTTTCCCAGCAATACAAAATACAATCACTTAACTGCAAATCTGGAGGCCAAATTAATGTTCATTTTTCCCTTCTCTTTATTAAGTGGATCTTACCTTGGTCATATCTTCCGACAGCTGCTGTGCACATGTCCACTCTTTATGGATTATTTCTAATATGTTGGCGTAAAACTTCTTGGCATTCAGAAAGACTAATGGGTTATTCACTGACACTATTTTCACTGGTTGTGAAGATTCCTTTAGAATAAAAAAAACCCAATACTTTAGAAAATAAAATATTTTAAATGCTTTATAACACATAACCCCTGCGTTATCAACATGAATATTAGGAGCACAATCAAATGCATTTCCAAATAGACCAATGACAACATGATTTAGGTTAGTACTGGTTGAACTAACAGATCTGAGCTACAATAATGGGGAATTACTAAACCGCAGTGAAGAAGTTTTTGTATCTCTTGGAAGTCTGGATTTTTGCAGCCCTGCTAAATCTGATATCCATACAATTATTGACTCTGAGCAATTGTTCTTGATACATAAATTCCTCAATAATATTGTTATTCTGTCAGAACTTGTGCTTGCAAGCCTACATTTTTGTAGAGTTCCTTTAATTTCATATTTAAATTTGCTGCTTTATTGGAAATTTCTGTTTATCATAAAGTTCAATAGACTATACAAAATAAAATATTATCATCCAAACCCAAAGGAAATGAAGCAGAGATATCAACTCACAGCAAGTTGATAGCCACAATGTAAAAAAATTCCAGACTTCTCCTCAATAATTTTGTCTTAGTTTAAATTAAGGGGATGCCATGGGTATGCCTTGAATTGCCATGAAATAGGATTGCCACTAAATTGTGAATGAACAAGTGAGATGAATGAAATCACATTTCTCTCATCGCTTTGGAGTACATATGAGCAAAGCCTGCACACACAACCCTCAACCCTCTTGGTCATCTGGAAAAAGAACTGAAATCTTGACATTTCTATATGCAACAACTTCGGAGAGGAGGAGCAAAGAATTTTTTCAAACGACAAAAAAGAACAACAAAATTAAGCTTACAAAGTCCACTTCTGTTTTGAATCTGCATTCTGTTTCATTCATGTGCTTCAAGCTCAGTGTTGTTGCTCTATGACAAATGTATAGAAGAATGTGTAACAAATACATAAAATAGAAAATCTTTTTAAAAATCAAGTGTTTTTCTTGTGGTCCTATTCCAAGTGTTCCAGATGCTGTAAATTAGTACCTAGCATAAGGTGCCTGCATGTTTAAATCATAGCATTCATATTATATTCTAAGAATGCTTAATATTTAAGCTAATCATAGAAGTAGTATATTTATCTATGTTGTCTTGCTGGTCATGAAAGATAAGCATTCTCCTGGTAGATTTTACATAATTTTTTTTATACACTGCTCAAAAAAATAAAGGGAACATAAAAATAAGACATCCTAGATCTGAATGAATGAAATATTCTTATTAAATACTTTGTTCATTACATAGTTGAATGTGCTGACAACAAAATCACACAAAAATTATCAATGGAAATCAAATTTAGCAACCCATGGAGGTCTGGATTTGGAGTTACACTCAAAATTAAAGTGGAAAAAAACTCTACAGGCTGATCCAACTTTGATGTAATGTCCTTAAAACAAGTCAAAATGAGGCTCAGTAGTAGTGTGTGGCCTCCACGTGCCTGTATGACCTCCCTACAACACCTGGGCATGCTCCTGGTGAGGTGGTGGATGGTCTCCTGAGGGATCTCCTCCCACACCTGGACTAAAGCATCCCCCAACTCCTGGACAGTCTGTGGTGCAATGTGGCGTTGATGAATGGAGCGAGACATGATGTCCCAGATGTGCTCAATTGGATTCAGTTCTGGGGAACGGATGGGCCAGTCCATAGCATCAATGCCTTCATCTTGCAGGAACTGCTGACACATTCCAGCCAGATGAGGTCTAGCATTGTCGTGCATTAGGAGGAACCCAGGGCCAACAGCACCAGCATATGGTCTCAGAAGGGGTCTGAGGATCTCATCTTGGTACCTCATGGCAGTCAGGCTACCTCTGGCGAGCACATGGAGGGCTGTGTGGCCCCCTAAAGAAATGCCACCCCACACCATTACTGACCCACTGCCAAACCGGTCATGCTAGAGGATGTTGCAGGTAGCAGAACATTCTCCATGGCATCTCCAGACCCTGTCCTGTCACATATGCTCAGTGTTTACCTGCTTTCATCTGTGAAGAGCACAGGGCACCTGTTGTGTCCCTGACTAGCTAAGTCTTCAACCTGGTCCGCATTTTGAGCGGGACCATCTTACTGTTCCCATTGGTTGGTGCCGTTTGACAGCAGACTATATAAGGAGCTGTCAAACGGCATCAACTGGGTTTTTTGGAGCTCCGGCTCCAGCCAGCCGGCTGCCAGCCCAGCTGGGCAGCCACGTTAATCTGTTACTGCTTCAATAAAGAAACGTTATTCTTCAGCTCCTGTGTCTGCCTGGTGTGTCCGTCAGACCAATACAACACTGGCGACGAGGGTGGGATGTCAGAAGAGACACCCAGGCAAGAAGCTAAGTCACTGAAGAAAGAGCTGAAGCCACAGAATGTCTGGAGCCGCAGACAGTCTCTGCGCGCGCCAAATTTAAAGAGCCTCCTCAGCTGAGGAAAAGAAGTCTCCCTGAGCTGAGAAGAAAGTCTCCCTGAGCTGAGGAAAAGAAGTCTCCCTGAGCTGAGGAGAAAGTTACTGCCTGACAGGCACTCTAGCCTCCCGTGCGAAAGGCACCCCTGTTAGCGCTACCAAAAGCGCAGAAGTCTGAAAAGCCTCCCCAGTCGAGGAACAGACGTCGCCTCAAGGCCCGTGAAGGCTGGCGAAACCCCCGTTGGCGCTACCAAAAGCGCAGAAGTCTGAAAAGCCTCCCCAGTCGAGGAACAGACGTCGCCTCAAGGCCCGTGAAGGCTGGCGAAAAAACCCCCACCCCGTGGGCGCTACAAGAGCGCAAAAGCCTACAGCCTCTAGCAGAGGTCCAGATTTCGCCTCAAGGCCGTGAAGGCCGGCGAGACTACACTTCCACCCCCCCCCACCGATCCGGCCGCTGTTACCGTCGCTGCCGCCGCCGCGCAACCCCGACAGCCGCTCCCGCCAAGGACGCCGAGCGCCTCCGCTGCAGCCGCTCCCGCCGAGGACGCCGCTGCGGCCTCCGCTCTTCTGACGCCGCTGCGGCCTCCGCTCTTCAGCCGCCGCGGCCACCGTTCTTCAGCCGCCGCCGCGGCCTCCACTCTTCAGCCGCCGCTGCGGCCTCCGCTGCCGCCGCCGCGCCTCCGCTCTTCTGCCGCCGCTGCGGCCTCCACTCTTCAGCCGCGGCCTCCGCTGCCGCCGCCGCGGCCTCCGCTGTTTCTGTTTCTGACCGTTTGAGCAGCTACATGCACATTTGTGGCCCACTGGAGGTCATTTTACAGGGCTCTGGCAGTGCTCCTCCTGTCCCTCCTTGCACAAAGGTGGAGGTAGCGGTCCTGATGCTGGGTTGTTGCCCTCCTACAGCCTCCTCCACATCTGATGTACTGGCCTGTCTCCTGGTAGTGCCTCCATGCTCTGGACACTATGCTGACAGACACAGCAAACCTTCTTGCCACAGCTCGCATTGCTGTGCCATCCTGGATGAGCTGCACTACCTGAGCCATTTGTGTGGGTTGTAGACTCCGTCTCATGCTACCACTAGAGTGAAAGCACCACCAGCATTCAAAAGTGACCAAACAAGGTTTACCTTGAGTTTGTATCTATTGTGTGCTCTTGTATTGTTACAGTTGAAGCTGAAGTATTCATTGACAGGTAGGACATTGCAATGTATAATTTTATGTACTATACTTTGATCAGACTGAAGGCGTCGTAGTTCTAGGTTGTCTAGGTCTAGAATTTCAAGTCTGGTGGCATGAGGTATTTTGCAACTAGTAGAGGAGTGGAGAATTCTTCTTGTGAAATATTTCTGGACTTTCTCCACTATATTAATATCAGATACATAATGCGGGTTACAGACTAATGAGCTGTATTCAAGTATTGGTCTAGCAAAAGTTTTGTATGCTCTAGTTATTAGTATAATATTACCAGAGAAAAATCTACGTAAGATTAGGTTAACAATTCTTAACGCCTTTTTGGCTATGTAGTTACAGTGGGCTCTAGCACTTAGATCATTAGAGATGAGTACTCCAAAATCCTTGACAGAGTTTGGATCATCAACAAGGTCTTGACTATTCAGCCTGTATTTTATTTTCTGATTTTTTTTGCCAATATGTAGGACAGAGCATTTATTTGTTGAGATTTGAAGTTGCCATTTGCTTGACCATTCTGATACATAGTCAAGGTCTTTTTGAAGGCTAGCAGTATTGTCTGTGGTGTTGAATAGCTTTACATCATCAGCAAAGAGAATGCAGTTGCTCTTGATATGATCACAGAGGTCATTTATGTAGAGTATGAAGAGAGCTGGTCCTAGAACACTGCCTTGGGGGACACCACTGTTGACAGATACAGAATTTGATAGGACGCTCCCAGTTTTGGCCATTTGTTGTCTGTTTGACAGGAATGCTTCTATCCAGTTATGCAGTTGTCCAGAGATACCATAAGATTTTAGTTTTAGGAGTAGTTTGTTGTGTACCACTGAATCAAAGGCTTTACAGAAGTCTATGTAAATTGCGTCTATTTCTTTGCCCTGATTGAGTTGTGTAGTCCATATGTTTTTGCAGTGTTACAGGATAGTTTTTTTCTGAAACCAAATTGTTGTTAGAGAGTAGGTTGTTTGTCTCTAAGTGGAGGATAATGGATTGGTTAATAATTGATTCCATGACTTTACAGGATTAGATGAGCAACAAGCAGATGTTTGACTTTACCCTTGATTACCATTTTCCCCACTGCAAAGGATCATCTTTTGAGTATGTGCTTACTTTGATCCTTGCAATAGTCCTCCACTCTGAAAACTGACCTTCTGAAAAAGAGTCAAGGGCCTACTCAACTAATAATTCTTAGTCATTATAGCTAAAGTCATACAAGTAAATGTGAGAATTAGTTCTCGTGATCAAAAGTAAAAGATGTGGTATCAGATCTGTCTGTTACCAAAGCTAGAAAAGATGGGTATGGTTTCACTCACCCCAAGACAAGTATAAGTAGTCTTTAACTTACAATCACAATAGGAACCAGGATTTTGATGCTAATTGGTGCAGTTATTAAGTGAGTCATCATGTGACCAGACTCAAATTTTACAACCATTTTACTGCAGTCCTTAAACAAATCATGTGGCTGTTAAAGTGAATCACCTGGTCATTAAGTGAATCTGGCTTACCCGATTGACTTTGGTTGTTGGAAGCCAGCCGGGAAGGTGGCAAATTGTGATTACCTGACTACAAGACATGGCAACTGTTGTGAGTGCAAGCCGATTATCAAGCCTTAAATTGTAATTGTGTGAGGCAAGCAGTGGTGGGATTCAAATTTTTTTACTACGGTTCTGTGGGCGTGGCTTGGTGGGCGTGGCAGGGGAAGGATACTGTAAAATCTCCAGTCAAAGGTGGTATTTGTCAGTTCTCTGAACTACTCAAAATTTCCGCTACCAGTGCTCCAGAACTGGTCAGAACCTGCTGAATACCACCTCTGGAGGCAAGTCACCTTTTCCGAGGTCATGATATTTTTGAGCCGTTCTGCTTGAACAGTCATAAGTTAAGGACTTATGTACAAACACAGACCTGTAATTTCTAACCTCTTTCACACAGCAGGTAGGAGAAAGAGGCACAGGAATTTGAACACTTATTGCAGTATACATAGAACTGGCACTTGATATACAGCAGCTACTGGAATTCTTTTGAAAATACCCTCTTGACTTTGGTACTATAAATAAGAAGTTCTTGTGTCCTTATGGGCCTATTTATCTGTTCTAATCAAACTTGTCAAGAATAAATCTGACTGAAATAGCAGAATAATTATATTTCCAACTCATTAAAACTTCCAAGATTATTTGTAGGATGTTAAAAAAAAAAAAGCTGAACAGTTATACATAACAAAAGCAATTTGTAGTATACATTTGTCATGAGCAGAACAGAATCATTCAGCATTTCCAGAAATTATTGGCTTCTAAAAACATTTTAAAAGGCCTCACCTTGAAAAACGGAAAACCACTATAACTATTGTGCAGACGACGCCATACAGTAACCCTACATTAGCAGCAAAGCAAACTGTAAACACGTAAGTGCTGACCCATATACTCTGAAAGATACCAAAGATGAAAACATAGTTCATAATTAGATATACACAATTCTTTTTCCTGGTGGTTTTATTATATAATTAACATTTTCATTACTTTAATTAGAAACAAACAAATGTAAAATCTGAAAAGCTATTTTACAAGATATATATTTTAAATTTAAATAATTTAACAATCGTATACCTCAGAAGATATTGGCCTTCTAAACTGGTAAAGGAAAAATAGTTCATTCTCTAGAACATTGAGCATCTACTAAAGCATATATAAAATTAAGACTGTGCAAAGCATGCATAAGGAGTGCTTTGCAAACCAAGTTAATGAAGCCCTCCAGCCCTCCTTCTCAAAGCACTGAAGCAATTGCATCCTCTGAAAATTAGAAAAGCAGATGTGGATCCACATACATGTGGAAACAACCAGGGAAAGCATGATTATATATATTTCAGAATATATTTCTATGCATGCCTCTTCTGCCTTCTTAGATCATATCCTTATAAGGTTGACTGCTTGTACTCAAAAGACTATATAGCATTCTGACATCTTTTTGATTTCTTATGAAACAAAAATATCATAGCATGGAAAAGAAGGAAAAATCACGAATGCAAAATTAAAAGTGCCTTTTAACAAATCCGGCTGTTAAACCATATTTATTTTTTATTTGCTTGGAAATTTTCATATGTTTCTTATTTTAATGCCACTGTGTTTCAAAATCCTTGCTTTTCATTTCAGAGTATAATTGTGATGTAGAAATTTTGCTGCAAAGTGTTCCCACTGAACACTGGGTAAAACATTATATTCTAATCAGAAAAACCAGCTATTTGTTTTTAGAAACAAAACAGAAGCTGGAATAGTCAGGAATTATGACAAAGATCCACTTCATCCCTAGCATATGGAATTTTAAGGAAATCAAAATGATGATCCTCTGGTGACTAACTGACATTTGAATGAGGCAGTCTGATTATTTTCAATCTCTTCTATTGTGGATAAATTCCTATATAAAATTATATCACAATGCATGGTCCTTAGAGCAAATTTGCCAAATTGAAATTATAATCACATCTGGAGTGAAGTCATTTCTTTACAAAAGCACTGAAGCATAGAACTTGGAAAAATGACTGGCTCAGCACTTACATATTAAAATGATGACTATGAATTTCAAGCAGAAGACAAGGAGATAACAAACAGAGGCTCAGGAAAACTTCATACGAATTGTGAATAGTAACAAATAAAAATCACAGTTTAAAACAAGAACCCTGGCTAAACATTCTATTCAACCAAAGGAGAAAGCTAATTTTGCAGCAATATTCTAAGTGTTATACACAGGATGGGACCTGTAGTAGCTGCTACCTGATGTTGAAAAAGACATTAAAAAAGCAACTTTGGAGGCCTCCCAGTAATGTCCCAAAGGTGCTTTTTCAAAAGGAAACTGGACTTTGTTTTTCTTGAGTATCCTTGAAGAAGTTTTGGTTCTTATCCAAGAAGCTTCTTCAATTCTGACTGTTAGAACTGAATGACAATCAAAATATCTTCAAGGAAAAAAAAGAAAGAAAAGTGCAGTTGCCTTTTGAAAAAAGCACCTATGGGACACAAAAGGGATGATTTGTTTATTAAATTAAATGCCTTTCATCTCACTGTCAAGCAACTCAGGGCAGCTACAAGAATAAGGAGATGCAACTTTTAAGATTACTCCTAAGGTGACCAACTTTTTTACAATGAGAAGGAGGACACAAATCAATTGAAGAAAAAAGCAAAGCCACTTGCACGTGGCACACTCTCTCAAAACAATTCTCCTGTGACGAGTGCATGCGTCTCATGATCGTGTCTCGCTGCACTGTACCGAGCCTTGACAAATCATCATGTCAAATACAAATACGTCACATCACACATAACGGATCAGCTTGGCATCGATCAAATACGGAAGATTAGTCTTCAAATATCAAAAAGGAGGACATGTAGGAGGACACTTTTTGAGAGAGGACAGAACTTACAAAAGGAGGACTGTCCTCCCTAAAGGAGGATGGTTGGTCACCTTATTACTCCATATCCTGAAAAGAGTTAAACTTTACTTACCCATTCAGTTTTATCCACACTCCAGTATTTTTTTAAATCTCGGAACTGCATCAGCATTCCCTTCAGGCCCACCACAATGATACTTGCTAACACACCCTGGGATGAAAAAGACCTTCATTAGAAGATAAAGTTCATTATCTGGAGGGGGAATTATTTTGGCAAAAGGACAGGCAAGTCACAAGGCAGGAGCAGATATTGTTCATATATATATATATATATATATATATATATATATATATATGTTTTCTTAAGTTTTCGCGGGTACTTACATGTATGGTGTTCGGCTTGGTTGGGTATTTTCCCACGTCATTGTAGTTCTTTTAAAGTTGTAGCAACGTTTCAGCAGAATCTCATCTGCCATCATCAGGCTTCTGTATTGACCCAATACAGTCAATACAGACCCAATAACCCAATACAGAAGCCTGATGATGGCAGATGAGATTCTGCTGAAACGTTGCTACAACTTTAAAAGAACTACAATGACGTGGGAAAATACCCAACCAAGCAACACTATATATATATATATATATATATATATATATATATATATATATATATATATATATATATATATATATATATATATATATATATATATATATATACATTCCCTTCCCCAAATATATATAATGCAAAGTTAAAAATTAACCAAAAAAACCAAATATGTTTAGCTGAATGCAATTGTTACACTTGTATCTACCATATTTATTTATTTATTTATTTAGTCAAGTGATTATAAGATAACAGGTATAAGTATAAACATATGAATGAATACATGAAATGGATACATATAAGAAAAATAAAAAGAAACAATATGTCCCTATTTCTGTCTTGCTTCAGAACTCTATTTTTCTTTAGGGAAAAAAAAGGCTTTCATCAGATCTGATATTCAGGATTACTGTTAGGAATAACATAGGTTACCTAACATAGTTTGGGTAAAATAATATATATAAACTATGATAGTGAGTTTAAGTGTGTGTCACTTTAACTGCAAAGCATGTAATTTTGGGTGCGGCTGTAAATCGCCATAAGAGGGAGCAAGAGAACTTGATTGATTGCTGGCTTACTGGATTGCTTGCAGACGATGATGGATTGTTAACTGCATGTTCTCTCCTGTTGCTGAAGGAAGAAAGGAGTTTTAACTTCTTCATATCTCTACTGCAAAGAGATATATTACTGCACTGATATTTGTAAGTTTACTGACCTCTTTTTCGACACTGGACTTTGCAACTGATTAATCCCCGGAAGGACTGAACTAGTGTATGATATATGGACTGTTTGACTATGCTAAAACTATTACTGGAATAAACTATTTAACTAGCACATTGTATCTGTTTTACTGAGTGTAAGCTACAAAAACGTTTGTCTCACATATTTGCCTGCCTGCCTGCCTGCCGTGCAGGTTCTGCTAGGGTGTATATCCCTAACAATTACTTATTTTCCATACTTCTTTGGGATTCTTTTTGGTTTTGTATTATTATAGTCATACAGTATCTGAACTACAGTTTTCCTTTTCTCTGTCTGGATTTTCAGGACTAAGGTAGAAATACAAAAAGCTTAATACTTTTAATACATAGAAAAAACAGGTAAGATGGATATTCTCTGGAGGCCTGCATGCCAATTTCCAACAAGCAACAATTTTCACAATGCAGTATGGAATGTCTGGACTCAATCACCTTAACAAAATTGAGATTATGGTTCAATGTGATAGATGAACCCAGTCTAGCACCATTCAGCTGGTTAATCACCATTCTCCCAATGAAGAGAATGATGAGTTTTCAAGGTTTTTACAACTAAAATTGGGTCAATCTTTATTTTTATCCAATTGTCATGTGCTGCCCAGAGCTGCTTTTGGTGAGATCAGCAGCTAGATAAATTTGATTAATTAATCAAATACATTTTTATAAGTTCCAGCTATTTCCTTTATTCAGTGGTGGCCAACCAAAAGCATTCATGATTAAGATAATGAATGACCTGCTGGCAATCAAATCTTCTACCTGTGCATAACAGCCTTCTTAGAATTTTATGATTTTTCTTGAATGAATCTGCAATCTCTGTGCACTTATATAGGTAAAAATAAGGTCCACTGAATGCAGAGGGATTTCCTTCTGCATGTTATAAAAAGTAAAAATTTCTTTGAAACAAAGCTGGCTCTTGAAGTGCACCTTGATTTCTAGCAGCAATATTTATTTTTTCCTTACAATGATGTTCCATTTTTACACCAGAAACTTAAAAAGAACACATGACAAACAGTCATATAGAAGTGGTGAACCACTGCTTGCTTCTGGGATTATTGTTTCTAAAAACTTTCCAATCTAGCCTCTTGCTTGGGGATTTTTAGTGGTCTCTCATCAAAGTTCTAAGCAGTTCCAAGCTAAACCAGCCAAATAGCTGAAGCAAATTACCCTACAGTTGCTTTCCTTTCTCCTGTTCACATAAGTCCCTTTGCAAGCACTTTTGTTACACAAAAAGTGTTTTCTTTCTTAAGCAAAAAAAAAAAAGGTGCTTCATGTTTTATACACTGAAAGAACAAATTGAATTCTTGTGCTGGGGCCAAAAAACCCAGCTCAGTCTTACAGCCTATTTTAATCTTATATAGTAGGTGCACAATATCTAAGCTTCTTATCCAAGCAAAATAAAGAGTACTTTTTCACATATTTTTTGTTCTTGGCATGCAGCAATGGAATGTCCTTTCATGGAGTCCTAAAGAAAAGTGGAATGATCATTTTCAGAAGTAATAATTTCAGCTAAATTGCTATACAGTTCAAATAATAATAATAATAAAGAACTATAAAAATAGAATAGTAATTAAATAATAAGCACACAATAATAGTTAAAGGGGGAAAAAAGAATTGTACCATGGGTAGCCAGTATAACATTGGTCCTATTGTATAGATAACCACAAGCACCAAGATACAAGATATCAGACAAGCCACCTAAAAACAGTTGGAAAGGAAAAAAATCATATTATTCAGATTCTAAAACTCCTACAAATAAAAGTCCTTGGTTTTCTCAAAGTTGCTGAGCATAACAAACCACTGCAGACATACAAAAATTAACAGAGGAGAGAAAGGGACTTTTGACTCTCTCACAAAGTGTAGTTGGAAACATTTGAGAATAAATTAATATTTTTTCTTATTATAGGGTATCCCTACATTACTCAAGAAGAAAATGCATGTATCAAATAACAGTATATATAACATAAACTCAAAAGTGGCACATGTTATTTCAGATAAACTACCAAAGAACAGCCTTAAAGAGGAAAACTCAAAGATGTAAAGTTGTATTAAAAATAAAATAACAATGTGTTCGCTGTCTATTTGTATCCGTATAAGTGTTGAAATCCACAGATATTGGTATATACCTTCATTTCATTTACATCGTTTAGGGTGGATTTGCATTTGTACAGATGCATACGTAACACAACTGTGTCTTGGAAGCTACCATGGCTTTTGACCGTGGTGGGAAATACGGGAAATATTGTTTTAATATATCTATCTGGAAGTCTTCAGATGGAGAATCCAGCTCTAGTTACCCTAGCAAACTAATGCCAGAGCTATGCAATGTTTCTATATGTTAGCGAATTAAATCTCTATTTTCAAAAAAAAATATGCTACAGATTTGATTTGTATGAGCATAATTTACATTTTCTTAAAGAAGTTTCCCTTTTCCTTTATTTTACTCTGTCTAAGAATAGAATAGAATTCTTTATTTGGGCAAATGTGATTGGTCACACAAGGAATTTGTCTCCAGTGCTAAGTTCTCAGTGTACATACAAGCAGCAAGTGATAAATCATGATCAAGCTGTATATCAAGCTGTAGATTATGGTATTGCCTAGTTTGATAGTGAAATTCCTGCAAGAAGACAACCAAGATCAGAGAGCACCAAGGACCCTGCAGACTGTAGAGTACTTTGATGTGACCAACTCGCTCTTCATTTTAAGTAAACTTTGTTTTGCCTTCAGGAATTTTACATTGGATGATACATTATGGAAGATACATAACTGTCATCAAAAACAAATAGCTCTTGTCATTTTTTTTTCCTTTCTCTCTTCTTCTTTTTCATATTAAAGAAAGGACTATGTGATGAGAAATTTTTGTGCCAAACGTTTCTCCAACATATGGAAAATCTTTTTGGCAAAGAAGTAAGAAAAGGAAAGGAATTGCTATTTTCTACAGGAACACAACCCTTTCATAAATGTGACTCCGCTCTAAATGCCAAACGAATAAGTACTATAAATTTCAAAGTTTCTTTGTCATGCTGATCTGATTCTTAATGACACTAAAATTTGGAGAATTTTTAAAGATGATGTATTAAAAACTAATTCAACTCTCTGAGTTGAATAGTCATTCTATATAGGCCACTATCTCCACCCATCCATCATGGCAGTAGAAATACCTGTGTTTTTGCTCCAGTGTTGTACAGAAGTGCAGTTCGTCCCATGGCTGCTGCACTTGGTATGCAAAAGAAAAATGAAGGGATCACATTGCTGAGGCCATGAGCCAAGAACTCCTGAAAAAGATTTTTACAAAAATAAGGAAGAGGCTACACCGAAGTCCCATAGAATCAAATAACCTCAACTGAAGTCAACTTGCCTTCCCATCTCTTATACCATCATCCCCAAATAAATGCATCCTGAAGGCAAGTTTTAAGGCTATTATTATTTTTTACCTGGTTATCATCTACAGAGTAATGAAATCTTTGAGCAGAGTCATGGGCCAGAGCTAGAGATGCCACATAACCAACTAATGCAACTCCAAAAGCCTCTGTCACTACTTCAGGGAGGATCTTCAAAGGTGGAGACCTTGGTGCTGGAATACTACAAAAGTAAGTACAGTTTTAGGTGGCAGAAAATGTCACACTGAAGAATGTGGGAAAACTATTGTGAATATTAAATGAATATCCCAGAGAAATCAGCTGTACTGTACATTATTCTACTATTACAAATATCATTAGAACCTGAAAAGGGCCATGCATTATAGGTACATTTTTGGGGGGTTATTCAGTTCAATTGTGTATGTTTTTCTCCTTTCTAAAAACTTTCCTATCCCCACAAGGTGCAATGAAAGGAAATATATTTATAGAAACTTATTTCAATGCATTTCAGGTCCTGGTGATGTGCGGGGGCAGAGAACACTGCATAGCCTTCAAATTTCCCAACACTGAAATAAATTACTGTGAAAGTAGCAGAGAGGCACAAGAGGTAGATATAATGTCAAATTTATCCACCCAAGATTAAGCCCTATCTGTGACCTGAGAGAGAATGGTCTATACGTGAAAAACAAAGGATATATTATTTTATTATTGAATGTATAAATTTAAAAGCATTTGTTTTATCCCTTTGAAAACTCTCTACTAATTATAGAAAGTGCATTCAAAAAGATACAAGAAACATTTACCAATATGTTATTAAAAATAAAATTATTAAGTACCAGATTTTGATTTCATTTCTTCTCCTGAGATGTTATCATCTGTAGTAATGCAAACTGTGTACTTTTATTTTCATTCTTCAACTGTTTTGTTGCTTAGTTCACATTAACAACTGAAACCTACTGTATAAAATCTGGATAAGAAATAACTATATTTCCATATGTACATGTATATAAACACAAAAACGTATTTATAGAAGACTCATTACCCTTTTGGAATATGTCCCACAATTTCCAGGCCAAAACTGTGCTCCATGTCAGCAGAATAGCAGATGAAAGAGGTAGCAATTACCTATTGTCAAGCAACAATAAAGATTAAGTGATTTGCAACAAGATTATTTTTTTTAAAGTATAGGAAGTAGCATAACTGTTTTTCTACTTTCTTAGAAATATGGATTAAGACCAACTATACAGCCAACTATGAGATGGCATCACTTGTTGAATACCATAATTATCGACTCAGGTTATGGTTCAGGGGAGACAAAAGGGAATGTTCTTTGATCCAAAGGCCACATTGTTTCATGGAAAACACAATGGGAGCCTTATAGCTTCCCTCATACTTCCCTCATACTTCCCTCAGTGACATGTCTTAATGTATTTCAGAATTCCAAAGGTGTTCCCTCCATATTCATCAGCATTTTATATTATTGAAGAGAGTTCCTAGCTTTCAAGAGGCGCTTTCTGGAGTCCAGATGGTTGTGGAACCAGAAAAAAAAAAGGTAGGAGTCATATAGTCATAGTGTATTCCTCCTTTCTAAATATTTAAAAATCCTGGGGAAGGACATGGTAAAATCTCTGCCTGGGCAGCGGTAGACTAGCCTGTCTGAAGATGGTGATTTTGCATTAAATTTATACATCTTTACATTGGAGCCGCAGTATATATTGACTTAAATAAAAAGTAGCAATGTAGTTAAGCTCATCTGACATTTTTAAGAGAAACAAATTGGGGCATTCTTCAAATTAATTACCCTAGCTTATATATCACAACATTGTCTGACTGACATTAATGGGCACAAACAGTATTGATTAAATCTTTATTACCTTTTTCTTTCATAAGAATGTAATATTTTTCTCAGAAGTTTTATGAGAAACAATATATGAATCTTGTGGCAGTGGACTTTGAGACATGCTGCTTATCAATATCATTTTGTTTATTTGATAATTACAGGCAGAAGGAAAATATATATATTTTAAAATGGTCAAGCTTTCTAGAATTATTTATTTACGGTGTTTCCTGGAAATTTTAATTTTTAATTATCCTGTAATATGATATATTATATTATAAAATAAAATTGTAGCTAGTTTGTATATTTGTTAAGATTTTTTTAATCATGTCTTTCCCTTTAGAAATAATACATAGCATAGCACTGCCTTCTTCTTTCTTCCTGCCCTGTTGAGTATCTTCATATACTGTATGTTCATGTGCATGTATGTTTGTCAGTCATCATGGCAGTTGCCATGGCTGAGGATAGACTTCAGCTGATTTACACAGCAGATTTATCATAACATCATTACATTGATAAATCTATACATAACTGTTTCATGAAATAAGCAGAAGGCATCGAGAACTGTAGCAAATTATCAATACAGTACCTAAAAAGTCATACTTACCAGAACCAAATCAATAGGAAGCACTATTTTAATTTTCTTCTTAAATTTTTCATTTAGCTCTTTAACAAGAACTAGTATGACAATACTAGATATAGACAGTAGGACAGTTTCCAGTTGAATGGATCTGATGTTTTCAAAAATGTAGGCATAAATCTATATGGAAAGAAAGGTCATACATTATAAATAAGCAATCTTTTAAGATACATTCAGGTATGGAGAAGTTATTGATACTGAGACCTAATCCTGAATATTATGAGCCTCGGTGGCGCAGTGGTTAGAATGCAGTACTGCAGGCCATTTCTGCTGACTATTGGCTGCCTACAATTTGGTAGTTCAAATTCCACCAGCCTCAAGGTTGACTCAGCCTTCCGTCTTTCAGAGGTGGATAAAATGAGGACTCAGATTGTTGGGGGCAATATGCTGATTCTGTAAACCGCTTAGAGAGGGCTGTAAAGCACTATAAAGTGGTATGTGAGTCTAAGTGCTATTGCTATTAAAAATTGGATCCAGCAATGCCCTCCACATTGCTGCAGTTTCTTTTGTTTTCTGAAGAGATGCATATTCAGTTCAAATCTTTATTAGAGAAAAGAGAGGAGCTTAACTTTTGCTAAATGTTTCATCTTTCCTGTAATTTCCAGGAGGCTTTTTAATCTTCTGAAATACAGTATGAATCATTGCTTTGCTTTATATACCTATAGAAGTCTAGATGAACACAAATATATACTATTTAATATGTGAAAGATATATGGCAGACAGCTGACATGGCAAGTTGAATCAACTATGCTTGTAAGTTTCCAAAATTAATTTTAATTTTAGAAACATCAATAATTATGACACGGAATATCAGTTCTAATAGCCAATGAGCTACAGAAGAATCTGCCATTAATGGCAGAGAAACAAGTCAAAGCGTAGTTTAAGAGAGGCAGTGATATCAAGCTCTAAGGCTCACCTTCAATACACTCACATGAATAGGGTCTAAGGTTCTCCAAGCAAAGACAAAAGCTCCATGGGAATTCAGAACATAACAGAATAACAGAGTTAGAAGGGACCTTGGAAGTCTTCTAGTCCAACCCACTGTTCAATCAGAAGTCACCATACTATTCCAGACAAATGGCTGTAAATTGAACCTAGAGAGAGTCCTAATGATAATTCCAGTGAAGATGACATCTACAAATAAAAAGGTAATTTGGTGGGTTGCAGGTTGCTGTGAACTCTACCATCAAGCTTAACCGCTTATTCTTCTTTTAGCCATTGCCCTTGTCCAACAACACAAAGAAACTGAGACTGCCATTTCTAGTTTTCCAGAACTGAATTATAGAGGGATAAAATATCTTTGTTAGCCCATGCAAGCTGTTGTGGAGAATCTTGGACTTTTCAAAAAAAATGCAATAAGACACTTGAGAAAAACACTTGGTGAGACCAAAGGACAGCAAAGTTCTTTTATGTTCCTTGTTGACATTTAATTAAATCATAAGCAACTCAACAAATCATCACAGCAACAAAAAAAGAATCACATGTTGCATAGATAACATTTTTAAAACGAATGTAGACATGTTACATACATCCAATCAGCAAAAAAAAAAAAGCAAATTCAACTCAAGACCCCAAATCAAAGTTTATTTTTGGAATGGAAAGTCCAAACAGACTTTCTGAAGAGGCAAAGGATAAAGCAGTGGCTGATGAACATGGCAAGACTGAATTTGCAGAGTACACTCCCAACAGAGATGCACACTAGAGCTCAATAATTGTATAATTTAGCCACATCATTGAATAGTGCATACTAACACATACAAATGACATCATAGAGCTAGCATGCCAAAAAGTATAACTGCAAAGAAAAGCAATTAAGGTTGAAGTTCTAAATGGGTGCAGCTATCAAAGCAAACAGCTTAATTCAAAAGATTGGAACCTATACTAACAAATCCAATTTTACAGGCAGAAAGCACCCATTAAATTGCTAAAAAGTGTTTTTCTCCAACATTTGGCAGCCAAACGCAACACTGATTCAAAATGAAATTGCTTTACAAACATAATTTAAATCTAAGTCTTGAATCATCTAATTCAGAAACTTGTTCATAAGAAAAATAAGAGATCAGGTCCTAAATATGAACATTCACTTTTAAAGAATTATTTATATATTATTTAGCTTGTTCTTATTTTCAGAAAATGTGCTACACAGCATTTCAGCTGTCAAGTGGAATCCTGCCATGCCTTGTCTTGGAAAAGCTGGTTTGGAAGTTATATACTTTATTTTTAATATTGCATATCTCAACATTCTGCATAGCCAAGTACAGCTGGAAACAGCTACTTTGAAAAATGGATATGACATGGTCCTTTCCCATGTAAGTGTGGTATCTGTCTGGAAGATACTTGCCAGGCCTAATGAGCTCATATTTTTCTTTTCTTATATTTATGTAATATTCATTATTACATATAACTAACAAGGTAAAGAAAGAACAAAATAAAAAGCAAAAAGTATAATGTATAAGAATTTTATTTATTTATATTTCATATTGCTTAACCACCTATGTCTCTTAGAGAATAAAAAGAAATAGAAATGTTGCTTTCAATTTTCTTTACAGCAATTACTGTGTATCTGAAATTATCTATACAACAAAAATCACTCTTTTTTCTATTATCTCTTTTTTCTAATCATCAAAATGATAAATCATGTTTTTTCTGTTTCATGCAAGAAGTCTATAAGGACTCAGTAAGTCTACAAATCAATAGTGAACATCGATATTGTCTTCTCTCTAAATAAGAAGTCAATTTAGCCACATTGAAGACTAGTCAGTAGAATGTAGCTAGGCTTCAGAACTCATGGCAAGTTCCAGATAGCATCAGATAGCAAACCTAGAATTGCATCCAGAATTGACTCCAGTTGGAGATAACAGAGTCAGGCCTGATACAAAAGATCACAATAGTATTTAGAGTTTATCCCCCAACTTTAACAAGCATGCAAATAGGAGCAAAACAGCACAACAAACATTTATCAATATACTCACATAAAAGAATCCCAGAGGTCCTGAGATATATGGCATTTTCATTCCCAGGAGATACTTCACTTGTGAAGTCACAACGTGCGTTGCTGCCCCAGTTGTCATTGCACTTATCACTGACTCTGTTAGCAAACAGGTAGCACTGCCCAAATGTAGCATAAACATTGCTACCTGAGAAACCAGAAATAATATAATTTCAGAAATATAATAGAGATTGCATCCAGATGCAGTTACTGATTCTAATGTAGGAAAGCGAAACACTAACTTGCATTTTTAAAAAAAAAAACAGATGAGAAAGTTCTATGAGCTAATCAAGTAGAAATTATTTCATTACTCATTGCACTCATGAATACCCTTTCAACCCATATTAACTTTCATACATTTATTAAATGCTATCTCTCTTGTGTATATACAAATATATTTTCCCCCAAATGAGTTTACCATCAGGCTCGGGCGCTGAGATTAGTTATAATAGCTGACTCTGGCCATTTGTCTTCATTGACTTTAGGTTATTCCAATGTACAAACATTAGAAGCTCTGTGGATGGGACAAATATTAAGCCAAAGAAGTCACACAGGTTACACTTAAAAGTTATGGTACAGGTAATCCTCAATTTACAAACACGATGGAGCCCAAAATTTCTGTTGCTAAGCAAGACCATTGTTAAGTGAGTTGTGCCCCATTTTATGAATCATTGCAGTTGTTAAGCAAATCATGCAGTTGTTAATTGAATCTGGCTTCCTCCCATTGATTGTGCTTGTCAGAAGCCAGCCAGGAAGGTTACAAATGGTGATCATATGACCATGGGACAGCACAACTGTAAGAATAGAATAGAACAGAACAGAACAGAACAGAATAGAATTCTTTATTGGCCAAGTGTGGTTGGACACACAAGGAATTGTCTTGGTGGAAATACTCTCAGTATACATAAAAGAAAAGATATTCATCAAGAATCATCAGGTACAACACTTAATGATAGTCATAGGATACAATAAGCAATCAAATCATACTAGGAAACAGTCAATATAAATCGTAAGTATACAAGCGACAAAGTTACAGTCATACAGTCACAAGTGGGAGGGGATGGGTGATAAGGATTGATGAGAAGATTAACATTATTAACATTAATAATCTGATAGATAATGATAATGTGATCATGCAACCGTGGGGATGCTGCAATGGCTCTAAGTGTAAAAACCTGTCATAAGTCACTATTTTGTAAGGCCACTAAACGAATGGATGTTAAGGACTGACTGTATTCAGTTTATAAAATTCAGACTAACAAATTTGAAATGTAAAAGGTTAGATTTCTAGACATCACAACTAGAGAGATAGAAGTGAGAGCCACAGTTTGTCTGTGTGTCTTGTGTCTGTTTCTGTGTCTCTTGGTGTGTGTGTGTGTGTGTGTGTGTGTGTGTGTGTGTATGTCTCTGTGTCTATATGTTTCTTTGTTAAATACAACTAGTCCTCAACTTACAACAGTTCATTTAGTGACTATTCAAAGTTACAACAACACTGAAAAAGTGATTTATGGCCATTTTTCACACTTACAGCCATTGCAGCATCCCCAAGTCATATGAGCAAAATTCAGATGCCATTGGATGCTTGACAACTGATTCACATTTATGACGGTTGCAGTGTCCTGGAGTCATGTAATCCCCTTTTGGGACCTTCTGACAAGCAGGGTCAAAGGGGGAACCAGATTCAATTAACAACCATGTTACTAATTTAAGAACTGCAGTCATTCACTTAACAACTGTGGCAAGAAAAGCCTAAAAATGGGGCAGAACAAATTTCTCACTTAGCAACAATTGTGGTTGTAAATTGAGGACAACCTTGTACATACCCCACCTTTTTTTCAGGAATGAAAAAAGAGGTACACATGAGGTCCTCTCACTTCCCCTCACAACAGCCTTGTGATGTAGGTTCTTTTGTCAAGTACTGCACCAAAGGCATAACCAAGGAAAGACAAATCACACAGACTTCAATATGGCAATTAGAGGCAAAGTACAGAATCCCGGAATGTGTGTTAGGAACCGCCAATCCTAATTTGATAGTGAGTTTATTAAAGCAGAGGGTTTGTTTTTTAAAAAAAGACATTTTCAATCTATTAATAAGCCATTTTTGAGATGGCCCCTTAGACCCAAAGTATGCTAAATCAAGGCCCATTAAATAGAACTCAAATTCTGATGGAAAGCTTATCTGGATTTTATTAAACCTTCCCTGGGAAATAGTGTTTTGTTTTGTTTTGTTTTATTTATTTATTTTTATTTATTTATTTATTTACATGCAATACACATTTACACACACACACACACACACACACATATACACACTGAGGGAGGGAAAGGGAGAGGGAGAGAGAAAGAGAGGCATGCACACACACAAATATACATTATCTATTCATAGTTAAAATATAAAGATCATATTATAGGAAATAAAAGTCAAGAGCTTTAGCAGCTTGGATTTGTTCCTGATCCTCAACATACTGACCTTGAATTATTTGATACTGTTTACAAAAAAAAACTCTTAGCAGAGCATGAATGCAGCTATTCAGAACATCTCAACAAATTTGGCTATTGGCCTTCCTTTAGAACAAAAACATCATTTACCATGTGTGCATTACGCTATCTAGGCTATGACCAGTTAAAACATGATTTGGGTTCCTATAACAAGGTTAACCATGAAAATGGTTCCAAAACAAATATCAGCAGGGATATTAATGAATATGATCCCTCTCCAATCACATGTGTTTAACAATTGTCTTTTGCTGTATTAAAAAATATGATGTGCTATTAACATCTGGAGATCTCTGGAAGATGTGCTGTAGTAGCTGATGAAAAAAGAGAGAGTAAGATAAAAAGAAAAAGACCAAAACTGCTGAAAGATGAAAAATTGAATAAAACTCTGAAAAAAATAAAAGATTTCCATAATTCCATACCCAGTGTAGGTCAATTGAAAAGCATGCCTTACTTCTCTAGTGGATAAACAAAGATTAGAACAAAAAACACTGATTAATTTTTGTGTTCATGCTCAGTGAGAATAAAATGTGTTTTCCTTCTGATACTATTTATCAGCAAGTAATGATAAGTCTTTTAAACATATCAGGAGCTAGTGTAGAAAACAAAAAAAGACAGCCAGTTCTACTGCTAATATATGTTCAACTTCTATTACAGTAACATTTCATTCAGATATTACATTCAAAGGTGATTCAATTAAATCTCATATTGGAAAAATGAGTGCCTCTGCAACCAATGTAGGTGCGCTTACACAAATATACTTTTTTTTCCAAATCAATTCTAAATATTTCATAATTCAATTGATGATTTGAGCTGGATGTTGTATAATTTGCAAAGCCTTTAATTGACCAGAAAGAAAGCATATAAACAGAAGCTTCTGAGACTCACTTAATATGTTATATAATTTGTATAAAAATCATTTTCATTACAAAACTAGAATACTCCAATAGTTCACTATGGATATGACCCATGCACACCTTTCCATTTTGCCATAGACCCTTAAAGATAAACATGCACCATTCAGAAACACAAATTATTCTTTAACTTTTACATATTCACTGAATCTGTACCAGGAAAATGGCAGGAGCATAATTATTATTTCCAGATATAAGAGCCTACGTGCAACTGATTATTTGAGCTTACTTATAAATGATATAAGCAAAGTCACTAGAGTTATTGAGATGATTGACTTTTTATGAAACTGTGCATGGTAAGTGTGGAACATGCAGTTATACCCTACACTAACATTTAGTATGCAAGGTGAAGATGTCTTTTTCATTCATTTCATGTACAAAGGTCATCCAAATTAAAATTGCTGATACAGCAATTCTTCTCAAACACATTCACCCCATTGGTGGGGTTATAAATCATGTTAAGCCAGAGAATTGGCTTAAAAGTATACAGTGCAGAGGCATTTAGGATATTGAGAATTACAGCTTCCATCATACCTCATCATTGGCTATCTTCCCTAAAAATAGCAGAGTTATCATTTATTAACCTCTGGAATGCACAGATTATCTACTCCCAGCAATCAGACTTTGTTCAATTTTGAATCAGTGTGTTGTGAAAACCTAAATACTGTGATTTGTATGCCATGTTTATATTTATTGTGTTAAGTGAAACAAATCAATTTCAACTTAAATTACAAATCATGATTAAATAATGTTTTAATATAATGTGTGAAATATAATCCCAAATCATTTGGAAATACATCCTTTCATGATGGCTTGCTTCTCCTGGAAACAGTGGTGGCACAGTGGTTAGAACGCAATACTGCAGGCTATTTCTGCTGACTGCCAGCTACCAACAGTTCAGTTCAGATTATTTATTTATTCATTCATTCATTCATTCATTTTTATTGAATTTATATTGCTGCCTATTCACCCATGGTGACTATGCATAAATATAAATCCAATAAATAAATAAATGAATGAATGAATGAATAAATAAATAAATACACACACACAAATACATAAATAAATAAATACATAAATAAACAGACAAACTGGTCTCATCAGCTCAAGGTTGACTCGGTCTTCCATCCTTCTGGGGTTGGTAAATAAGGACCCAGATTGTTGGGGGCAATATGCTGACTCTGTAAACTGCTTAGAGAGGGCTGTGAAGTGCTGTAACGCAGTATACAAGTCTAAGTGCCATTGCTATTGCTATTTTAGTACAAGAACTGATTTTTCTAGTTATAAAATTCAACTTCTGAAAAACGTACTTGAATCAGCCCTCCTAGGAGTGAAACTGCTGCAGCAACTCCAATCCTCTGCATCTCAAACTCAGATAAGCCCAATACTTCAGATGTATTGTCTGAGGTGAAATTGGTGCTTATGGGAGGAACAAGACGCTCAACAGCATTTGCAGAAATCAAGGAGGTCAGAGCAAAGGTTCCTGCAAAAGAAGAAAGAGGATTTAGTGATCATTTGTTTAATTCCTATCAGATCACTCTAAGTTGCTTAGGAAGAAAGAAATACCTTTACAGCTAAGCAATGATTCAGATTGCTGGGTTTGACATGCTATGTGAATCCAACCTCTGCATGTAAATTGGTCTTATTATGATGATGTTTGATCTTTCTCATTTATAGCACATTTAACAAAATCATGGTTAAATAAATCATAGTTATATGATTCCAGACTATGCCCAACTAATTCTAATTTTAACTTGACTTTTTTGAACATGTCATGTTTTATCACTATTTTGAATTTCTGAAAGTTGTGAGATATGGTGATATTGATTTATTAACTGATTGATTGAATTCTAATTATTGTCGGTATGCCATAGCTATATCGATATCCTAAGCACTAAGTCTTCTCAGCATATTTTTCTCTCCACCATCAGAGCTGATACCAGCCAGAGCATAGAAAGTAGGGCAAAGATCGGAAGTTGTGAAGAGACTTGAGTTAGAGAATCACCAAGAGTCAGACATAACTGGATAACATCAAATGGATAACATCATCATCATTTTGCTTTCTGCAAACATCACCTTTATACATTTCCTCTTGCCATGAGCATTCATTTCCATATTGAGAACTCCATTGTACATTATACAAATTCTAGGCAAAAAGCTGTTCGCTGTTTTTTGTATGTACGTAAGTCATATGACTGCATATATATGCAATCCTTGTGCTGAAGCTTATCTGAATTTTTTAAAAAATATTTCCAGGGATAGTTTGATGTCCAGCAATGGTCTAGACTGCATAAATGTTAGCATAAAATAAGGAGGGAAATAGTTTGAAATACTGTAGGTAGAAACTGATTCTTTGCGTGAGAAATCAGTTGCTGATTATGTGTATAAAAGAAACAGCATACAACAGAAAATACTTATATCTCAGTTTTTAGAGAGTTCAGGCACACAGTACAGACCAAGGTAGACAAATAGTTTAGCCTGAAAAACACTTTTCCCTTTTCTATGGACTGAATTTGCATCCATTAGGCCAAAGGTCTTCAAACTTGGCAAGAAGGTCAGAGCAAAGTTGGCAAGTTTAAGACTTGTGGACTTCAACTCCCAGAATTCATGAGCTTACATGACTGGAGGAGGAATTCTGGGAGTTGAAGTCCACATATCTCAAAGTTGTCGTTTGAAGACCCCTGCATCAGTCATAGATGCAAGAATGTCTTCTTATATGGCCCCTTCCTACTGGGTGGAGCTATTAACTACACAAATTTTTATAGCACAGCCAATAAGTATGCCAACTGAAAATTATGAAAACTGGTACCCGTAGAAAAAAAAGTCATAGAAAGATTTAATTTAATCTACATTTGCTTTATTTAAAATAAATTATCATTAATATGGTCATTCTTTAATTAACTTCCTTCCTTCCTCTAGTCAAACAGTTACAGTTTGGTAATTCTTAAAGATCTTGAGAAGAAACAGTCAAGGATTTTGAAGGCCCTGTAATAGCCCTGAGGCCTTGGGCTATTCATCTCTGATATATCTGAGACTTTTACAACAAACACATCCTTAATGAACCAACGGATACTTAAGAAAACATAAAAATTAAAAACTCATGTTAATATATGCTTAATTGTTTCTGCTACTGTTTCACAATGTGGCTTTAAACAGAATTCCTTCATCCTGCTGATTCTTATTTCATTTAAAGATAAACTAAATAGTACAACAGCATAATCTGTAAATATCTGCTCATGTATTTACCACTTTAAAAAATCAAAGTGCATCCAACATTTTTTCAAAATATAAGATAATATGAATACCTTTTTTTAATAAAACCAATAGTGCATCATGTCCCAGTTGGGCAATTTTTACGCTTAAAATAAAATAACTACATATCATCTACTCTGCTGACTCAACATTATCATCACTTCCAAGGAACTCACCGCAAAATCCCAATCCAGCTTGCCAGTGAGTGGCAAGAGAGCTTTAACAAAATGCCTTGGATACATTCCGATGCAAATTCTATGTACTTTGGATGGGATGTTGCTATCCTAGTAGACCACATGGCTCCCACAGAGTTGTTAAATGTATTGCTGAATGCACAAAGGCTATTTGCAAAGAGCCACGCAATTACTCAAAAGAACACAACTGCTTCTCAGAAAGCATAATAATAACCAAGGAGAATGTGCATGTAGTTGAGATTTTCAGCCCCAGAGGGTTTAGCTTTGTGTGAGGTTCCATACAGTTCTGCATTTTAAGTGCAGAGACACCGTCCCCAATACTAGAAAGACACAACTCTTTACCTTCCTACATTATGTTCAACCCATATTGAATTATGGGAGACATGACCCCATACTCAGCTCCATTGTTTTCTGCAACGAAGACCAGATGGTTTCTTCTATGCTTCACATTCTAAAGAGTCAACGTCTTTAATTATTAAGTTGAAGACTGTCATTGTTTCAGAATAAATGAAATATAGAATAGTGCAACAAATCCTGCCTGTTGGGCTTCGTTACATACTAAGATATCAAAAGGGAAGAAAGACATAAGATTGTTACTCAGAGGAAAAGCATACAGGTAGTCCTCAACTTACAACCACAATTGAGTCCAAATTTTCCGTGGTTAAGTGAATTTTCCCTCAGTTTACATCCTTTCTTACCACAGATGTTAAGTGAGTCACTGCAGCTGATAAGTTGGTAACATGGTTGTTAAGTGAATCTGGTTCCCCCCATTGATTTGGGACAAAGCCACGGTCACAAGTATGAACAGTTGCCAAGCATCTGAATTTTCATCACATGATCATGGGGATGGTACCAAGGTTGTAAGTGTGAAAAATGGCCACGAATCACTTTTTTCAGTGCCTTTGTAACTTTGAATGGTCACTAAATGAACTGTGGTAAGTCGAGGGCCACCTACACTGTATGCATTATAAGCCAGTAAGTCAATCTCTAAGCAGGGCTAGGAAAGAGTGCAACCTAAAACTTTGATATCTGCTGCTAATACATTGAGAGACACTTTTGAGCTCTATGGACCATTTCATAGGAAAGAAAAGGGAAAAAAAGAGAGCTCAATAAGGGATGTCATGAACCTGCTGTTGACTTACTCATATAAATGCATAGCAATCCTATACCTCAACTCCTGGAATTTTAAGGAGGAAATATAATTTTGGGTATTTTAAACTTGTTTCACATACTTTTCCAGGTTTCATAAGTAGGAAAAAGGGGGAAGAAAAAGGGAAAGAATGTTGATATAAAGCAGGGTTGTCAAACTCAAGGCCCATCGGCCGGATCCAGTCCATGGGGTGCTTAGAACTGGCCTGCGGGGCCAGCCTGAAAATATCAAAGGAGCAGCCCGCAGTACCTCTGCAGGCCAAAATGGGATTGCAGGAGCAGCTGCATGTAGCCCCCCACAGTCCATTTTTGGCTTCCACACCTCTTGCAGCACACTGCCAGCCAAAAACAGCCCATTGGGGGCCTCACGCAGCCCCCGCTGCCTGTTTTCAGCCAGCAGAGTGCTGCAGGAGGCCATGGAGGCTGAAAATGGACTGTGGGGGGGCCACATGCTCCCCCTTCAGGCCCCGTTTTGGCCAGTATGGTTCTGCAGGAGGCATCCATCCCATCTCCCCCCCTCCCCCCACCCCCGCCAGCCCACTGAGAAGTACAGCGCTCATCAGGCCCTCAAAGAAATCCAGTTTGACAACCCTGATACAAAGGAAGTACAGAGAGGCACAAAAGAAAAACCTTGCTTCCGGGATGTATTCTTCATCTTCTCTAAACAATAGTCTATGACTGAAATCATAATCATTAGGATTGTCATGTGAATACAAATATCACTGACTCAATCACTTGAACAACATAGTTATTAAGAATCCAACTCATTATGCATTGCTCTATTTGCATTCAATGAATTTGCAAGGGGTTCTTACTAAAGAATACAAGCAGAATAATTCTGGGAAAGTCTCAGAGAAGCCAACCGGATATTATTCCACCATGGAAGAAGACAAAAATGTATTTTTCTGTATATGTGTAGCACTAAGATACATTTTTTCTGCTTGATTTTGGTTTAGTGTGTATATACGTTGTGTGCATGCACATGGTTCAACTCATACAGTAAGAAATACCACAGAATAAACTACAAAATAACATTGAGTTAATGAAGACATAGGCTAAGTTTTTCAAACTGAACCACTAGGACTTAGAAATAACTTACCTGGGGCAACATGGCGACCCATTCCAAATATGGCATAAATAATAGCTGGAAAGAATGATCCATATAAACCAAACACTGGGTGCACTGATGATAGAATAGCAAAAGCCAGCCCTGTAGAAAAGAAAAATTTGGAGAACAAAATATAATATAAGCCGTTATGAAAATATAAACATAATTGATGGGAAGAATTCCATTCTGGGGCTATTTTAAGAGGTCATGCAGTATAATAGCTGTATTATAACCCTGAGAATTCACATTTCCTGCAATGTGGCCCTTTCTAATAAAATATCTTTTTTGGTCCTTGAAAGCTTTTGTTATTTATGTGTACACACACCATATATTTGAAACCCGGATATAATACCCTAAATCCAATATTAAAAAATATAAGGATGGGTTATGTGAACAAGCAAAATAAATTATAGTTACACTTTATTTGGTCTAAAGAAAGGCACGTGCAAAGTTACTCATTCTGTCAGGATCTAAATGAGTGAATGAATATTCTAAATTACATAATGCAAAAGCATATAAATTGTTTATATAAATTATAAAGCCAAGCAAAGAGAGAAATTAATGCACAAATAAAAAGTTCCATTAGTGTAAACCAGAATATCACGCAAATATGAAGTCAGTACACAATATGTTCCTTTGTTATCTTGGAATACTTAGAATGCTACTACTTATTGCTGTACTATATTTTATTTATTTATTTTTATTTTATTTATTTTATTTATCAAAAGCTTACAATATAACAGAAACAAGAATAAACTTAAGTTTAAATACAAGAAATAGGAACTAATAATTGGGGACAATAGGACAGGGACAGTAGGCACATTTGTGTATTTATGCACGCCCCTTACAGACCTCTTAAGAATGGGGTGAGGTCAATAGAGGTTAGTTTGAGGGTAAAGGAGTGGGGGTTTGAGCAGGTAACAACAGAATCAGGTAGTTAATTCCAGACATTGACCACTCTGTTGCTGAAATCATACTTCCTGCAATCGAGTTTGGAGTGGTTTACATTTAGTTTATATCTGTTGTGCGCTCCAGTGTTGTTATTGTTAAAGCTGAAATATTCATTAACTGGTAAGATGTTGAAGCATATGATTTTATGTACCTGCAGGAAAAAAAATTCTAGCTGATGCATTATATCGACTCCCACAATATGATAGTAAAAGAGAAACTCTGATACAACCTATTATACAGGGTAAATATACCATACAAACATTAAAATATAAAGTAATAGATGACCTACCAAAAGCTTTAGAAAAAGATCCCTGGTTACAGAGAAATAAAACAGAATGTATTATCACTGATGGAATAGCTTGGAAAGGAACAAAATTATATATACCGATTACCTTATGTGAACTAGTACTTAAAAGGTGCCATGATAACAAACAAGCTGATCATTACAGATCTCTTAAAACATTACATCTAGTTAAGAGACAATTTTGGTGGTCAGGTATGAGGGGAGATAGTGAATGTTATTTTAGAAAATGTAAAGTATGTGCTAGTAGTAATGCCTGTCCTGGAAAACCTTTAGGACTATTGCAAAAAGTGTCTGATCCAGTTAAACCATGGCAGGATATTGCCATGGACTTCATTGTAGATTTACCTTGTAGTCATGGGTTCACCGTAATATGGACTGTAACAGATCTGTTCTCAAAACAAGTACATTTCATTCCATGTAAAGGCATACCCTCTGCAAAGAAATTAGTTGGTTTGTTTCTAAAACATATATATCGCTTACATGGTGTACCAAGACGTATTATTTCAGACAGAGGGGTACAATTTACAGCCAGATTCTGGAGAGAGTTTGTGAAAATGATAGGCTCACAGCAGGGGTTAAGTACTGCTTACCACCCAAGTACGAACGGCGCTGCAGAGCGAGCCAATGCAGCCATAGAACGATATCTAAGGTGTTATGTATCATATCAACAAAATGATTGGTCTGAATTATTATCATTCGCAGAGTTCGCTTATAATAACGCTATACATAGCAGCACAGGATATACCCCATTTCAAATAGTATATAGAAATGAGTTAATACCAATTCCAGAATTGCCATATAGTACAGAGACACCAGTAACGCAGAAGCAATGGTATGAACAAATACAACAATCATGGAAATATGTAAGAGAAGCCTGGCTGTAGTATTGCAGAAAATGCCAAGTAATGAATTTTAATGAAGTTGGCACACAAGCAACAATAGAAAAAAAGGTTGTGGTAATCAGGACAATTGCCAAACCAAACTCCAATGCAGTTTGCTGAGAAATACTTCCAAGTTGCCCATATTCAAGGTTATAACTACAAGGGCAAAAAATCTACTTAAAACAACATTCAGGGTTAAAGAGCACATTACTCATTCTTATAATCTGGAATTTGGCCTTGTATTCTATATTTTTTTAAAAAATCAAAAGCTTAAATAGCTATAATTTAGGAGCAATGGGAATCTTCTAAATTTGTTTTAAATATACAATCTCTTAATGTTTATAGAGATTTTCAGTGATCCAGGTCATGGTTGTCCCAAATGTATTTTTTCAAGAGGCAACTGGACTTTCTGGTCTTTCTTTGAAGACGTTTTGCTTCTCATCCAAGGAGCTTCATTCAGTCTCATCCTGTGGAACGTCTTCCCCCAATTGACCCACCTTTTAGACTTCCAGAAGGCTATAAAGATCTAGTTGTTACTGCTGGAACTGCGGTAGTGTTTGATGGGAGTCAGTGGAGGGTTTGGGGCAGTGGTGAGATTCAAAAAAATTTACTACCGGTTCTGTGGGCGTGGCTTGATGGGTGTGGCAAGGGAAGGATACTGTAAAATCTCCAGTCAGAGGTGATATTTGCCCGTTCTCCAAACTACTAAAATTTCTGCTACCGGTTCTCCAGAACTGGTCAGAACCTGCTGAATACCACCTCTGGTTTGGGGACATCCCAGGAGGAGGATTGAGGTATTTATGAACAATAATAAAGGTGGGATATACGTAAATAAATAAGGGGCTTATTTGATCTCAGGCTCTTTGATTTTGACCCTGTTTAACCCTCTAAACAATATATATATATATATATATATATATATATATATATATATATATATATATATATATATATATATATATATATACACACACACACACACACACACACACACACACACACACACACACACACCTGGGAGACACCACAGCTCTGAACAACCTAGTGCACATTTAGTACATCAATTTTAAAAATCCAGTTAAAACCAAGCTCGGTTTAAGCTAGGGCTGAGTCCAATGGAGTATATCTAATTAAATTTAACAGGGATTTTTGTTTGAGTAAACAAGTATAGAAATGCACTGTTAAATATTTAATCCAACCAATTTCAAAAAAATGTAAACATTCCTAACATCCTGCAGGTGATACACTGAAGAATAAGAGAGCCGGCAGAGCTAACAAAAATGCTACTATTTATAAAGAATATTCCTTTCCAGTTTTAACTCAAATGATGACCCAGCTTTTTAGTCCTTACCTTCTAAAATTTCAAGAAGCTTCTAGACAACCCATGTCTTGTTCAGTCATTGTTTCAAAGATATTTCCTTACCATATTCCTCAGTCTTCAACAATGTCAGAATGTACTGCCTCCATTGGAAAAGTTTTTTAAAATTCAGGGAGATGGTACAGAGAGGCATCTACCTTGAAGGTAGTCCATGATGAACTGTTTATCACAGTGAAACATCAGGAGTTGATCATAATGTTTTGTGGCATTTTGTATTGTAAAAAGTATTTTATAAAATTGGTTAAATTTCAGTTCCACCAGAGTCGTGGGTTCTAGATTTTAAACACATGCTGTAAGTTAATCTATTTGAGGAAATTTAATTCAAAATTTCACGGTGCATCCTTTCTCCCCATGCAGACAAACTGTAGAGTTTTAGTGGCATATTGGTTGAATGAAGCTCTCATGAATACACATGATCCATTTTTCTGTGGTTTTTTTTAAAGTACACATTTTAAGAATGTATATTAGTGGCCCTGTCGTGTTTCGTTGGACGGACACACCAGGCAGACACAGGAGCTGAAGAATAACGTTTCTTTATTTGAAGCAGTAACAGATTAACGTGGCTGCCCAGCTGGGCTGGCAGCCGGTTGGCTGGAGCCGGAGCCCCAAAAGCCCGGTTGATGCCGTTTGACAGCTCCTTATATAGTCTGCTGTCAAACGGCACCAACCAATGGGAACAGTCGGTGGTCCCGCTCAAAATGCGGACCAGGTTGAAGACTTAGCTAGTCAGGGACACAACACCTCTTTCCCCTAGCCAAAGGGCATGCGCTGCCCAGCCTTTTGGGAATACCATGGTACAAATAAGGAAATTGAACTAGTAGCTGCTTTGCGCACCTATCCACTAGGCTTCCAAAAATTGGCACCCCACCTGTCGCAAGGTAGGAGCCTGAGAAGGGGAACCAGATAAGATGGTGCATAAACATGTCTGGTGACTGTCTGTATGGGGTAGGGCAGAGGTCCCTGAAACCAAAGGCTGGAGGCTCGTTGTGCTCTCCTGGCCCCCTTGGGACAAGAACATCCAACCTCCCACCTACCTAGCTTTCGCCCCCCCTGGGGAGTGTAGTGCTACTGTCAAGGGAGACAAGCCCAGGTGGGGAAAGACCCTGGAGGTGGGTGCATGGAAGGACTCTAATGGTGGGTGCGTACCTCCTTGTTCAACGCCTGACACCCACCACCCCCTAAATACCGGATCCATCCCCCAGAGTCACTGGGAAGGAGGGGGTGCAGAGAGAATTTTAATTACAAAAGTGAGAGAATGAAGAAAAGTCTCAAACAACTCAGTGAATCATGGAAACGAACACCAGCCATGCTCAACCCCGAAGGGGCTGCAGACCTGCAGAGCCAATGGCTGCACCCAGTCCACAATGGTGAAGAGCTGCACCGGCAGTGGCCCGTCGCTCGGCAGCCGGTGGGAGTCGAGGAGGCGCTTGGGCTGTCGGCGGCCGCGGCGGAGGCGGCAGCGGCGGAAACGGCGGCGGTGGCCGGAACAGGAAACAGCTGCAGCGGAGGCCGCAGCGGAGCGGAAGAGGCCGCGGCGGTGGCGGAGGAGGCCGCGGCGGCGGCAGCCGCGCGACGGCGGCGGAGCAAGGTGGCGGCTGCGGAGGCCGCGCGGTGGCGGCAGAAGAAACGGAGGCCGTGGTGGCAGTGGCGGAGGCCGCGGCTGCGGCAGAACGGAGGCCGCGCGACGGCGGCGGAGCAAGGCCGCGGCTGCGGAGGCCGCGCGGCGGCGGCAGAAGAAGCGGAGGCCGCGCGGCGGCGGCGGAGTGAGGCAGCGGCGGAGCGAGGCAGCGGCTGCGGAGGCTGCGGCGGTGGCCGAAGAGACGGCAGGCGTTCCAGACGGGGCGGCTGCAATGGATGGCCGCAGCAGCGGCGACGGCTGGAGCGAGGGCGGCAGCGACGGAGGCGGCAGCGGCGGCAGAGGCCGCAGCTCGGGGAAACCGCGGCGGCAGCAGGAATGGTAACGGCGGCCGAGTCGGTGGGGGGGTGGAAGCGGAGTCTCGCCGGCCTTCACGGCCTTGAGGCGACGTCTGGACCTCTGCTAGAGGCTGTAGACTTCTGCTCTCTTGTAGCGCCAGCGGGGGTGCCTTTGGCACGGGAGGCGGCTCTATGCCTGCTAACGGGGGAAGGTCTCGCCGGCCTTCACGGGCCTTGATGGCGACGTCTGTTCCTCGGCTGGGGAGGCTTTCAGACTTCTGCGCTCTTGATAGCGCCAACGGGGTGCCTTTCGCACGGGAGGCTAGAGTGCCTTTCTCTTCAGTCAGGGAGACTTTCAGCTTCATGCCCTCAAAAGGGCGCACGCAACAGGGCCTGTCAGGCAGTGACTTTCTCCTCAGCTCAGGGAGACTTTCTCCTCAGCTCAGGGAGACTTTTTTTTTTCCAGCTGAGGAGGCTCTTTAAATTTGGCACGCGCAGAGACTGTCTGCGGCTCCAGACATTCTGTGGCTTCAGCTCTATCTTCAGTGACTTAGCTTCTTGCCTGGGTGTCTCTTCTGATATCCCACCTTCGTTGCCAGTGTTGTGTTTCGTTGGACGGACACACCAAGCAGACACAGGAGCTGAAGAATAACGTTTCTTTATTTGAAGCAGTAATAGATTAACGTGGCTGCCCAGCTGGGCTGGCAGCCGGCTGGCTGGAGCTGGAGCCCCAAAAGCCCGGTTGATGCCGTTTGACAGCTCCTTATATAGTCTGCTGTCAAACGGCACCAACCAATGGGAACAGTCGGTGGTCCCACTCAAAATGCGGACCAGGTTGAAGACTTAGCTAGTCAGGGACACAACAGGCCCAAGAAAGAATGCCTTTGTCAACTTATGAAACCTTTAAATTCCTTGGTTTTCTAAGAAACCCCATAATCCAAAGAAAAGATAGAGAGCTTTATTAGGAAGCTGATGGGCTCTGTCCTATAGTTTATGACTAAATCTTTTGCTAGAAAATTCTATTGTGAAAGCACAGATTAAGTGCTTTTAATTTAGTGGAAATTACTAAACAGCATAGGAACTAATGAAAACTTTAAAAAATTATATTAATAAGATATGTTATTAAAAATAAACAGCTTCAAAGGAATCTGGGGATTAAAATAAACTTCTCTCTCTGGCACCTATAGCCTATAATCTTGGAGATGATTGAGAGAAAAATCAAAGAGAGATATAAAACAATTTTATTTTATTCTCAAGTCAGAATATCTGGTCAAACAAGTGTTTGGGAATCTAGTGAATTCCAATCGTTAACATATACAATTATTTCTCTAATCATAGCTCAATCAATGATGCCACAACACGAATCTCTCAAACAATTTACCTTTACCATTCTATTGGAACAATTTGTATATTTTTTCTTGGATAAGAAAATGGTTCGGAGAACTATAATTGGAGAAAACTACTTTGTTAAAAGTAAAATAATCTATGATAATAAAAAGTTAAAATAATATATTCATTTAAAATATTTAAGTCCAGCTATTTGCACATTGCAAATTAAAATATCCCAATTCATATTCTTTTCAAAGATACCCTTTCATATGTGGAAACAGTCTTTCTTGGGACTCTGTTCCATGAATTAACCATTTTGTTCAAAATCCAAATTAATTTAGTCCTCTGATTATGGAAAGTGTCACCAAGAGGCATTTAAAATTTGTTCTTTAGAGATTGAAAAAATATGAATGATTACTGCATCATTTATCTGTTCAAATATAAACAACAAGATTATTTTATCAAATATTCTTCTTATATTTATGAAACAGTTTTGATCAACTGATGTATGTATGTTGATAGCTCTCAAAATGACGCAAAGGTTTTGGGGCTGGGGATAGAGACTGAGGAAGAAGAGTTAGGAATTTTTTGAAAAAAATCTTAACTCAAGAGATGAAATGTAATCATGCAAAAGAGCACGTGTTATATTTTCATGAGGCATATAGCTTCATTTATTATGTATGATTTTGCTGAAGGAAGAATGCACCAATACATTTTATTTCAAAACTATTGTAACTAACCAAAGTTTGAATCCATCTAGGTACTGCTAATTTTTGTATTCTATTCTGTAGTTCTGTCAGGAAAGCAAAAGAACTGACCTCACAGTATCTTTAATATATGCCTTAAATCTCAATTCTTTACCAATTACATTCGCACAGCATATGCCTAGGAAAATGGTAACTATTGTATGTGTTTGATTGCTTATCAACATTTGCAGCAGACAAACACAGGATTTGAAATATAGTGGGTGGTTATGGTTCTTTGTGTTCAGAAGTTAATTTGGGTGATATCAATCAATGATTCATGGGGTACGAAATACTTGAAAGTGAGCTGTTTTAATACAGAAAAGGACTTGGGAGGGTAAATACTGGCAAGCAGAGAAAACACTACTTAAGACATAAGTGCAGTCAGCAAGAACAGGTGGGGAAACTTTGACAGACTAAAAAGATGTGAAAACTTGAAGCACTGAGATTTAATTTCAAGGGGCAAAATGAATAAGTTGTTTTTCTACAGGTTTTTTTTTTCCACTTGCTCCCATGAACATTACTAATTTTCTTGGAGAGAGGATTCATTTCTACCAACAACTTCTTTTACGTTGCAGACTTGAGAATTAGGTTTGACCTATTTTAATTCCATTTTCCCACATTAACTTTTCATTGTGGTTCATTAGCTTTTAAATATTACGCATTCTGTGCCAAGACTGATAAAAATGTACTCTCCTTGCTACCCTATACAAATTGTAAAGACAGACAAATTATACTCCAGCCATTGGGGAAACTGGAAAGTGTAATCTAATAATCACCAGCTGGAATTCTCTAAACAAGTGAGATGTCAGAAAACTGGAGAACAAACATAATCCTAAAATTCAAGACCTGAAAACTACAAATCAATTATTATAAACCTCTGTACAGGCTAATTTACTAGGATAGATTGTTAAGCACCACATCCATGAACATTTAGAAAAGGATCGAATTATTACTATCAGAAATTAGCTTGAGTTTATCAATAATAGGTTATGTCAGATTGACTTCTCTTTTTACAAGAGACTGATTAGTTTACTAGAGCAAGATAATGATATGGATATAATGTTCCTTGATATAAATAACACATATGAAAAGATTCTGATGATATCCTAATGGGCAAGATAAAGTAGTTATTACAGACCAACATATGGTACTGCAGGTTAGTAGATTTACAATTGGTGAAAAAACATACCCTGAAGGAGCTCATTAACCTGCATTCTGGATCATGGTTCTCTTAGTTTTTGTTTTTTTTTAGTATTTATTTGATTTGTCAATCTCTTACAACCTGTTTGCACAAATAAAACCAACTTATTTTTGGATTCCAAGGTCTGAGTCTCGTAATTTCCTGCAACACTATGGTGCCTTTCTCACTGACTGAGAATTCTGGGAATTGTAGTTCCAGCACATCTGGAAAGTATTAAATTGGAGAAAGCTGCCTTAACTAGTAAAAATTCTGTGGAAGTTCACAGAAAGGACAGAAATAAGTACCAATGTTGCCTTTTTTTTAAAGCTCATTATTTTAGTTGGCTTCTGAAATGTCATTACTAGCACCATTTAATGTGCTATTCTTTGTATCAATATATCAGGGAACAAGATTCTTTATAGTACTATAATATTAAGGCCTTCAACTTAAATCATGCCAATGCAGATGTTACTAATTATTCCAAAAGCACAAGTACGTACCCAAACTGGATGATTCCAGCTGCAGAATAATTCAATTAAAGGAGTGCTTATAATTTTCAAAGCATGAATGAAAACTAAAGCAAGCTGTTAGGGAATCTGAAAAAAGCAGCCATCAGATAGCTTTTTTTCTGAATGATTTATATTCCATTTTAATATGTGATCCCATGCAGAAATTACCCAAAATGTCGTAATGTAAGAAAGCTTCAGCTACTATAGCATTTTTTACCTATCACCTGCAAAAAAAGGTGTGTGTGTATGTGTGCATGTACATGCGCACACATGTACATACACTCAAGGATTATTCTTATCAATGGTGATTAACTGAATTGGAGTCCTATCTTTGTTTAGTTCTCCAAGAAAATATGTTATGGAGAAGATGATACAGGGTAGTTTAGGATATTAAAAATAAGGCATCACAGCCTTGGCCTTTTATATCCAGAAAGTTTATGTCTTGCAGGTTACCATTTTCAAAGGAATATCAGGTAACACTCAAAATAATGCTTTATTTTATTGTTTTCATACTTTGAGGAAGAGAAGGAAAATTACATTAAGAATGAAATGCTGAATATTTATAAAACAGTGTGTTACAACATTCACCCACACATACAGACTATTTCTGCATAATTTCAACATAATGTCTTTTCGCTAAAGTTTATATCAAAGGACATAATGCTAGATATCTATAATCCTCTTTTTGATGTTGCACAATGCAGCTTTTTAACCACAGTCAAATAAAATAAAAGTAACAAGATTATGTAACTGGTTGCCTAATATACTATTATTGAAGTGAGCCTTCCTTTTATAAAAACTAAGATAAACCTCTTTGCACAGATATGAAGAGAAGAAATGGAAAGATAAGCTCCATCTATTATATAAACCATGACAATGAGCATATGTGTGTATATGTGCATACATAAATGTATGATCAACATTGTTTGCAAGTTATAGAGGTAAACTGTTGTTCACTAGCCAGTCCATAAAACCGTTTTAAGTTTTATTTTGATTTTTAACGCAATCAAAATAGATTATTCCCATTTAAAATTACAATTTTCCAAAATAAGCCCCATTAAATATAATGGGAGATGCTTCAAGGCAAACATAGAGATTTGCAAAAGGAAAGGTGCCCATCTCCTTCATTCAAAATAATAATAATAAGTAGGCAAACAGAACTTCTACTTTCAAGGCTAGAGCAGTTCAATTTAAATAATACAAGTCACTGACAGAGTTTTTAACACAGTACCTTGCGTCACTTGTTGAACTGCCAACATCATCCCAGAAACTATATCAGGGAGCAGGTCCATTTTCCAACAATAGTGTGGTGCCCACTCCAAAAGAGGCAGCCTGCTTACACACCAGAGTTTGAAGTTTTTGTAGCGAAAGGCATGGATCTTCCTCCATAGGGCATTTTCCTGTTTCCTCTTTGCTCCTGTCATGCTCTATTTCTACTTTCTTCCTTCCCTTTGTATAATCCTTTTTTCTGTGAAGAAGAAAAAAACACCTCTATGGAATAGCACCAGATTTGTGTGAAGCTTCTATCAGACTATAGTTTCAGACCAAAAGATAAACTCAGCCCATTTGCTTGTTTGCTAAGTATATTTTCAACTTTGTAAGTATCTAAAGTTTTATAGGCAGCCTAGTAGAGAAATATATCCTGGTCCTATTACAGCTTATGGCTCTCTTTGCAATTATTCTCCTCTTTATATTCACTGTAGTGCTTATGCTTTTGGCCTGGATCCAGAATTAAAATGAGGTTTTGCTGGGCGTTTCTTCGATGTGGGATGGGCTATGCTAATGTAATCAGGAAGTTCCCAGCTAGACATGAGTTTCCTTGCCAACCATTATTTTAAAAAAAAAACATTACCGTGAGAAAAAACAAAACTGCCTGTTTCTGCCCATAGCAAAGATTCATCAGTGCATTAAATTCCAATGCTACTAAGCATATTCTACAACTTTGGCTGGATCCAGTTTTCCTGGATTTTTTTTTCTTTCCTGAAACATGATACATTAACACATTCTCTTCTGGGGGGGGGAAAGAGTTGAGATTACTTTGTTCTTGGCACATTTGATACCTGCTGAAAAGGCACAACAGTTTCTCTGGTAAATTGGCAGAGAAAGCCAAATGAAAACAAGGTGATTTCAGTCATTTTGTCATAAAAGATGAACCTGGCCCTTCCTGCTTGTTATGAAGAAACTGACCTTGAACTGATCTTGACCAGTTCAATATTAATATGGTCATGCATATACTTGCCACTGATTAAAGTATCAATAAGGGAACAGCTTGAAAAGATGCCAGGACAAGAAATCACCTTAGGCCAGAATCGGACTCCTAGTCCATATTGGCTGCTGTGATGACCCAAGCTCTCTGCTCTGAGGATGAACAACTGATAGGCCTCAGTAAATTTCAAAGCTGGTGTACAAAAAAAAATCGGTCAAGCTGAGCTCTGACTCAGAACAAAAACAACCTTAAGAACAACCTGTAATTTCCTTGTGACTTGGGAGAGAAAAATCAGAAGAAAAAAAAAGATTGAGTATGGAAGACAACAGGCATCTCTACTTATTTTGGCTTCAACTCTGTGAAGCAGTAAAGCAACTTCAGTAAAAAAAAAAAAAATGGGGGGAGGGAGATTAAAGAAATGCTCAAGGAACTGTTTTGCATAAGAGGGTTAATTTTGTAGTGTTTTAGTCCACACTCTTGTTTCTTGCCAATTCTAGAGGTATTTCTAACCCAAAGCTGTCTGCCATAGGATATACCTGTTCTGTTTTAAATCAGGAGAAATAAATCATCGCAAGGTGTAAATGTCTGTTGTCATCTTAACCTGATACCTGCATCATATACTTTCAGTGGTGAATTGTGCTTAAGATCGGCATTATCACCATCATTTTTACTATGTTCCATTTATGATATTCCCAACACTGCAACTCTTCTTATCCAGCAGTGATATAGCCTGACAAAATTCTATACCAGGGGCGTCAAACTCACGTCGTCGTGGCGGCATCATGTGATGTATCGGGACTTCTTTTCCCTTTGCTAAACTGGGCAGGGGCATGGGCAGCATATGATGCATCGAGCCCGCAAGCCAGAAGTTTGACATCCCTTTTCTATACTGCTCCTCTGCCAAACGCATCCAGGCAGATCCAGCATTATTTTCAGTTCATGCAGAATGCAGCCAGCAGTTTCCCACCAACAAAATGATGGTACCTATCTATCTACTCCCAAACAATGCTTTCAAACTGGTAGGTGGGCAGAGCTAGGAACAAGAGATGGGAAGTCACCCTGTCCTGCAGAGCTGGACTCGAACCCCTGGAGTGTTGGCAATTGTTCAGCACATCCAGCATCTGCATTTCCTGTGTCAGATAAGGAGAACACATCTTTCTCCCTCTGTCCTGGCCACTTTTTACAGAAGCACAATTCAGAGTGTTTTAACAAACTGCATCACTGTTTGGTTTCATGTCAGCAGTGCCTCAGATAGAAAGTCCATACAGAGAGTGGTAAGGACAACCAAGAAGATTATAGGAAGCTCATTTCCTGTTATTCAGGATACTGCTTATAAGCACTATGTGCTTAGAGATCAAAGCATTGTTAGAGACCCCATACACCCACTTTACAGTCTGTTTCTGTTGCTTCCCTCTGAGAGTAGGTTTCGAAGTATTTCTAGCAGAACTACCAGATTCTGTAATAACTTTGTTTCCTATGGCATCCATCTTGTAAACTCACAAGATTCATTTTTCTTACCTTGTACACATATACATCCAGACTAGACTGTGTTGTTTCTCTGTGTCATATAATATATGCGGATATATGCATAACTGTGTGTTTATTTTGTCATGTTTATGTAGTGCATGTTGGAGGTGGTGACCCTTTGTGAACTGTATGCAACAAAATTTCATTTTAATGTATGTCAATTAGTGTACATTCAAAGTGATAATAAAGTTATTCTAAGTCATTCAGTCTCTATGCCACCACGTCCCCCAAAACTTGACAAGTAGGTGTACAATGCCAATTTCTATGTCAGCAGCCATAAGCCAATGTATATTGAAAACCCACTGGTTTTCACAGATTTGAAATTTGCATAAAATAAGAATGCTAGCATGTGATAAATTGTAAAGTATCTCTTAAAGCAATTACAACACATTTAAAACTTTTCTTCATTACCACATATTTAAAGCATTATGGGGATGTTTTTTCTACTCTTATTTATTTTATTCATTTACAGTATTTACTGAAGCTTCTATGGTGCTTCAATCAAACTGACTATAAGCAGCTTACAAGTTGTTGATAACACAAATTAAATGTCAGCTAAATATGGGAAAGTTACAATCTGAGGACAAAGAATACAGCAACATTGTAAGCGTCCCAGAGACTTTGTGGAATCTGGCCATCTTAACAAATCTAAGAAATAAATACTTTTCTAAAGTAAAGCAAGATAAAGTTAGATGGATACCTGGATGAAGTGCCTATGACTTACATGCATAAGAAGGCACAGAGAATGTAAGCAATGTGTAAATGATACCAATCACCTTCACCTTGTATACCTATTTAACTAGAGTTTGTTAGGATTTGGAATTTTGGGGAATAACTGTAGCCATAGAACCGAATGTGTTTAAAGTGATAAGCTTGTCAAAGTAAATATCAGAAAATGCTGACATATTTGTTCATCTACTTGAAGAGATGGATATTGTATCCGTACCTGAAAATAAATTTATAACTGTTAAGAATTACCAGGAGTTTAAAAGACATCCAGTGGAGAATGCAATAGATTGCATTTGTTATGATGGAAAAATTGGGATTTACATAGTATAATAATGTAAATAACTGAAGATACAGTGTGCCTTGCAGAATAACTAATCTAGCCTTGATAAGTACAGCTACCTAGCTACACAATTTCTAATATGCAATTTGCACCCAGCATGTCTTATTTTATAGCTATTTAATCTTCTCTCCCCTACTGGAAGTTTATACAGCTAATATGCTTTCCATGGAGACCATTCTCTAAATATCTTTGATGCCTAGTGATTTCTTATTGTCCCCAACTTAAATACTTTCTTCCAGATGTTATTCTATTGAATATATGTGTTCAATATGACAATATGATTTTGCTATAAAAGCCTAGACATTTAAGCATTGTGCATTGTATACTCGCCTCAAAGAAAGAAAGGCATTCTGTTAAAAGTATATGCTATCCTTTTGTATTTATGTGCAATGGAAACGATTAATGTAACTTCATGAATGTCAAATAATCCAGGATATAAAACTCATTAAGGGTTTTCTCCAGCATCCCAATGTGTAATGAACAACATTCAAACTAATCTGCTTTGCATAAAAGTAATTCATCTTTTTCTAAACTGCAGTTTTTAATTTTGACAAACTTCTAATCTTAGGTTATAGGAAATACAAGGCATCACTGATGAATGCACACAAGTAACATTGCAAAAGACGACAAGAGACAAATTATGGAATATAAATGCAAAAAGAATCTGAGGTTTCTTCAGTCTAGGGATGTCATAAATATTTATTTTACCATTTCTTATGCTAAATGCAAGTTTACATGTGGAGGAAGCTAAAGATGGACATCCCAGATTCCTTTCAATCAAAGTTCAGACCTGGATACTGGGTAGAAATAACACTAATTATGCTTGTGATTTTCAAAGGAACCAGGCTCAGGAGCGAGTTGAGCCTCCGAGTTCTTTTAAATTTCTTAGCATCATATAGTATAATTGACTGTAGCACTGTTTCTCAACCTTGGGAACTTTAAAATGTGTGGACTTCAACTCCTGGAAGCTGGCAGTGGAATTCTGGCAGCTGAAGTCTACACATCTTAAAGTTCCCATGGTTGAGAAACACTGGGTTGGAAGTATTATTCTGAATTGCCTAAGGATTATGAATTTATTTTACTGCTTCATAAATTTATGTAGTTCTACTGATATTAATGGAAAAAGAAAGCTCAAAACTATGATCTAGTAAGAATCTTAGGCATTCTAGATTAAGGCAAAAATTTACTTAGTTAAAAGAGCAGTTTTCTTATTGAAGACAAAAAATTTCCTTTTAAAAATGAAGTGCTACAAAAGCTTTATTACACAATAAATAGATAGATAGAAGTTAGATAAATGATGTTAGATAAGGATTTCTTAATATGACTTGTATGTGCAATGTGTTCTGTTGTTGTATTATAATCATTGATTCCTGAAAGGCTCCACAATCATTTTAAGATTTCATTTCTTCTGCGCAGTGGTGTGGTTGCATAAGGACACATAGTTCATTTAACCAGAAATTATATGCTATGTGTTAGTCTATTCACCCTTAATCAAATGCCACCAAAGCAGGCAAATATGTCCAAGTCTCTATCACAAATTATTCCTTAACATTTCCATTAAAGCACATTCACATAGTGCTGTCATGTGCTTTTTTCATAGGTGATACCTAAGGACTAATTATTTACACATGTTATCAAAATGTAAATAGCTCAGCAGCTTGTTCCATTAATAGCTTAAATTATAACACAAGGGAACATAATCTATGCAAATGCATCTCCCAAAATTATTTGTTCATTGTACCATTAAGGAAGTCCTTTTCTGATAATGAAAGCATTTTTACATACAATTACACAAATGCTTGATAACTACATTTGTTCAGAATGCTGAATCTCATGCAAGACTACATGACTTCCAGTTTTGATTATAAAAGTGGAACCAAATTAGACATTTTCCTGTCAATTTAAGGCAAATATATGAAAATATATCCTAGATATTAAATTTTGACATAAATATGTCCTAGATATTAAATATTTAATGCTAAAGGTATCTATCTGCCTTTCTACACTGTAAGCTTTCATTAGAGATGAGCAACAGTGACATCCAGTGGCATTTACAGATAAACTGATGATTCTTCTCTAAATCAATGTGATTTCTGCTTTTCTGAATCTTGAATAAGATTCTCCAACTTTGACATTCTCCAACTTTGACCAGCTATCCAAAGAAATACCATCAGTTGATACTAGAGTGTGAGGTATAAAAAGAAAGAAGTATTTACTTTTTTGTTGAAGTGACAGTCAAGTAAAATTAGTTGGCATCCTGCTCCTCACATCCAGGAAGAGAAAATGACTCTGAGTCTTAGCAGGACAAAAAAAGAACCTCTGGTATTTTTTTATATCAGACAAATAACATGTTAATGAAAAACAATGATCTAAATAATATGATGGATCAAGAAATTTCTCTAAGAAAATTCTGGTTCTCGTGGGCAGAAAACTGAAGGAAGACAGCTAACAGTTTCTTTTAATTAAGGTAAATTTTAAAACAAAAATGCAAGGACTGCAGAAGGGGATAATAATTAATGAATTATTTTCCTATTTATTTCTTCTACAGAGGAGCTTCATCTGCATGCCAGAGTTCTCCCCTTCATTTAATGGCTACTTTTTTATTCCAATCAAAGTTAATCATACATCCTTTTTATACGTAAATGTATTCATGGCCAAAGAAATGTTCAGATTTCTCTTATTAAATCAGTGTGCATGTTTCAAAAATATCTCTTGGAGTCATCCCCAGGGTCTGAAATGTTTTTGTAATATTTCAGCAGAATTTCTGCATGACTCTTTTTTTCCTTGAGATCTTGGGATTCACCTGTTCTTCTTCACATTACCTCATGCAATGAATCACAACATCAATTAAGCAACAGGAACAGAAATCCACAAAGGAGTATTAGCCATGAGAGTAAAATGGAATCTTATTATCCAATGGAATTTTGCAGTACTGTTACTCATGCTTGTGAATAGCCACATTTCTGCCTTGCAATGATAAATGATGCTGGTCAACATTTATATAGCATTTCAAAATTCAAAATATTTCATATAAATATTTAGGTAATACCTTTTCTACAGTTTTGGATGTCAGATTAGTCATACCACATCTCCTTGGAGACAGTGAACTGAGGCTGAAAACAACTGAGGATGATTTAACGTCTAGCATGAAGAAGAAGTAGAATCCTCTGGGCTCACAGATTCTTCCTGTTCTGTTGATAAGTATAAAAGAAGACCAACTAATCTGCAGTGGATTAAAACATTTGACCATAGTCCTGCTCATTTATGCACATTTGCCATTAATCTTGCCCATCTAGGAAAGGGTGTATTTTCTTTCTAACCAGAGCATGAGATTATAAGGTAAGGGAATATCCATGGGGTATGGTTAAAAAAGTAAAGATAACCACAACAGTGTAATACTTGTAAAAAAACCAGGAAGAAACTTTTAATTGCATCATTATGGCCACTATTTTTTAAAGCACCTCCTGCAAGCCCTCTTGATAGAGTATGAGGCACCTGAAATTATATGGCCTTATAAATCAAATGATGTTAACAATGATAACCTATTCTAAAACCTCTAATAAAATATCTCAGGCAGGCACTGGTTTAAAACAATAATTCTTTCCATTTGTCCTTTTATGTCCTTTAATTTTCTCTCTACAGAGAAAATGACCCTTTAATTGTCCCTCACAGAGAAAATATATCACTTATCTCAAATAATTTAATGTGAATATGGCAGACTCATTCCCCTTCAAGCTTCATCAAGCATAAGTGGAAAATATAAGCTCTTTTTGAACAGCAAAATATCCCACATATGGAAAACTAGTTCTTCAAGTAATCGGCCATGGAGAACCAGTGTCCTCACATTTTATCCCAAATTAATTTTGTAACTCAAATCTCCCTCTCTCTCTGTTATTCTCTCTTCACTCCTTTTTGTCTTGCACAATCATAGTTTGGATAACTAAACTCGAGATCCAGGACAATGAGGGAAGGAGAGTCTACCATAATCAACTCTTGATGACAGCCTGTTACCTTTCTTCACATGGATATGGCAACTTCTAGCCTTCTGTCCTGGCTCAGTGTTGCCCATGATTTGATACATGAAATCAGCTGACCCCAACAAGCCAAAGTTCATTAGGCCTTATGAGCATGAGGAATTCTGGGAGCTGAAGACTGAAGACATCTTAAAACTGCCAAGTTTTAAAAAAATGGCCTATTGATTTATCTATTAAACTTGTATGTCACCCAAATCTCAACAATTTTGGGTGGCTCATAACAATTAAAACAAGGACATTACAAGAAACCAATAAAAGTAAAAGGGGGTGGGGAAAAGAAAGCAAGAATGACAGAGAATTATATTTTCATACATTTTAGTGTAAGAGTTTAGGCTACTTTGTGTTAGGTGTCTTTCACTCAACCAGTTTACTAATGAGGCGCTGCATTTGATGAAATGTATGTTTTCCAATTGCAAAATAAAATACTGGTTGTTTTCCTATTGTTTGACTTTTCCTTGATTAATTAGGACAGGCATGCTTCTGGGTCCCAGCAGGAAATGATATTGTTTAATGATATTGTTCTTAAAGGACTCCTAGAGGCTTCCCCAAGATTTTTTCAGGGATCCTTGAAATCAGAACAACTTGCCAGCCAAAGTTGAAAAATAAAGCATTATTAAAATCTCATTTTTAAAATCTCAGTTTTGAGATGCAGTAGCAGCAGCAAATGTGTCGATTTTAATTTAAACAGTAAATATTGATAAATATAATATCTATAAACAAAAGCTTTTTAAGGGTCCTCATAATTTTTAGAAGTGGAAAGTGGCCCAAAGATTTTTTTTAAAAACCTGGTTTAATCAAAGGGAACCGAAGCACACCAACCCTTCAGGGTCGAATTAGCTGGGCTGATACTATTGGAGATAGGTGGTCCATTCAGTAATCAGGTCTTGTGCCATGTAGGCCTTCATAGGTAATAACAGCATCTTGAATTGTACCTGGAAGCAAACTGGCAAGCTATGAAACTTGTAAAGCAAAGCAGAGGTAGTATTCAGCAGGTTCTGACCAGTTCTGGAGAACTGGTAGTGGAAATTTTGAGTAGTTCATAGAACTAGCAAATATCACCTGTGTCTGGAGATTTTACAGTATTCTTCCCCTGCCACGCCCACCAAGCCACACCCACAGAACCGGTAGAAAAAAATTTGAATCCCACCATTGAGGCAAAGATACTATTACATGGACCTTCCAAGGGATGCCCATCACTGCCTCTGTACCAACTGGAGTAGCCAAACACTACTGTTTGTACTGTTTGTACTGCTTCATATTATCTTATCTGAGTTATTCACAATTTTCTAGATCAGGAGTGTCAAACTCACATTTTCTAGATCAGGAGTGTCAAACTCACATTGTCATGGTGGTGTCACGTGATATATCGGGACATTTTCCCCCTTCGCTAAGGTGTGAGCGTGGCTAGCACATCACACATCCACCCGTGGCCGACGAGTTTGACACCCTTGCTCTAGATGATCCCACTCTGTATTATGACAAGGTTTTCTCTTTCTTTGCTATACTTTCTTTGCTATCCATTATATCACTTCTCTCTTTTTTCCCCTCAGAATTCAAAATCAGGCATATTATATTTCTTCATGAAGATATGTATGGTGACCACACATGCTTTGTTAAAAAAAGAACAGTACCTTATTTCAGGAAGCCATTCTTTAGATTTTTTTTAAAAAAATCACTTTTGTCCTTTATTTTGCTCATTTAGCCTTTTATCATTCAAATGGTACCATTTCATGCACACTTTCATATTCAGGTGAAAAATACAGAACGTGAATTGTGTTTTTAAAATAAATTTGAATATGTTGTTTGATTTTAATAGAATATGTATTTTTTGGTATGGTCCTTTGAAAAGCAAAGTTATAAACAAGTAAACTTTTTATCCTTCTGTACCTCTTTCAGCCCTTTCTCAAGTTATGTTTGGACTTTATTTTATTTTCTAAGAAAAGATATGCTCAGTCCTCTTGATCAATTCAGTTGCTTCTCAGCACATTCTGCAGTTCATTAACTCTGTCGTATCAGGTCAATGGTCCTCAAGAGAGATGCCATTCCATCAGACTGTAGTAGACCAATACAGTTTGGAAAGCTAGATCATTCCATGAGCTCAGCTGAGGGAGCAGAAACCAACATACCTTCCTCCCTTACAATTTTTTCTTCTTTTTCCATGAGATTACAAGTTTGATATTACAATTTCATGCACACTTTCATATTCAGGTGAATATGAGCATCTTTGATTTCATCAATATCACTTTGAAAACAATTGTGGAAGCAGAGATTTTCTGTGGAAAAATTTTCCACAGGCTGCCATTTTTAATATTATGTATTTTAGTGCTTCATGCCTAGCACACATATTGACCCATTTCCTATCCAACATGGTTTTTGTTTTGTTTTTAATGTAAAAAGGAGAAAAGGGAAGAAGCAGTGAAAAAAAAGCAGAATAAGCAGCTATTTATGTTTACGTAATTATTTATGTATTGCATTTACAGTATATCACACCTTTCCCAGGAGAGTTCAAACCAGCATATGTGAAGTCTTTTCTAACTTTATCACCATAACACTACTCTCTGTAAGATAGATAAGGCTGAGAGTAACTAGCCCCAAATCATCCAACAAGCTCTGTGGTTGATTGGGAATTTGAAATTGGAACTTGCTGGTCTAAGACCAAACCCTGTTTTGCAATGGGGCTTGAAACATTGAACCCCCAGTAGAAGTCCCATATTTTGGAACATCTTAAAATAATTGGCTCTAAACAAAGCAACAATAATGGTGAATGTGCACTTATTTGACCTTGCTGAGCAACCATGGTGATTTATGACACCGTTTTCAGTTACAAAACAGAACAGCTCTGTGATTTTAATCCATACCTTTGCAGTAGACTGAAAACAACTTGGGAAAAACTTTTGCATTGGTTTATGGTTGCTTGAGTTTTGCAGTGGTTCTTTTGCGTAATTTGCTGTTCTGAAGGTGTAGTTTATAAAAGTAACAAGTCTACTAACCAAATATTTAAAAAAATGTAATACTGTTCTATGAGGTTGCACTAGGAATTTACTTGTATTTCTTTATTGATTGATTTTGTGGAAATTATCATGAAAAAAGAAAACTTTTGCAGAAATAGTCACTAACATCCAGACAGCTTGATTTTGTGTTTAAAGGTAGAGGAGCTATTAGATTGTTTTCATTCCTAATGCCACAAAACAGTTTGTACAACTACAATGCAAATGTGGTTTTCAAAGTTCTAAGCAAGGAGTGTGCAAGTGCAGATGTCTGTTTCTGTAGAAGAGAAAGAATCCAAACTATTCAGAAGCAGCTTCAGAATTATTTCCAAATTATTACATTGGAATTATCTGTTAGTTGAATTATCTGAATGGTAACTTTACTTTTTGTCCTTGAGAGATGTTTCTGGCATTTTTTTTCCTGAATTCCAGTAAAAAATGTCCATTCAGAAGAATGGATGGGCTTAACAGTCATGTGATTTGCTTAAGAACCACAGTGACTCACTTTACAACTGCTGTAAAATGGTCATAAAATCGAATCTGGTCACATGGTGACTCAACTTATGACCCCAACAATTTACAACTGAAATTCCAGGCTCCACTGTGGTTGTATGTCGAAGACAGAAAACTGTTCCTACAGTAGGTAGAGGCAGCCTGATCAGCCTAGGGTTTTTTTTTTGTAAATTTGGGGAAGTGGAAAAATCATTCAGAGCATTCTACAGATATCTATAATGTTTTATGGTCTTCTCGTTCCTAATATAAATGCAGAATACAATTTTATTTTATTTTTTAAGTCTGCATTGCTCTATATTTTTTTCAATAAGGTTATTGTGCTAAATCAGGGGTGTCTTGGAGGGCTGGCTCAGCATTGTAGTTGTTCTCTGTGGGCCGGCCGTGGGGAGGGGGGAGAGATGGGATGGATACTCTCCTGCTGCACCCTGCCAGCCAAAACGGGGTGCAGAGAGGCCACGGGTAGCTCCCGCACATGCTGTTTTTGGCCTGGACGGCCTCCAGCAGCCTGCCAGCCAAAATGGGGCATGGGTTTTCAGCCTGGACAATCTCCTGCAGTACCCTGCAGAGTGCTGCAGGAGACCATCCAGGACAAAAACGGGGCACTTGGGAGCTACCCCACCCCAACCCCATTTTCTCCAGCAGAGGCACCGTGGGCCGGACCTTTGCTATTTGCAGGCTGGCCCCACGGGCTGGATCTGGCCCATGGGCCTTGAGTTTGACACCCCTGTGATAAATTGAAAATGTCCATACTTAAGCCAATCATGTGGTTCTACTTATTCTTTCTGCATGATCTCTATATGTAAACTGTAAATGTTTGTATTTAAGGTAAACTTGATATTCTGTTAGACTATAATTAGTGACATGGGATGAGCATGCAAATTAAAAATTTGGTTAATTTACAATATAGCAACATTTGTAAGAATTTTAAAACCCTTCATATAATAATTAGAAAAGCAAGCAAACATATCTTTAACTTCTTGCTTCCTTGCAGAATTTTTTTTTCAAAATTTGTCATGATACACATAGGTTTTCTGTGTAATCAATGCACCTAAGAGTGAATAAATCCCTTATACGTGCCATGTCTCTTTAAAATCCTCCAGCACGTTTTCTCCAGTGTTGAAAGATCTACATGCCAAATGTTATAACCAAGTTATATACATCTAGAAAACAGGATTTAAGTAAAAGTCAATTACCCCACATATGTTAAAAGAGATTTTTGCATCATTAAATTTTGACCTTAGATTTTCAGAGAGAAAAACACAGAATTTCACATTAGTTTGAGTGGATAAAAGCCAAAAGAAATAATATAATCCAGATCTGTGAGTTTACATTATAAAACTTTACCTGAAAGTTAAATAATGCTGCTTGCCTAACTAAATCTACTCTCAGAAGTGGAATCTAGTTTGCCAAAATACATTACCAACCATCACTTCTCTGAAATTACACTTCCAAAACAACTATTAATTTTAATTAAATACTGATGTAGAAATAAATAGTGGTTTCAAGTTTTAAAGGTCTTGGGAAAACTATGATAGCTGCAAGATGGTTGAGGCACTGTTTCACTGTGGGCTCTACAATATAGAGATTCCAAAGAGTTCATGATCACGTTGGTAAAAACATGTGTATGAACATAGTAGTGATCTCACAGGTAAAAACTGCAAGTTTTTGCTTGTCTTCATTCGCTTCTAAAAAGAAAGAAAAAAAATGTGACATCTAGGTTACAGAATTTTACATTTCTTTTTTGTACAATATAGTGTACTATGAAAAAGTCCCTTTTTAATCCCTCTCATAATATAAACACTACCAAACTTTACATTTTCTGATAAATGATATAAATCCTATCTGCAGTTAAGGAGTTTTCTGAAGTTGCCAGGGATTCTGAATATGTAAAAAAAAACAATCTAGTCCAATATAATTAAGCAAGGCAAATAGGTCATCAGGAGTCAGAGAAAACAAATTTACTGAATTGCATTTAAAAAGTAGCAATTAGAAGAGCAGAACCTAAACCTAGAAATCAATATTTCATATTCTGTTGAGGTGGTGTTAAGAAATAAAGTCAGATTTGTTCAGGGTAAGCCTCCAGAATCTTCTTCCTTTTACAGAGTTTCTCCAAAGGAACGTCAGATTCTATTGCAAAGTACCATAGCACATGAGTATGGGTACTGTCCATGTTAGTTCCATCCATTCATCCATTCATGTTTTAGGTTTCTCTATCTTTTGTCTCAATTAGAGACTAAATCTCCACTTTAAAAGGACAATAAAACATAGAGATGTTGCTTTTGTGTCGTGTCCTTTCCTGGACAAGATATGAAGTATATTGTCTTGGACTACACAACAGGACTGCTTGGTCCTGATATGTTTGCCAATGGCTACATTCCTTGACTAACACTTGCAGCTAGGTGTGGAGAAGTACTGAATGGTTTTTATGATGCAACACCAAACTATGCTTTTGTCATTCTGAATCAACATCATTTGAAAAAAACAGAGATTAAGAGAGCAGCTTTTGAGTATGAAATTAAAAGAACAAAGTTTGAAGCTGATTTTCAAACCATTATTTGAATCATGTTTAAATAAATTATTTGAAAAGGGCCACTGTCTGGGATAGTATTTGGACACCAGCTATTGTTGCTGCCATTGTTGAAAGCATTGACAAATCTGGTAAAAAATATCTCTGAAATGATAAGATATCATGGGTTATCAAGCATCTACTAAAATTCATGTGATCTTGGATTAAGAATCTGATAGACAAAGAGAAGGCAAAGTGATATACACAGAAACACAATCCTTAACCCTCTATTTATACTCTACTGCCTTCCTGGAGTCAGTAGATCAGGGGTGTCAAACTCCCGTCGTCACAGCATCACGTGATGTATGGGACTTTTCCCCCCTTCATTAAACAGGGCGGGACAGGGCCAGCACGTGACGCATCTGGTCCGTGGCCTGCGAGTTTGACACCCCTGCAGTAGATCATGAGCTGCTGAAAATTCAGTCTCACAAGTTTTGTTCCTTAGGGAAAGGAGCAAATAAATACTGCTCTCTTTTTAGCCACCATTTAAATGCAGGAGGATTATCAACAAATCACAACATACCATGAAGATAGCATGGACATTTTTGAGGTTGTTCTACACAATAGGGCAGGCAGCTTATAACCCATAACTGACTTCATTCAGGTAATCAATAGGATAAAAAGGAGAACGGTTTGGGGCCTGGAGGTGAATAAGCTAGTATAATATATGAGAACAATACCTAGCTTAATCTTGAATTTCTGTAAATGGATGTCCACTTGTTCTACATTAAGAGTAAATATACAATCCAATCAAATAAAATAAATTTCTTCCTTACACTGAGTAATGCTGCAAATTATTATAATAATAGCTTTGGTCAGTACATACTAAAACTAGTATCTATGTTGATTTACTATATTTTTCCTCAGCTTTCCCACAACAACCCAAATAACAACCATTATGACAACCATAGAAAGCCAATGCAGTTGACTTGCCCAAAGGTAAAAATCAATAAGCTTTGTAGCATATTTCCCACATCTATGTCAAACTTTTAGTTATCATTTCTATTCTACAGATAACAGAAAAAGTAATAGCAGTGTCCCTCCCCCACATTAATTTGAAACCAGTAAGAAACCAGTAAAATTCAGGATTTTATATTTAGTGTCAAATATGAAAATGAGTTATATTTTTAGAAATTAAAAATCCTTCAAAATGCCATTGTGTGTTTTCCACTTTATTCACATAAAATGCCAACTCTGCAAGATGAGAACTGGGATATTAAATAAATATTGGTTGGGTCAAAAGAAATTAAGTGCTTGCCTGAGGGGAATTATTTGTTGTGTTTCACAAGCAACTCTCTCATGTGGAAAAGACATTCAAATATAGCTTGCAAAATGGCATGGAATGGAAGGTTTTTAAAGAATCCCATGTGTTTTTGGGAACTTAACCAGAGTAATTGGGCTGCTTCTCATAAGAAATATGCATTGGGTAGATGGATACTGAATATCTGTAACTGAGAGAAAATAGATAATTTACCAAACAAAAAATATTGTTTACATGACGTCTGTTTTCAACTTAGTCCAAGAACTTGTTTATAGATGTTGTTGTATAAGACTTTAAACCCCTGCTAAAATGTATACATTATATGGGTGGTATTGCTCCTATTCATTATTTCTTATGCAAGAATGTAATTTCTGAAATTAAACAGTTGTTCTGCTTGTTCTTGTACAAAAGTTCACAAATGCACTGATGTATTTTCACTTCGGGTCGCTGAATTCTGCATTCAAACCTCCATTTTGTAATACCCAAGTTTAAATTACATGGGGATAACACCAGAAATATAAGCTTTGTTTATTTTTATAAAACATTTTTTACTGTAAAACTTATTTCTTGTTATAATATGTATAAAGTCCAGTGTCCCAGTCAAAGAAAGTTTTGGTATTCCCTGATTTTCTCCCAGAATTTTCTTTTCTACCTGTTCCCAGTGTTCCAGATATGGTCCAGCTGTGAAATTGGTCATATAATCAATTACAATATAAATATAATTTATGCTTGTTAAACTGCTTTCAACTGAATATATGACTGAACCTTGTGCTATTTCTGTATACAATTACGTTAATTTTCCAAAATAGACTTCTCCAGGTCCAAAACTTTAAACAATATTGTCTTTCAAAAGCAGTTTTTGATTATATTACAGATTTTCTATGAAGATGAAAGCTCCCAGGCAAGCATACTTTATTCCCTGTAGGTTATCTATTTAAAAAAAAATTAAGGAAGTTTTTATAACTGCAAAGCTAATCAGAATAACCATGAATAAAGAAATGGACTAAATTAAGGCAACTACCCATATAATCAGGTTTAAGCTTCTAAATAAAATGATATCAATTTAATAAGTAAAATAAAAATAATATTATTTCCTAATTTCAGATTCTGGTCAATCAGATTTTGAAGCATAATTTAATATTAAACCCAGTTTTTCCTTTATTTTCCAAACATAGTTTTTGTTAAGTTTGGAGAATAATGGAGACCAGACATCTGACCAGTGACTTCAACTCTTTAATAACAGTAGATAGAACAGAACAGAGCAAGGCTATGGGCAGCAGTAACCCTTTTATAGGGTTGGCTGCTACCTTATTAACCAATAATATGTGCAACAAGTTCAACTAATACCCAATAAGAAGTGTCCTAATATTGGCCAATCAGGGACTTGTTATGGACCAATCCTTGTTCGTTGTTTAAGGACCAATCAGGTGTGCAGGCTTTCAAAACCCGCTTTACATTTGGGCTTAATTACTTTTTATTGATTCACAACAGTTTTTCTATTTTCAGGTTCCCTGTTTTACATTTGCACTCACTCCCTTAATATTCTCCTGGAAGAGGGGGGGAAAAACCATACTGACTAATTTGTATTGCTTTCCAAAGTTTATCCTATATTTGGTGCTGCTTCTAAGTTGCTTTATTGTATATGTAGAAATAATACACTAACATCTATGAAATATCAGTAAATATTCTATTTGATGCTGAACATTGTCTATGATATGATCAGCTTTGTAACACATCAAATTTTGCCCTTCTATTTGTCGAACAGTGCAGTTACTGGTACTGTCACCATCTTCATTCTTGGGTGGTGAAATAGCAATATTAGAATGTGGATGAAGGAATGGTTTTTCTGTATTCTTGTTCCAGATGTTAAACTGTATTTTAAGAGCCCTATTCTTAATTTTAGACACACCACTGCGTTCCTAATGACAGGGTATTTAATGGAGTTATGCCACCTAAATGGTCCTCTACTTCAGAGGTCTGCAAACCTGGCCCCTTTAAGACTTGTGGACTTCAACTCCCAGAATTCTCCAGCCAGCTTGCTGGCTGGAGAATTCTGGGAGTTGAAGTCCATAAGTCTTAAAGGGGCCAGGTTTGGGGACCCCTGCTCTACTTTATTTATAGTTGTATTTAAAAATGAGAAAATCTTTAAACAATTATGTTTTGCTCATTTTGTAATTGCATTGTTGTTTTGCAATGGGTGTGTTAAGCCAACTGCTGCTTTCCCAGCTTTTAATCTTTGCCTTCAACTTTGACCAAACCTCTATGCTATTGCTCTTCATTCTATGTAAAAAATAAAAAAAAAAACAATTGTACCACTGTTGCTATTATGCTGATGGGTTGTTTCAGAATTTATTGTGTTGCTCACAAAGCATTAAATCCATTTTCTATTTTAATAAACATACTCTGAATTGACCAAACTGTGAAGGCATCAAGGTTATATAGGGATTCAATACCAGTCTTCTGATTCACATTTGTAAACATTACCAGAGATCTTTGGCGTACATTAATATTTTTATGCAACTTTAACATATGTGGACTTCAACTCACAGAAGTCCTCAGTCTGTATAAGTTCACACATCTTAAAAGTTGCTAAGATTGAGAAACACAGGTATACAGTAATCTCAAGGAAACCATTATCTCAGGGTAACCTAAGACAAGAGTACAGGTAATCTTCGACTTACGACCACAATTGAGACTACCATTTCTGTTGTTAAGTGAAACATTTGTTTAGTGAGTTTTGCCCTGTTTTACGCTTTTCAATAAAAATTGTTAAGTTGGTAACATGGTTGTTAAAGTGAATCTGACTTCTCCATTGAATTTGCTTGTCAGAAGGACACAAAAGGTGATCACGTGACCCCAGGATACCGCAATAGTCATAAATATGAACCAGTTGCTAGGCATCCAAATTTTGGTCACATGACCATAGAGATGCTGTAATAGTTATAAGTGCGAAAAGCGGTCATAAGTCACTTTTTTCAATCTTGTTGTAACTTTGAAGGGTCACTAAATGAACTGTTGTAAGTCGAGGACTACCTGTATATTGTATGGATAAATTGCTACACTAGAGAATAAATTGCTACTCTGGAAAAACAATATAAGATCCAAATTAAGAAATTATGGCTGCACTCCTGCTTACCTGAGAATATGTCCGACTGAAGTCAGTGGAGCTTACTTTTGAGATATTGTACCTATTTAGAATTGCACTCCTAACTGAATAAAATGATTTTTTTAAAAAGCACAGAATAATCAAAAAGAGCAAAATTTATAGGAGTATAAATAAGATCGGGTTGGCCATTGATAGAAAATTAGTTCTCAACTATATGGAGTCTTTCCCTGAATTTGTCAGGATTCTGCTTACATTTGGAAGCCAATTATTATTACTGATGAACGCAGAAGAGAAACGAAGCATTTAGAACTGCATAAGAAAAGCATGCAGCACTAAAATCTAGTTAAAGTCTTAAAATTGCAGTGAATCTATCTTTAAAAATGTACAGTATCAAAGTAACTTACCTGTTTTATATCTATGAAGCGCACACATTCTAACCACATACTCAAAAAGTTGTGTCCACACAGTGCACATTCTTGCTTCTGGGAAAGCAAATTCTGTGCGTGTGGGTTTTGTTTTACTGCTCTACATAAAAGAGGGTTTTCGTTTTCCAGCTGAGTAAAGATAAATCTTGCTGTTAGTTCCTGTGGATTTAAAAGACAAAATGATAAATATTATTGACAAGAATTGTAATAGAAATTTAAATATGTCACTTGAAGTTTTAATTTATAAAAAAAAATATGCCACTGTCTTTTTAACTGCACAGTACAGCTCAAAAAAATACAACAAAAACCATTATTAGAAAATAATTAAGAAGGAAGACCAAAAAAAATGAAAAACAGTAGAGACTTAATACTAAAACATCAAAAACTCTGCATAAGTACGAATGCTCGTAACCCCCTCCAAACGTAATAAGGAGACAGATTGTAATTTTTTCCAGTAGCAATTTGTTTCTTAGCATGGTCCCTGCCAGGGGAAAGAAAAAGTAACTACAAAATGTTAAATGCATCTGTGTTGAGATCTATAGAATGTGCTCCATTGATATGTAAAAGCATGGAGCAGACTATGTGGGAATAGCAAGAGTAATTAGAAATATACTGGTTCACAGTGCTTTACAGCCCTCTCTAAGCAGTTTACAGTCAACTTATTGGCCCCAACAACCTGGCTCCTCATTTTACCGACCTCAGAAGAATGGAAGGCTGAGTGAACTTTGAAACAGCGAGACTTGAACTGCCGAACTGCAGGCAGTTGGCAGTCAACAGAATTAGCCTGCAATACTGCATCCTAACCATTGTGCCACCATGGCTCTTAGAATACATAGGTAAATCTGTAGATGGCTGGACTTTAAGCCATGCAATGCTTTGAATTGATGGTGGAAAGCAAACCCATAACCAATAAATCTGTTTCAATACATGGATTGTGTGGAACCTTTGAGAGACACCACTCAGCACTCATGCTGCTACATTCTGAACAATATCCAGGCTTTTTTCAAGAAATGCACACTTAATTTAATAGGAGCCAGTTTGGTGTGGTGGTTAAGGCATCAGGGTAGAAAACAGGAGACTGTGAGTTCTAGTCTTGCGTTAGGCACAAAGCCCGCTGGGTAACCTTGAGCCTATCATTCTCTCTTAGCCCTAGGAAGAAGGCAGTGGCAAACTATTTATGAAATCATGCCAAGAGACCTGTTCAGGCAGTTGCCAAGAGTCAAGACTGACTCAAAGATAGCCCCCCCCCTACTTCAAAAAATAATCACCCAATTTATCAGCTTAACCTGATAAAAGGTTTTCTATCACCTCTGTTCTTTCAATGCTTTCTTCCTCCTGTTACACATAAGAAGATAGAATTTACATTTGATATCAAATATCAAAAATGTTCCTTCCTTCTGAATTATTTGCTGATTGATACATTTTACTAAGTGATAAGATGTCTTTTATTTTAGTGTGAACCCATCTGTGTATTTTATAAACCATTACGTATATGGCTTGGTGTTACATGAAACCAATTGTTCACTGGCCCATGTTTAAAACAAAGGATAATTTAGGACTATATTTCAACCCAACCAGTTTTAATTGATGTTTTAATCATCTCAGATTCATACAATTAAGGTTTTTAGTACTATGCTAAATCATTTTAATTCATTTAACTTGAAAACTAATATACAGTACTCATATAATTAACAATAACTTTCAATATATATCCCAGGCTACAAAATAGTTATTTGAAATTGTTTGAATAGCAAAATATAAATTAGTATGAAATCTAAGGAAAACATCATGCTAAAGCAATAGTTTCTTGAACATGTACTTCTGTATTAATAACCTTAAGAGTGAGAATGTCCTCTTCTTGTATGGCACTAACTGGGTTTTTCTGAAGCAATGGATTATTTTCACAGTAAAGTTCTTCAAGCTGAAGATATCCCATCTATTTAAATAACAAAATAATATTTTAAACATAAAACAATATATTTAGCATTTTTTCCAAGTAACATCCTTTATTTTCAATACATCTTAGGCCTCTAGTTTGGTTTGGCCCCCTGACAGTTTTGGGAGTAGTTATTTGTATTCTTTCAAATTATAAGATGTCCAGTGTCTTTTTGGGAGTCAAGTGCCCTCCAAATTAGATAGATAGAATGATAGATAGAATGATAGATAGATAGATAGATAGATAGATAGATAGATAGATAGATAGATAGATAGATAATATAAGTAGTCATATTTGAATAGATAAAAGAACCAAGCTACAAATACAATTGGGAAAAAAAGAATGTTTTTGTGCCCAGATTGAAAAGGCCTTGTGTCTCTTGTATTTCAATCTAAAATTGCACAAAATAATATTTTCTATAGTCATAGTAAAATGATACGGCTCTGCTTAGAGATCCATTTCAATAGCTTATGTGGCTGACTGTACAGGATTTGTTTTAGCAATCCTTTGATCTGGCTGATTTTATCTGCAATTCTTCACTATCTATGACTTATTAAACTTTACTAAGCAATGGTTTGTTTCTACAACAAAAAAAATGGTAAAATTCATGTACAAAAACAAATTGGCGAGACTCAAACCAATAACAGCATAAACACAATTACAAAAGTATAATATCAAAAGACAAGTAAGGGTCCTTGATATATTTATATGGCACTGTTGGAAATGCATTATATTTGAGTATTTTAGGCCAACCATTAAATTGGTTACAGAGGTTTCCATTGAAGAGATTGATTAACAATCATACTTACTGCTTTGGGAAAAATCTGAATATTATTTCCTGCAACATCAAGAATCCTAAGTCTCTTCAGCTTGCAGATTCCCTAATTAAAAAAGATATATATGAATTAATAATTTTAAAATAAATGCCATTCGGCGCAAACCTAAGTAGACCTACTTCGAAGTTCCGCAGTGTTCCAAGTGAACATGCATAAAGTTACTGAATTCCTGGAATGTATTTCTAGAGTATCCCCAGAAGTAACCATCAAGTTTCAATTTTAACGTGAAAGAGGAACAATTATCATTAAATATATGGAGAATAATTAATACAATGTAATTATATTTAAATGTGACCTAAATTATATTACATTTAGGTTTTTTTGCGATACAGTATCATTATTTTGTTCCAATCTTTGTCTATGGAGATTCTCAGTCATCCAAGTCATAGTTGTCCCAAAGGTGTTTTTTTCAAGAGGCAACTGAATTTTCTTGTTTTTCTTTGAAGACATTTCTTTCGCTTCTCATCCAAGAAGCTTCTTCAGCTCTGGCCAGTTTAATGAAGGAGAAAAAAGTTGTGATACATCACATGACAACGATATGATGAGTTTGACATCCCTGTTTTAAAGAGTCGGTGAGGCCACCTGGAAGGTCACCAAAATGTTACCTGAGGATCATCAGGGTCACCTGAGTAGTGCAAATGGTTGTGGAGCCTTCTTGGAACTGTTGAAAGGACTGTGTTATAAATTGGAAATAGATGATGTCATATCTGGTCTGGACTGAGGTTGGTTCTATCACCTATGAGGCCATCTACAGTATGTCAAAACTGAACAGCCCTCTCTCAACAGAGAGGAAGGGATTTGATCACAACCTCCTCTCAGTCATGTGATCAAAATTCAGGTGCTTGGGAATTGGAATGTATTTACAACTGTTGCAGCATCTTGGAATCATGTGATCTCCATTCAACACCTTCCCAATCAGGTTCCAAGGAAAGTCAACGGGAGAAGCTGGATATGCTAAACAACCACAGGATTCACTTAACTGCAGTAATTAGCTTAAGAAACATGGCAAAAAAGTTGTAAAATTGGGAACCCTCAGTTAATAACCACTTAACAATGGAAATTCTGATCCTAACTGTGTATATAAGTCAAGGACTACCTGTACTCTATATAAACAAAACCTTCGACTATGTTTAGGGCAATGGCCCCCAACCTTTTGGGTATAGGGTCCAGTTCCGTGGAGAGGTTTTTCCATGGATTGGAGGGAGCATGGTTTCATGTGCTGCCTGTATCCCATGGATGGATCTTTGCTTGTTTGCCCAGTTTCTGTCATGCTGGTGTTGGTCCTTAGACCAGGGGTTGGGGATCTCTGGTTTAAGATATACCTGATGTATACTTACATACCACATAACAGAACTGATCATTACAACTTTTAAGATGAGTTAACTACAAGAATACACAAAAGACCACCTTGCAGTAGAGTGAAACAGTTCACCCTCCAAATGTTGCTGAAGAAGAGTCTTCAGGCTCCATCATCATTGGCTCTTTTGACAGAGCGACCAAAGGCCTGTTTCATTTCCCTATCCAAATCCTAAAGGCATGGCTTTTTTAATGACCACAACATAATACATTGTTTTACAAGCACAGCTACTCACATCAGGGAGCGATTCTATTTTATTTCTTGACAAAATCAAGGTCTTGAGTTTTTTCAGATGTTTGATGTCTTCGGGTAATGAGGTGATGAAATTGTGGGATAAGTGAAGTTCATGCAAATTCTGAAGGTAACAAAATTCCTTGGGAATCTTTTCCAATTTGTTATTCTCTAAACTCACACATTCAAGATTTTCAAGCCTATTGGAAGAAAGTATTTGAGGATACTTGCTTTTAAATATTTAACAATTGTTTATAAATGATGGCCTCTAATGTTTGCATATAAATCAATTTTAATGAAATTACTAATCGCATATGCCTTTCTAGCCTTCTGCAGATATCAATTACAATAATTCAACTGCACCACGTTGGCTGGATATTATGGGAACTGATGTTCAATTTATCACTATTGAACAGCCTATCTATATCTTCTTTTGTTCCTGTAATGTTTAACTAGATAAAATGTTACATCATAGAGCCACAGTTTTTGAACCAAAATATCTCAAACAGGCTCACGTACAGAATGGGTCCAAAATCTAGGACTCAATTCCAGTGGAATTGAAATTTGGCAAATTTTATAAAATATTTTATGATATAAAATGGTCATAAAACACTTTATGACATAGTACAAAACATTTCCTATATCTATGCTTGACTCTTATGCAGTTCAGCACGGGCTACTTTCAAGGCAGATACATTTTGAATGTTTCCCAATTTTTCCAGTGAAGGCAGGACACCAGAAGTTCTGCCATTGTTGAAGGCATTGAGGAATCTGGTAAAGAAATATCTCTGAAATGATAACCCAAATGTTATGAGTTGTCTAGCATCTGCTAAAACTTTTGTTCCTATAGCATTTAACTGCATGAAACAATGCATCATAGGGCAATCTTTTTTTCAACCAAAGTATATCATATAGGCTAACTTACAGAATATGTTCAAATGCGCAACACGATTCCCATGAAATTAAAATTTGGCAATTTTTATAAAAGTTTAAAAAAATATAATATATTATGGGCTCACTTTGATATACAATATTTAAGCAACATAAAAGTGATCTGGATCAGTGTTTCTCAATCTTGGCAAATTTGAGTTGTGTTGACGTCAACTCCTAGAATTCCCCAGCCAGCACAGAGTCTTAAAGTAGCAAGGTTGAGAAGCACTGGCCTACTGTACATAAATTGAATGATGTATAAATATTTTTTTCATCTACCATATGAAACCGTGGACATAAAACAATTTACTATATTCTGTTGTTAAACATAACATCAAATATTAACTTATCTCACATTTCATTCAAAAACAAAGGGACCTATTTTCCCCCACAACCACGCTTTGAGGCAAGCTGAGCTAAGAGAGAATAACTGGCCCAAAATCACTCACTCAGATTGTATGGCTGATCCAGATTGTTTAGGACAGGGATGTCAAACTCACAGCCCATGGGCCAAATGCATCACCTGCTGGCCACGCCCACCCCGTTTAGCAAAGGGGGGAAAAGTCCCGATATGTCACGTGACAATGATGTGACAATGTGAGTTTGACACCCCTGGTTAGAAAATCCAAACCTGAAAAAGATCCTACAAATCAAGTGTTTCTACTGCAGTCAAACAGCCTGGATTAAATTATGTTTGAAAATTAAGCAAAGATTGCAAAACACATTGTTCTGGTAAAATAGTATGAAAAAGATATGAACCTATCTCAACACAGTGGCATCCATAGGTGGCAGCAATGAGGGTCAGAGCAAGAGAGATCATCCCACAAGCCCTGTCCCTGTTATACCTGCCTTATGATATCACTCACACAAAGCTTGCAGCATCACATTGCAACACTGCTTTCATCATTCAAATGCTGCTGCTCACAAAAATAGTGACGGGTTATTAAAACTAACTTATCTATCACAGCCAATTCAGGCAAAACCTCATCCCGATATTTATCAAATTTACCTGCAAATCTCTGGAGGAAGATAATTTAGTTGGTTCTTGTTCAGATTAAGAAGTTCTAAATTCTTCAATTCATCTATAAACAAACATAACCCTCAAATAAAGCTTTTGCAGAGAAATTCCTAATGTTCCATTTTATTTATATATCCCTTGTGGTCATAATGCTATTTTTAAGTAACCAAGAATATATTTAATTAAATAATTTGATGTAAGTACCATTCTGCTATGCATTTATTTTTCGACCTTCATTTCTACTAAAAAAAAAGTTCTATTTTGTAAGAGCATTCACAAAATTCTGAGGGCTGCACTTGGGATTTTCAAGGATCACATGGAACCTCTGTTTCTGCATCTCTGCATTAGCTTTGTTAGGACCAGTTTCAATTGAAAATGAACTACTGGCAACAAAGGATGCTTAGAGGATGGACTCCTCAGTTATAGAAGGATAAATAAAGCAGCTTACAAGTAACAAAAGCTGTTAATAAAAACATAATAAACATTTTTTAAAAAATAAAAGGAACAGAATCCTTTTCAAGGAGCATAGACATGAATAGGGGAAGAGTGAATTTGGAGATTTTTGGGGTGAATAGGGGAAGAGTGAATTTGGAGATTTTTTGGGTGATGACTGTTAGGAATATAAGTCACCTAACAGGTATTTGGGTTGGAAATATATAAACCAGGATAAACATTTTAATACTGTATCTTTAAGAAAATGCAAAACTGTAATTGGGTGTGGTTTCTCAAACGGCCATGAGATGGAGCCAGAAACCTGGGTTGTCTTAGTCTTAGTCTCAGAAGAGAGTGTGTCTCAGTGAGTCTCTGTTTCCCTTCTGTTGGAGAGTATTGCCGTTCCTCCATTTTTCCTAATTGACTGATATTCATGGATTTGATGTAAGTCTGATACTGAATTGTTTTTGACACTGGACTTTGTTATTGGATTATCCCTGGGCTGAAAACTGACTGATTTTACAACTGTGAATGACTTTGGACTGTTTATTTTGAACTTTGCTTTAACGTTTCTAGAAGTATTCAAATACTTCTCTCACTATGTCTCCCTGTATACGCTCATTCTCCTGGGGAATTACCACAACACTGGTTATGGGCCCAGGCCATACCAGGCTCAGATAACTAAGAGTTAGTGTAAATACACAGTACTGTATACAGACAGCTGTTTACTGTTTAATTGTGGGTTACTATCCTGGTAAAGATGACACAAGTCACTTCAACAAGTCTATCACTGATAACCCGGTTGGATGGAACAAACTATGTTTCCTGGTCTATGAAGTGCAGTCTACTTCTGCATAGAGAAGGGTTATGGACTGTAGTTCAAGATCCACCGGATGTAAATGCTTGGAATCCAAATAATGAGAATGAAGCCAAGAAGCTTGCTGACTTTAAACAGAACAACGAACGAGCTCTTTGTATAATTGGACTAACACTGAGTGACCAGCAGCTAGTCCATATTTGTGGAGAAGACTCTGCTGCTAAGTGTTGGGAGAATTTGAAGAGGATTTATGTTCGTGACAGTGTAGATGCACAAATACATCTTACACATAAACTGTTTAGAGCACGTCTTCTGCAAGGTGGAGATATGTTAGCTCATTTGAACTTCATGAAAAGAACTTTTCAAGAGCTACATGAAAAGGAACTGATATTTTCAGAGCTGCATCAAGTATACATCATTCTTTCCTCATTGGATGAAAGTTATGATGATTACGTATCTTCACTGGAAGTCCTGCCCAGAGATAAACTGACATTGACTGACATAACTGGAAGGTTTTAGAAGAAGCAAGAAGCAAGAAGATGGCTGGATAGGGACCAACTGAGGAAGGAACAACCACAAGAAGAAGATTTGTCTTCAACTGCCTATACTGTTAGGAAATGTTTTTCTTGTGGGGCTAGGGGACATATAGGTAGATTCTGTAAGAAGGGAAAACAACAGAATACTGGCAAACACCAGAAGGCCAAGAAGAATGTTAGTTTAGCTATGTCTAGCAATTCAACTGTAATCCATGATTTGTGGGTTGTTGATAGTGGAGCATCAGAATGCATTACTAAAGATAGAAACAGGTTTGTAAAGATGTCCATGAGCAAGCAACATGTATCATTGACAAATGGATGGAAGATTAAAGCATCTGATCAAGGTACTGCATATTGTTCTTGTATAAATGATACAGTTTTTGCTGGTTCTCAACAATGACTTTGTTTTCTTTTTTTCTTTCTCTCAGAAAAGATTCTTTAAAATCCCCTAAAGTAGATATTATTTTAGAAAACCCATTCCTTTTCTCATTGACAGATTTTTTTTTTTCTGAGATTGTATCAGTTAAAACAGTGACAATATCTTTCTTTCAAAAGTATTCATTTCATTCATATGCTAACTTATACAACATAAGTTATTATAATACACCTGTATGGACATGTAGATTAAAAGTGATTTCACTACAGTGGAATGAAAGGAGAAATTTCATCATATAGCATAGATTTGTAATAGTAAATAGTACAGCACATACGTAGCTATATATCTGCTGTATAGTAGAGTATCTGACTTTGAACACATGATATGCTCTTACCAAATATTAAAGGTGACATTTTGGTGATCTTGTTTCCAAACAAATAAAGCTTTTGCAGAGATATGAGATATTTCAATTGCTCTGGAACTTCCTCAAAATTATTATTTCCCAAATTTAGTACCTTCAACTACAATCAAATATTTGATTAATTAGTGCTAATCAGTTCTCCTCTAAGGTTGAAAAAAGAAAGACACTCATGTATATTAGTAATGTACCACCTAATTTTGAACTATCATGTTAAGAGACTGAAACTATCCCATGATTCAAGTATACAACAGAAATTTCTCTCTTAAAACAAAATTGGGCATTATTGTCAGTTAGCTTGAAATTGAGAAATGGGCTACAAGCAAAATCCTACATTATTATAGCAGGATACCCAAGTGGCATGGAATTATCAGAAAAAGATTTTGTATAGAATGGAATGGCATGCAAATTTCCTGGAATAGTACTTATTAAAGAAATACCCTGCTTTTCATTCAGGAGCTCAAAGTATGGATGAATACAGTATTTATTTTTCTATTTGTATCCCACCTTTATTGTTTTTACAAATAACTCAAAATGGCAAACATTTTCCTCCTGCTATTTTTCCCACAAGAACCCTGTGAGGTGGATTTGGCTGAAAAAGTGACTAGCCCAAAGTTATCAAGCTGGTTTTCATGGCTAAGGCTAAGTATAGTTAAGTATTAGATTTGGTACAATGAAATTTTGTATCAAATGATATTGCAGGGTTGACAAGTTTGTTAATAAATTAGCTGGCTAATACAACACGGTGATCTATAAACTATGAATTGCAAACCATGATAACAAAGGAGTCATATTAATGCAATGGGTGAAGGTATCTATCTTAAGCTGCAGTAATATGACTTTGCTGAATGGCTGTGAAGATTCTCAATCATTCAAGAGCATTGTTGTCCCCAAAGTGCTTTTTCCAAATGGCAACTGGACTTTCTTAAGTTTTTTCTTTGAGAATGTTTTGCTTCTCTTACAAGAAGCTTCTCCAGTTCCAAATGATATTTAGATTTTTGCAATCCCAGTAAGTAGCCTTTATTTAGAGATGTTTAAACTGAAACTTTAACAGTGGTCAAATATTGATTCTGCCATGGTTTACATTATTACAATTACAGCATATTTATTTGCTCAAAGTAACATTTTATCACACATACACAAAATGTCATGCAGCAAATGGTTAAAATAGTACTACGTAGATCTCAATTGTTCCAAAGATGTTGTTCAAAAGACCTAAAATGCATATCTATATATATATTTTTTCAAAAGGAGAAACACTCATTTTAAAATGCTTCTTCATTCCATGTCAGAAGATAACTATTCCTGCCTTGGCCACAATCGCATTCTCCCACTTTTAAGAAACCATTTACACAAGGAAGCTAAATTTTTTGAATAAAAAAATTACAAACTATAGTATTTTTTTTCAATGAAGATTTCCAACAGTGAGGCTTTCAAAACTATTCTGGATTGAAAAAATATTCATCCAGAATTAAGCAGTATGTTGATTACAGCTGAGATTACCGAGATCGAAATTATTACACAAATTTGTTACAACAGCAATTTAAGGACTGCTTCAGTGTAATAATCAATAGTTTTTTTAAAAAAAAAATCTAAGAACGGTGTGAATGTTTCCCCCCTGTTCTTTCCTTGCAATATCAGAGGTTTTCTAGTATGGAAGAATGGTGGTTGCTGCAGGAGATCATTCCGTAGCAATGCAAGAAGAGCCTAGCAGCTAAACTCTTCTTGCATTGCTACGGAATTGATCTCCTGCCGCAGTCACCATTCAGTCACAGACCTCTTAAGCCAGCATTCTGGATAACAAAGCTTACAATCAGGGTAAGCGAGTGATAACCCTGCTTCACAAATGCGCTTCCAAGCCAGGATTTCGCCCCACCTCCCCACCCTCACCCGGCTCAGAGCCTCCATTTCGTGAGAGAGACTGAACAGTTGATTGTCTCGCAGGCTCAGGTGCTCCAGGTTGCTCAAGCTGGCCAAGCCCCGGGGCGGATGCTGCAGCCCTCGACGTGCCAGAGAGAGCGAGCGAGTCCCGGAGCCGCCTCTCAACACGCGAAGCAGCTTCCCTTCCGCCATCTGCGGACCGTCCTCCGGCCCGATCACGTCGCTGTGGAAACGACAGAACTTAAAAAAAGTTCTTTCCTCCCGTTGTAGTACAAACGCCGAAAGCTCAGCTCGTTTGATGGGCGGGCACAGAATTGTGGCAATTGTTATAGCTCGGCGTCACAAATCATTCATCAGTGTTCATTTATGACGAATACTGCAATTTTTAAAATGCGCGCTACGAAGTGTGGGGGAGTGGGGAATACACTCCGTGGGAATAGAAACGTGGGGTGTATAAATTTAGTTGCCGTCGCTTGATAACGTTGCAAGATCTGATCAGAATCCAAAGAGAGAAATACATCTATGATAAATAATGTTAAAACGGATCAGATTATTTTCCAATCCACAGCTGTGGAGAATAACAGTTGACTAATGTTAGCATCCAAGTACAAATAAATTCAAGTGATGTTGGCTAATTTAGAAAGCCAAGTAGAGTTTTGAAGGTTAGATCTTGGAAGAACTGTTCTTAAAGGAGACATTGCTTTATAATATCAGGGTTATTTCAGCATCCAAATTTGGTGAAATGTTTAAGAGGCTGTTAATTCTAAGCTTCTCAGTTATGAAAATTGGCTGGGTTACTTTGGGCCAGTCACGGTCCTTCAGTCTGGCCCACCTCACAAGGTGGCTGTTGTGGGAAAATAGGAAGTGCAGAGGTATTAGGTTATGTTTGCCGTCTTGATTTGATTTGATTTGATAAGGTGGAATAAAAATCTAACCATCCCTTACCTTCTGTGATTTGTACTTTGTAGTGCTAAAGTTAATTAATGAACTTTGGGCCTTTACAAAATACCTCACTGCAGTATTAAATGCATTCACACAAACTGAGCACTGCATAGTGTAACCTGAGAAAATAGATTGAAGGGGGGCATTCCCAAGTGGACAATACAGAGGTCAAGTGGAAAGGATATACACTGCTCAAAAAAATAAAGGGAACACTTAAACAACACACTGTAACTCCAAGTCAATCACACTTCTGTGAAATCAAACTGTCCACTTAGGTAGCAACACTGATTGACAATCAATTTCACATGCTGTTGTGAAAATGGAATAGACAACAGGTGGAAAGCATAGGCAGTTAGCAAGACATCCCCAATAAAGGAGTGGTTCTGCAGGTGGTGACCACAGACCACTTCTCAGTTCCTATGCTTTCTGGCTGATGGTTTGGTCACTTTTGAATGCTGGCGGTGCTTTCACTCTAGTGGTAGCATGAGATGGAGTCTGCAACCCACACAAGTGGCTCAGGTAGTGCAGCTCATCCAGGATGGCACATCAATGCGAGCTGTGGCAAGAAGGTTTGCGTAGTGTCCAGAGCATGGAGGTGCTACCAGGAGAGAGGCCAGTACATCAAGAGACGTGGAGGAGGCCGTAGGAGGGCAACAACCCAGCATCAGTACCGCTACCTCCACCTTTGTGCAAGGAGGGACAGGAGGAGCACTGCCAGAGCCCTGCAAAATGACCTCCAGCGGGCCACAAATGTGCATGTGGCTGCTCAAACGGTCAGAAACAGACTCCATGAGGGTGGTATGAGGGCCTGACATCCACAGGTGGGGGTTGTGCTTACAGCCCAACACTGTGAAGTACGTTTGGCATTTGCCAGAGAATACCAAGATTGGCAAATTCGCCACTGGCGCCCTGTGCTCTTCACAGATGAAAGTAGGTTCACACTGAGCACATGTGACATGAGTGACAGGGTCTGGAGATGCCATGGAGAACATTCTGCTGCCTGCAACATCCTCCAGCATGACCGGTTTGGCAGTGGGTCAGTAATGGTGTGAGGTGGCATTTCTTTAGGGGGCTGCACATTGATGCTATGGACTGGCCCACCCATTCCCCAGACCTGAATCCAATTGAGCACATCTGGGACATCATGTCTTGCTCCATCCACCAACGCCATGTTGCACCACAGACTGTCCAGGAGTTGGGGGATGCTTTAGTCCAGGTGTGGGAGGAGATCCCTCAGGAGACCATCTGCCACCTCATCAGGAGCATGCCCAGGTGTTGTAGGGAGGTCATACAGGCACGTGGAGGCCACACACACTACTGAGCCTCATTTTGACTTGTTTTAAGGACATTACATCAAAGTTGGATCAGCCTGTAGTGTTTTTTTCCATTTTAATTTTGAGTGTAACTCCAAATCCAGACCTCCATGGGTTGCTAAATTTGATTTCCATTGATAATTTTTGTGTGATTTTGTTGTCAGCACATTCAACTATGTAATGAACAAAGTATTTAATAAGAATATTTCATTCATTCAAATCTAGGATGTCTTATTTTTGTGTTCCCTTTATTTTTTTGAGCAGTGTATAACATTTAACAAATGAAATACCTAATAATGTATGTACTCATAGCAAAAAATGCCTTTCTCAATATGGACCGATTTTGAAAAGCGCTTGAAGTTTCATTAAAAATGACAGAAAGCAGAATTTACACTAGTCAAATTCAGTTCAAATGGAGGGAAATGGAAATAAGGTTCAAAGTAAAATTACCACAATAGTTATGTTTTCAGTAATACCATTTTTCACTTTTCAGATGCCAGTAATATCACAGTAATAGTAATTCTTCCTTTTTTCCCAAGAAATTTAGACTAAAACCTCTTTCAAAAATTAAGGGTTTTTTAAAAATCAGCATATACCTATATAGATAAACTCAGAGTAGGTTACAAATAAAATTCTATATATTTCTCGGGTATTAGCACATACTAGATACAATATGAGTGATCAAAAAGGTGTTCATTATGAAAGTCAGATGACTTATGAACAATTTTAATTATAAGAATATTTTAAATGATGTATAAAGCAGCACACCACAATGCAAGAGATGAAAATAATTGAAGTTTTATATATTGTCATTATTACCTCAAATATGAAATGGCCTATAGGATCATAGTATATTCATAAATCATGCTTTACAAGGGAAATTGTTTCCTTTCTTGAAATATAGTCATTGTGGGATGTATGTGGAGATATGTATCCTATAGCAATATTATAATCCACTCTTCCTGTTTTCAAAATAATGGGATAAGTAGAATACCCAGGTAGAGGCACTATTTCATTTTAAACTGGACAACATTCAATATACCAGAGCTTTTTAATACCTATCTAAAATAGATACTAGCACAATGAGTCTTCTGCAGATATTCTATTTACATGTTACAGGATTATCCTGTTACCTAAGAAAGATCAGTTCAACAGCCCTGAAAAGTAAAGTTCTACTTTGAAAAAGATATTCTAATGGAAAAACACATGCTTTGCGTTCCTAGCAATTCCAAGGTGGGTTGGCAAAGTATCACTTTATCCTTATTAATGTTACTGTAAACTGAGCTGCAAGAATCAATATGGTAAGACTGCTTCCTATACTTTAATGATCAGAGAAGCATTTCAGAATCAGGTACTCTTCTGCCACAACCCAAAATAAAAACAACATGAGTGTTTCATTAAAGGGGATTCAATACTCAGAACAAATCATCTTGAAAACTATTATAACAGCTCAGCAATTTCAGATAATCCGTATGTCAATGGCTTTTATAATTATTTTATGATTAGTGCCCATAACAACTGAACCACAATGCAATATTGCATGTCTGTGCGTATACATATTGTGTACACTGGCTGTCCTGTTAAAATAAAGAAGTAAAACAAACAAAGGGAATATAACCCACAATTTATTGATACATTAGAAACACATCAGAATTTTTTTAAAAAAACATGATTTAAACTGAGTAGTGCTGATAACAGATGTCATATGTACAGACACACATACCATATACGTGTGTTTGTATAACCCTGTATGCCTTATTAAAGAATTGAGAATGTATTTTAAGACCTATATAGAGACATTTTGTAGAATTGTGACCATCATTCATGTCTTCTGATGAACTGTGTATTAGCTTTCATTTTCTGCAGTGTTCTCCAATAGAGTTTTTACAGAATTATAATGTTCTCCTAATCCATACGCATGTCTCATGTACCTAAAAAAAAAATGTGAAAAATTCAAGGACTTCCACCAAATTAAAACATCACAGGCACACTTGATATAAGTTACCATATTATTTATTTAAAAGATTTTATGGCTGCCCATAGTTGTGTTTTAAGATATGGGTGATCATATAAATATCTTAAGGATATCTTAAAGAGCCTCTGCGCCGTAGTTAGAGTGTTGTACTTCTGCTGACTATCGGCTGCCTGCAATTTGGTAGTTCAAATCCCACCAAGTTCAAGGTTGACTCAGCCTTCCATCCTTCCAAAGTGGGTTAAAGGAGGACCCAGATTGTTGTGGGACTCTGTAAAACCGCTTAGGGCTATAAAGCACTATAAAGCGGTACATAAGTCTAAGTGCTATTGCTATTAAACAAAGTTCACTTTAACAGTAAGTTAATCAATAGAATGAGCAAATTCAGTTTTTGTCACTGAAAGTTATTTCTACAGAAACTGAAAGACATTGCTTAAAGCAATATTCTCTTTTTTTAAACTGAGTTCATTTTCTATAAAAAAGTAGACACTTTTATTCTTGGGGTGTTTTTTTTTTTAAGAAAACAGGTAGCAACCTACAGATTTTTGCTACTTTATATTGTCAGAAACAATGAAGTTAGTGATCACAGTGATCACAAGCCACCTACAAATTTGAAGGCCAATATTAAATCTCTGAATGTTTCTAAACTCTGAAAAAGGTGCCAAATTAGAGCTATGTGGTTTTATAATTTGCAGTTCATTTCTTAATTGAATTTCAAGTGAAAAGCAACCAAACAAAAATTGTTTTGAAGTTGAATGTATTTACTCACACAAGTATTAGTGGTTTCCTACTGTATTCTTCACCAACAATAATAGGAGGGGAATCCATCTGAATTACTTCAATTGGTGTTTGCAAGATATGTGATAAAGCTCGTAGCTGTAAAGCAAAATTACATCTTAATTTACATTTTAATCTTTATCACTTCAGTATCTCTACAAAAAATATGAGGTAGACTGGTTGCTTTCATGGTGTGCAGACAATAACTTGGTCCTTAACACCAATAAGACCAAGGAGCTTATAGTGGACTATAGAAGGAATAGATCAGATATCCAGTCCTTGCTTATCAATGGAGACCAAGTGGAGCAAGTGGCCAGTTTTAAGTTTCTGGGTGTTATCATAAAAGAGGACCTAACCTGCAGCACTGGTCAAAAGGGCCCAGCAGAGATTATACTACCTAAACCTTCTCAGGAAACAACTGAATGAAAAACTGCTGGTGACCTTCTACCGTTGCACCATAGAGAGTATTTTAACTTATTGCACCTGTGTATGGTTTGCCAATTGAACAGTGGCAAATAGGACAGCACTTCAGAGGGTTGTCATTGCCCAGAGGATCATTGGTTTCCCTCTCCTCTCTTTGGAAGAGCTTCATAGGTCCTACTGCCTTGAGAAAGTTCAAAATATTCTTAAAGATCCATCTCATCCTGGGCACCCTTTTTTTAACTATTACCATCTGGTGGACAATACAGGATAATAAGAACAAGGACAGATAGGCTGAAAAACAGTTTCTATTTGGGTTTGTCAGAAACTATATTGAATTCTACTATATAGTGCAATATTAATGCAATTCGGGTTTTCAATTCAATTGTAGAGAATGAAGGATGTGTGTTTGTGTTTTATTTTTATAGTTATAATGTACACTGAAAATGGCATTTAATTTCATTGTACGAGGTGCAATGACAAAGTAAACTAAACTAAAATATTTTTCTACAAAAGCATACATGATGCATAATTCTACCAGCTCCAGATATTTAAACATCCAAATTACTGAATTTAATTAACTGAAGACTACCTGTATTATTTCTATAGGCCAAATAAAAGTCTCAGCAAACATGAGAAAAGTAAGTATCAAAACATGATACTTATATATTTTTCCTAACATTCCTAACAACTCTGTGAAACAATATGAAAAAATGCTCTTTATTTTCACCACAATCCTCACTGCCTAACAATCTTCCCTATTTCTTTTAAAGATCTTGGAAAATTCTAATTCTAGTATCATTTGAGCAACCTACTTATCTAATAGATCTTTCTCTCCAAGTTTCCTGGAGAAGAAATATAAATTCAATTCACTAGTGCTTTTTATAATACATATCTCTTTTATAAAATAATAAATATTTTATAAGAAAATACAGCATGTCATACTTACTTCTAACTGACCACCCCATGAAGCAGTGTTTGCTATATCAGAACAGTATTTTTCAAATTCCTCTGCAGAAAAAAAAAGCATCACAATTTAAAAACATAAAAATGGGGGGGATAATCTAAAAATAAAAAGTAGAATGGGAAAAGGAAGCTTGCAGAATATAAACTCTTGCAAAATAAAACACAAAGCAAAAGAAAAACCAAAGATTTATATACACTATCACTCTCAAAAAGACAAAATGGATAACATTGATAAAAGTGTGAAACAGAAAAAAAGGAAAGGCTTAATTTATTCAAGTTTAATAGATTTAAATTTTTATTGTGCCTAATTAATAAGTTTTCATATTCTGAAATGTTTCCCTACTTCATAAATATGGTTCAGAAAAAGTACTACATATATAATTTTTACCATCATTTTTTGTTATGAACAAAGATAAGACATGCTGAGATTTGTTTTAACTTGACTGTAAATAATGTTTTTCTTTTTTACATTTTACACAGATTGATTCATTTACCTCTACCCTAAAAATGCTCTCTCTCTCTATATATATTTTCTTAAGTTTTCGCAGTACTTACATGTATGGCATTCAGCTTTGTTCGGGTATTTTCCCATGTCATTGTAGTTGTGCTTTTAAAGTTGTAGCACGTTTGACAGAATCTCATCTGCCATCATCAGGCTTCTATATACAGAAGCCTGATGATGGCAGATGAGATTCTGCCGAAATGTTGCTACAACTTTAAAAGCACAACTACAATGACGTAGGAAAATACCGAACAAAGCTGAATTATATATATATATATATATATATATATATATATATATATATATATATATATATATATATATATATATATATATATATATATATATCATCTATATCTATATCTATCTATATCTATATCTATATCTATATCTATATCATCTATATCTATATCTATATCTATATCTATCTATCTATCTATCTATCTTTGGTTATTCGGGTTTTCTCGTAAGATTGGAAGTATCTGAGCAACGTTTGATGAAGTCTCATTCATCATCTTCAGGCTTGTGTCTTCGGCTCTGTGCTCTGAGAAGCACAGAGCTGAAGACACAAGCCTGAAGATGATGAATGAGACTTCATCAAACGTTGCCTAGATACTTCCAATCTTACGCGGGAGAAACCCGATAACCAAAGATCCACATACAAATACCCGCGAGAACCTCAGAAAACATACACACACACACACACACACACACACACACACACGTATGAATGTGAAAGAGAAAAACAGAGAGAGAGGAAGAATATCAATAAATATATTAAGACAGAGGCTGCATATTTATAATACTTATAATAGTTGTATGCTGGCTGTGGAATTCTGGAAGTTGATGTCTACACATCTTAAAGTTGCCAAGTTTGAAAAACGCTGCTGTGTAGATTATATAACATAGCTAAGTATCTGAAGCATACTGAAACTAATGTTATCTGTAATGACATTTTTTAGCTTTTATTTTTTAATCAGGAGACGTTTACTTACCTTGGCTGTACAAATCTCCTGTATTTGGGTTTGTCAGAAATGGTAGAAAGTCATCCACGTGACTTCTCATATACTCTGCAGTCTGACTTCTAAGTGTTGAAACTGTCCACAAGTTTTGTTGCTCTTTGAGCTGATCTTCAATAGCTCTATACAGGCAATGACCATCAGATGGGATTTGCTTAATTTCCAACTGCCTTAAGGCTAAAATGTTTGCAAGTTTCTGGCTTTCAAGGTGCCTAGCACCTGTTAAATTTTCTATCTCAGCTTCTGCTATTCTTTCTTCTCTTTCTTTTTCCAGGGCTGCTTTTTTATCCTGTGATGAAACACAGCAAAACACTGCAGTTTTACATTCGTCCATGTCATATTTTAATTCAGCCTATAGAGTTTAATCTTTTCAGGTATTTATGATATTATACTAGACAACTTGTACCCTGTTGGGTCATCATTTCAGAGGTATTTCCTACCTAAACAGAAACAGAATAGCTAAGGAAGGTGAAAAAGCAAGAGCAACCTCTGACTTCCTGCTGGCTTCCCCATTGAGTTACCTGTGGGATATGGCAGGGATTAAGGAAAAGCAACCAACCTTCCTTCCTTCCTCCCTTCCTTCCCTTCCTCCCTCCAGTGGTGGGATTACAATTTTTTTTACTACCGGTTCTGTGGGCGTGGCTTAGTGGGCATGGCAGGCAAAGGATACTATAAAATCTCCAGTCAGGGGTGGTATTTGCTGGTTCTCCAAATTACTTAAAATTTCAGCTACCGGTTCTCCAGAACTGGTCAGAACCTGCTGAATACCACCTCTGCCTCTCTCCCTCCCTTCCCTCCCTTCCTTCCTTCCCTCCTTTCCTTCCTTTGAAGGAAGGAAAGTGACTCTTGCTAGGTGGGGAGAAAGTGAGGGATTGCCAAACTGGCGTGGCAACTGTCACAGAATGTTGAGAATGAAGATTACATGACTACAGCAGTAGCAGCCAGCAGCACTAAAGCAGCCACAACTTTTCCAAATTTCATTCCCTCAGGCGTCATGGTTTCCAGATTTTGGACACATTCTGAATGTTAGTCCATCTAAAGTACCTTGGTTCAAAAAGTGTTGCCCTATGACGCACTGTTCTGCCCCAGTTAAAGGTCATGACAACAGGAGTTTTAGTAGTATATGGATCCAGTTTGACTAACAGAGTTATATAACATAAGAAAAATACTAAATCATAATATTGTATGTTCAATACTGTACAGACCTTTTATCGAGATATTTCAGTTGCACCAAGTCTGCTTTTCAAAAGAAAACGTCAAATAAAAGACAGTGTCATATGCTTTCAAGCCCAGCTTGCTGATCTGAAGAGCGAAATCAGCTTGCCTGAAGATTTACCCTGTGTGATTTTTGGTCCTTTGCTATTCTTCATCTCAGAATAATATTGCACAGCATTTAAAATACAATTTTCAGAAGGATTTCAATGATACATTATGTTAAATGTGTTTCATAACAATGTTCTCTTTTGTTATTCATCAGTGGCAATTCCTTGGCAAACTAGTATGTCTGTCACCAGCAAAGTACAAGCAGAGTGCTGTAGAGATTAAGCTATCAGATTTTGGCAATCTTGTTATGAGAAGTTCTCTTATTGTTACCTCATGAAAAAAAACGGAAACATCTGATAGAATCCAGAATCCCGTTTAGCAGAAATATGCCTTTGGAATTGAAGGAATCTCTCCTTCATCCTACAGTCTCTAGACCACTCTTTGGAGGCTTGGGAAATCATCTGGAGTAAAATGAGGGGTAGCATAATGGGAAGAAGGAAAAGGGAAAAGTAGATCCTTGCCCACATACCTCTAACCCTCAAATATGGCAGTCGTAGATTGGAAAGTATCTATTTTACAAGTAGTCCTCAACTTTCAACCACAACTGGAACCAGGATTTCCATTGCTAAACAAAGTGGCTGTTAAGTGATTTGCACCTCATTTTATGAGTTTTTGCCGTAAATTATTAAGTGAATTGACTTTGCTTGGCTTTGAAGGTTGCAAAGCTGTGGTGGCGCAGTGGTTAGTAACAGCAATAGCACTTAGACTTATATACCGCTTTATAGTGCTTTACAGCCCTCTCTAAGTGGTTTTACAGAGTCAGCATATTGCCCCCAACAATCTGGGCTACTTCTGCTGACTGCTGGTGCCAGCAGTTGGAAGTTCGATTCTCACCCAGCTCAAGGTTGACTCAGCCTTCCATCCTTCCGAGGTCAGTAAAATGGGGACCCAGATTGTTGGGGGCAATATGCTGACTCTGTAAACTGCTTAGAGAGGGCTATAAAGCACTATAAAGCGGTATATAAGTCTAAGTGCTATTGCTATTGCAAATGGCATTCAAATGATCCCAGAACACTGCAATTGTCATAAATGCATGCCAATTGCCAAGCACTCAGATTTTGTTCATGTGATTATGGGGATGCCACAATAGTCATTAAGTGGGAGGACTGGTTGTACATCACTTTTTTCAGCCCATTTTAACTTTGAACAGTTGCTAAATGAATGGTTTTAAGATTTTCAGATGGACAAATACAGGCAAAACCACACATAATTTCACCTAATTATTTCTGTGCATACTTTCCTCCCCGTTTAATTGTGAAACAACATAAACAGATTTGGGGAAACCATTAAAATTTTGTCTCTATATTCAGTGTCTTATAGAATAATCTGGATGGAATAATATGGAAGGAGGAAACCCTTATTCCCCAAAGAGAAATAATTTGGCTTCCAAACTGAAAAAAGTATTTTTGAAAATCAAGAGCCTCACATAATATCACATCTGATGGATGGGTGTGCATAGGTGCACGTCTAATCCTCCTCTGCCCAAAATATTCCAATTATGACTTCTATTGACCCTTGGGACTTGGGACTGGAATCAAGTTGTAGAATCATCCCACAGATACCACATTAAAGATTACACCTTGCACGTTGTCGTCATCTAATGAATTAACCTTGAAATCATCTTACCCGCCTCTTCTGTGCTTTTGATATTCTAGCAGGCTGGGTCTGTTCTCTGCTGTTCTCAATCTCCAGCTTTGCAATATTTAGACCTGCCAAATATTCCTAAATAATAAATAAAAATTACCTGAAATATTTCACAAAGAATTTCTTATAGCCCTTCAATTTTAACAGAAACCATGTTTAAAGTTTTACAACATTCACTATCTCTTGATACTTTACACCATTTCTACCGCAGCCATCATTCTCTACAATCATCCATCTACATGATTCTGTGTTAATTCTAGTTCCCAGTTAGCTTGAAAAGACTTTTTCTCTTCTGGTAAGAGAACATTATCTATCAGAAATTCTATTAAATCCCATTATATTTGGGTTAAGAATGAAATAGACCAGTGTTACATTTCTAATGCACCCGATCCCAATATGTAGCACCAAGTTTCTACTAAAATCAGAAGAAAAACAATAGTCCCAATGCTAATAAATACAGGTTACAACATTAATTGGGATTGCAATTTCCGGACTGCATCACTTAGCAACAGAGATCCCAGCAGTCCCTGTTGCCGTCATTAACTGAATCCCACTGGTTGTTAGTAAAGGATCCACATCGATCCAAATCATTCTAGTCTTGAGCCCAACCAGCTCTGAGACTCAATAAGACAAGGGACTGCCTCTTCTTCAATCCCCAACTCCTTATCTCCCACCCATCTATGCCCTTTTAGCTGCCCTGAACAGTGGCACTTCTAGGCAGTGGTGGTGCTAGAGAGACCTAAACCAACGGCCACTACTGTCATACTTCAGTCTTAGTACCACTTGTACTGCCACTGTCGTTAAGTGCCACCTCAAACCCCATGCCAAAGCCAGCCACCCCAGTGCCACAGTACAAGGGCCCCATTGCTCTGGACTCAGAAGGCCCTGCTGCCCCAGCTATCCTTCACAGTTTCCTCCCCTCTAAAGCTGACATAGTGCACCCAGCCTGGCCTAATGTGAGGTAGTGGCTGCAGTGCCAGGCCTTCTTCCTGAGTCCGTGTGCGCCAGTGGTGGGATTGAATTTTTTTTTACTACCGGTTCTGTGAGTGTGGCTTAGCTTGGCAGACATGGCGTGGTGGGCGTGGCAGGGGAAGGATACTGTAAAATCTCCATTCCCACCCCAATCCAGGGGAAGGATACTGTAAAATTCCCATTCTCTCCCTACCTCACAACCTGCTTTCCAGTTCCATTCTCCTGTGCAGGGCAACAAAAGAAGACCCAGTCGATCAGCTGGGACTCGGGAGGCAGAGAATAGATGGGGGCGGGGCCAGTCAGAGGTGGTATTCCGAACTACTCAAAATTTCTGCTACTGGTTCTCCGAACTACTCATAATTTCTACTACCAGTTCCACAGAACTGGTCAGAACCTACTGAATGCCATCTTTGGTGTGCGCCCTTCTCCAAATCTCATTCTGCCTTCTTGCAATGGCCAACTCTCTTGTTCTCTTTCAGTTAGAGACAAAGAATGTTTTACTAACAACAGTTGTTTCCGTCTAACCTTGAGGTTCCATCTAGGAGTTCTAGAGCTGTACAGCCACTCTTCTACAAAAATTATCTCACTTCCCCAAACTCATATACATTTTATATAAAATCACTGCAAGGTCTCCAACTGTATTTCCAAGCAATTGCTTATTTGTTTTACTTATAAGAAAAAGTACTGCCCACAAATAAGTTCAAAACACAACAATTTTCAGAATGAAAAAGAAGTCCTTAGAAATATTTACTTTAAAAATACAACTTAGTAACTAGAAACACAACAAATGCATGGTATCTCAAAAATAAATGCTGCATACTTTATTCTGTTCAAGTAATGTTTCTTTTAACTTCTTTAGTTCCTCTTTGTGCTTCTCTTCCAACTCAGATTCCAGCTTGGCAACATCATCCAGCAGCTGTTTTCTTTTCTTTTTATCATTCTTTGGAACAGTATTTTTCATTCCTTGGATTTTGGCTACAGAAGCAAAAAGAGGTGAGATAAATGAAAAGCATCTTAAATTATTCTTGTCATTATTCATGATTTGAGTTACACGTGCATATTAAATCAAATAAAACTGCAGTAATCAGGAATCATATGTAGTCAGAACACAATTCAGCTCATTAGTTTGAGGTGCGTGTTTTGATGGGAAATAAGTTTCTTTTTTGTGAATAAATATGTCACATGTGATACTGTAAGTCCATGTAGTTGTGGGTCATGCAAGACCTGATCTGGATTCTTTCTGCCTGTCCTATGAAGACAAAACTGTAACTTTGGCTACAACAGTTGCTTTTGCTAGTAAACTTGCTACTAAAGCAGAAAGAGTAGAGATAGTAGCCTGGTAGATGGATTCAATTATAGCAACATTGGAGGTCCTGAAGGATCAGGCAGGTATCTGTCAGTTCATTGAGAATGAAATCTATGTAGTTGCTAAGACTTAACATGACTTAATGGTGCATAATCAAAAGAAAATTGTAGGATTGAAGAGGTTGCTATAAGAAGTAACATCCTGTTCTAAATAAGATATTACATTTTTTCAGCAATTTATATCATTCCTAGTTTTTCTAATTCCCCTACTTATTTTAAAATTTGAGTTTGAGAGGTATGTGTATACAGAAATGGTTATTTATTTATTGAGTAATGCAGGTCTGCAGAATTCCTACAGATTCTAAGTGATATACATCCACAGAATAAAATACAAATTATCGTATGTACTTTTGAATATTGCAAAATACTTGTCTCATGATTATTTCAAAAAGTGCTACACATATAAACACAAGCATTTTCAAAGCCACGCTATTCAAAAGATTATTTTAAAAAATATTATATGGAAGATCTGATTAATCAAAACTAAAATAAAGGTGTCACTTTTGCTCCAAGCACTGCAATGTAGCAAGGCCTGCATCTTAGGACAGCTCCTCGCGTTCTCATGACATCAGGGAAGCTCATGCAGCAGCAACACAGCCACCATTCTCTCCCCTGCCATGCATGGAAGCAAGCTGTACGGGACAACGCAGGATAATTGACGATGCAACAACATGAGTTTCTATGATTCCAGTCCTGTCATGTTGGTGCAATAGCTCAAGAAAATGGCTATAATTGCAGTTCTGACAGCATCAAGTTAATTTAGGATGCTATTTTAAAAAAAAAACACTCAAAATACATTTAAAGCAATTAGTAATATTTCATGATTCAAATATTTCCTACATTACAAGAGTTCAACTATTTCACACTGAAATTTAGATTTGGAGTCCTACGGCCAAAAATGGCTATTTCCATTTGTACCCAGAAAATCTGAAAGGCTCTACTGGGTTTTGAATATCACCCTTTCTTATGTTAGTTTTTTATCAAGATATTTGTTTCTGTTACACTTATCCATTATAGGTATTAAATATTAGGATGATGCTAGTATTATAATCAATGCATTTCTGTTGTTTTTCGTATGGCCTCATTTGAGACCTTCTACACCAGGGGTCCCCAACCACCGGGCCGCGGACCGGTACCAGTCCGTGGATCACTCTGTACCGGGCCGCAAAGAAAATAAAATAAAAAAAATGGCGGCTTTCTTCGCCTTCGGTGAATGCTGCTGGGATCAGGGATCAAGGACACAAATGAAAGAAGGGGAGGGAGGAAGCAACCAAAGCCTGTCCTGCTCTCCGGCTCAGCGGCTTCAGTTTCCTCCCACCTCATTCCTCTCTCAGTCGCTCTCTCGCTCCTCCACCAGCCCAGGAAGAAACTGCTTCAAAGGAGCCAGCAGGGTGGCTTTTCCTGTCGGCGCAGCTTCCCCGAAGCGCCCGTTCACCCCCACCCCGCCGCCAATCAATCCAGGTTCAATCCAGTGCTCCGTTCTGCCTGCCTGCCTTAGTTTCTGGTAGTTTCGGAGCAGCTTCGGCTGAGAATAATAACTATTCGCCTCTTTTACTCAGCCAAAGCTGCTCCGAAACTACCAGAAACCAAGGCAGGCAGGCAGAACGGAGCACTGGATTGAACCGTGGGCGGCGGGGTCGGGGTGAACGGGCGCTTCAGAAGAGCTGCGCCGACAGGAAAAGCCACCCTGCAGGCTTCTTTGAAGCAGTTTCTTCCTGGGCTGGTGGAGGAGCGAGAGAGCGACTGAGAGAGGAACGAGGCAGACACCTGAGGGATGAGGCTGAGGGAGGGAGGGAGACACCTGAGGGATGGGGCTGATGAAGGCAGGGCCGAGAGGCGAGGCTTCTCAGCCGTCCTGCAGGGACTATCTGTCGCTCAGGGTTGCAATGAGGAGGCATTGGCGTTCCCTGAACTTGGTGGTTTGCTGGCAGACGTTTTATTACCCGACTAGGTAACAACATCAGATGTTACCTAGTCAGATAATGAAACGTCTGCAAGCAAACCACCAAACTCAGACTCTTCCCTTCCCTCTCCCCCCTTGAAAAAGTGTTTCTGCGTGAAACTGGTCCCTGGCACAAAAAGGTTGGGGACCACTGTTCTACACCATTTCCTTTTGAGCCTGGACTTTGTGTGGAAATCTGTTTATACATGTACAACACATACGTTGTACACTCATCGTACGTTCACAAATGCTCTGGTGAAACCCTCTCCCAAGAACCTTTTTTACAAAGCAACACACTTTTTGCTTATAAAAATGAAGCAGCCATGTCACTTGTTGGTTCAATTCACACTTGCAATGATTGGAAGCTGCTGCTGAGGCTGCAGATGTGCCGTACGAGATGTCTACATGCCAAAGCATCCAGAAGTTTCTTCCAGATTTTGCAAGTGCTCTATCAAACTATGTCAAAAGCTGTGAGATGATGTAAAGCGCCTCACTTGAAGCATGTCGAATCCCAGTGCAGAGACTCCATATACAATATATACCTGCACATTCTCACTCGTAACAACACTCCAGGCATCTCATGAAGAGGCTGAAACCCACAAAAGCTCATTAGCTTTGGTACACAGAACTCTGTGCCTCTGCTTACATGACAGACATGCCACAAATAAGCCAATTACAACTAAGCTTTCCATACTATGCATCCAACCAATAGTTAGTTTATAGTTTAGCGTGTCACATTATGATTTTAGCCAGAGTGATACTATGATTAGTCAAGTCATAATGGATAAACAGATCTGGAATGATTTCAAACCACATGCCCCCTAAACCTTGGAAGCCCACACGATGCCAGGGCTGTTTGTTCTCCCTGATCGACTGACCTACTCTGTTCCTACTCTGAAGAGGGAATGCTATATGTACCAATCTTGAGCTCCTGGACGAAACAAGATAAGATCTCCTTCAAGATGATCCCAGGTTTGATATGCCCACGTCATCGTCTTGACAACATTACATGGTTTGGGTCCCTGCCTTCTTCCTGGACGCGTTTCCATCTAACCCCGATGTTTCCTTATGGTTTTTCATCCCAAATACTAACCTGATTCAACCTATTCAGTTTTTTTGGGGGCGGGGGGGGAACCAGCCACGGTCATCTAGAAGTTGCCACCCTGCCCTGCCCTGGAAAAAAAGCAGGCTGATAAAACTGGGTGGATCAAATCCTGGGTCAGCGTGTCTTGCCAACATAGCGCAGTAGCTGGTTTCGGGATACAGGTTTACCCTGCAAGCTTTAAAGGCTATTTCTGCAATCCTCCTCCCGCTGCCCGGATTTGTGCCGCCGCCGCCGCCGCTCTCACCCTGCAGCTCCCGCTTCTCCTTCCGCTGCCGCCTGGCCAGCACCTCCAGCGCGCCGCCCTCCTCCTCCTCTTCTTCTCCCTCCGCCTCCTCCGCCACCGCGGCTGAGCCGCCTCGCCCGCGCCCGTCCATGGCGGATTCAGCACCACCGCCCAGCTGGCTGTGCTATCCACGTGCGGGTAGAGGGGGCGGGGCCGGCCGAAGACACGCCCCTTACGCAACGTCCTTGCCCAGCCGCAGTGCAAAGAGATAAGAAAATGGGAGGAACGAGGCTGGGGATTTATAGAGCTATAAAGTCAAGAGCAGGGGTCTTCAAACTTCACAGCTTTAAGACTTGTGGACTTCAACTCCTCCAGTCATGTTAGCTCAGGAATTCTGGGAGTTGAAGTTCACAAGTCTTAAAGTTGCCAAGTTTGGGGACCAGGATAAACTTCAGCGCAAGTTTGGGAGGAAACTTTCAGAGAAAGTTGTCTTCAAAGAAATCCAAAATTCCACAAAACTGGGATGGCGGGTGGGAGAGGGGGCAACGAAGGCTTGCTTTCCTCTTGAAGGTGGCGTGTTTTTCTGTAAAATATTGATCTGGTTGCCCTGCTGAGGAACTATGACTAAATAAATTATGGTGACATGGTGGCGAACACGTGTCCTCCCTTCAAACTTTGTTGTTAACTTGAAGTGAAAAACTAGAGGTTTTTTTTTTTTACCCTTCGAAAGTCTAAATCAGTGCTTTTCAAAACTGGCAACTTAAAATGTTTTCATAAAATTCCTCAGCCAGCATGCTGATAGTTGAAAGTCCACACGTCTTAAATTGACAACTTTAAAAAAAAAAAAAAACACCACAAGTCTAATCTTTATATATCTATATTTATGACAAGAAAGGAAGAGGGTATGCGGCTAGGAAAAAAAAGCCCTCGGTCTAAAGGCGGCACGCCACCGTATGGCTATGTGAGATATTGCATCTTCAAGTGGTTTTTTTTTCCCGCAGCTTCTGTTCTCTAGCTTCAAATTAAGACTCTTGTGGTAGGTGATGTAAACGTGGCAAAGATTTACTGAATTTGGGTTTAAAAATACTTCTTCTCCGAACCAAACTAGAAGGCGAGGCAGGTGAACAAAACTAAAACATGGGCCTTTTTGTAAGGATAATTAGGACTTAAATGATTAGCATTACAGTCCTAGATGGATCTCCTAAGAAAATCCTTAGTGAGCTCAAGAGGAATATAATTCTTGCTATAATTTTGTACTACTGCAAGAATTCATAACAATAATACAAATCCACATTATAAAGAGAATTTAAGACAACGTTGCTTGCCTATGGCCCTTCAGGTGTATTAAAAATTAAAAACTGTATAGTTACCCATCTCTATTGTATGAATAGCAAGAAACATATTAAAATCATTAGAATAAAGAGTGGATATATCAAGCTTTAATGGAGGTGGGGGGGAGTTGGGTGAATAAGGTTGACTTACATAAGGGATATCTTTCAAGGGGAAGAATGTAGAAGCAGCCCCAGAAATATTGTTAGATTATAGTAACTGTTTGCAGTGTTAGATCCAGTTCATATTTCCAATGAGAACACATTTAAGCCTCAGGACTGAATGATCTCACATGTATCTAAAAATAAGTTAGGAAGAATAGCAGAAGGATTAAAAAGCCATGACAGAAATGCCATATGGAATACATAATGAAAATGGTACTCAAAACTATATCAGGACCATGTCATAACCACCCTGGCTATCCTATGCTTTGTCAGCATACTATGACATAGTCCCGATATGGGGCACTGAGGACTTGGAAAGAAAGCACTGTAGTTAATAAATAACAGAATAACAGAGTTGGAAGGGACTTGGAGGTCTTCTAGTCCAACCCCTGCTCAAGCAGGAAACCATATAGTATTTCAGACAAATGGTTGTCCAATCTCTTCTTAAAAACTTTCAGTGTTGGAGAATTCACAACTTCTAGTGGCAAGTTGTTCCACTGGTTAATTGTTCTAACTGTCAGGAAATTTCTCCTTAGTTCTAAGTTGCTTTTCTCCTTGATTAGTTTCCATCTATTGCTTCTTGTCCTGCCCTCAGATGCTTTGGAGAATAGTTTGACTCCCTCTTTTTTGTGGTAACCCATGATTAGTAACACTGTTGTTAAGTGAACCTGGCCTTCCCCATTGACTTTGCTTGTCACAAAGGTTAGGGTGTAAAGTCTGATATGCACATACAGTGTTAAACAGCTAAAGATTACAATTACAAATGACTAATTATCCAGAATCTTGAGTTTAACTAGATATGGGTTTTCTTGTGACAAGTTCCTTCCAACTTCTCTATTTTTGACATTATGTTGTATAGTATCTTGGAAGAAGATTGAGACAACAAATATATTTAAGTCTTTAGTACAGTGAAACTTCGATCTGACTTTTTGGAAAAAATATATTTGTTCACTGGGAAACATATTGGGGGTGTACATACCATAAGATATTTATTTAATAAAGAAGAGAATATGAATTAACTAGGATAGTTGGATTGCGACTCAGAAAGCAATACTGCATCAGGAGTGCCAGACATAATATTGATCATATGAGTAAAAATTACAAGAATAAGGGTCTTTCCAAGCAATAGAACTTGCCAGTTCATTATATTCATTAACTGTTTCAACTCCTTTGCTCAAAATGACAGTATAGAGGACTGCACACCAGAACAACTAGACACAAGAAGAGTTTTTCCCCGAACGCATCACTCTGCTAAACAAATAATTCCCTCAACACTGTCCAACTATTTACAAAGTCTGCACTACTATTACTATTAATCTTCTCATCACTCCTTATCACCCATCCCCTCCCACTGTTGACTGTGTGACTGTAACTTTATCGCTTGTGTCCTTATGATTTATATGGACTGTTTCCTAGTATGATTTGATTGCTTATTGTACCCTATGACTATTATTAAGTGTTGTACCTTATAATTCTTGACACTTGATGAATGTATCTTTTCTTTTATGTACACTGAGAGCATTTGCATCAAGACAAATTCCTTGTGTGTCCAATCACACTTGGCCAATAAAGAATTCTGTTCTATTCTATTCTATTTTCTTTGCACTCCATGTATTTCTGTCTATTTCTGTTTCTTTGTAGGTTTTGTGCTTTTTAAAAATTCTGCAAGATTGCTTTATCTGTTTTCTTCCATACATTCAGGATAGTACATGAAATAAAAAGCCTGCAAGGTTTAATTGTGGATGGCACAGCATGGCTTACTGGAGGAAGCTTTTTATAAATAAAGGTTTTGAAGGTTTTACTGATTTATTTGCTGTACATTTTTTCACAACCACAACTGAAGATGTTCATTATAGGGAAACATCTAGTAGGGGATCTGATTGCCAACAGACTGTAAATCAGTTAAAATTTATCAGCAAGTATTCTTGAAAATGTTGCTGTGAAAAGGACATTGAATATATATGCACAAAACAAACAAGTTGAATTTATAACTTCTCTATTTTTAATTTTGCACGATATAATACAAACCATTATGGTGGTATGCAATAGTGTTGGAAACCATGATCTATGGCTTATTGTGTTGTGTGAACATGCCAATTGTGTTTAATTTACAAGTCATTGCTTAGTATATGTCAATCCAGTCATAACAAAATAATTGTGCTTGCATTGCAAAGGTGGGGAAAACACTTTGTTTTTAATATAAGATTAACCACTTTTGGACTTTCAAACTGATATGTGCACAATAACCATTACACTGAAATTTGAATGCATTCCAATTTTGCTCTACAGTTTCACCAACATAGAATATGGCCAAAATTAATATATTGGAGGAAATACATATAACTGTAAATTGCTGAAAATAAGCCACAGATATGCATTAGATTGGTAAAATTGCTTGCAAAAATATAAAATTAGAGTAGATACCGAATTGTACATATTAGGAGAAAGATGCATTAAAATCCATATTAGTGCAGAAATAAAGACAATCTAACAAACTTGGGTTAAAACAATGATAAATTGGAAGATAAGAGATATCTTTTATTGTCATTTTTTGTAAGCACACTGGCCCACATTAAAAATGAGATTCTGTTGCCTGTTCTCAAGAAAGACTCTATATCTACCCAAACACATACATAACACATCTACACATTCCCATATACGTACATAAATATATACCATTCATTGATATGACCATTCCTATATTACACAAGAAATGAGTAACCCTTTGAGAGAATGGATATTCAACTTTTCTTCTGTGGTCAAATATCTATTTGGTCTATTTATTTTCACAAAAATATAAGAAGTTCTGAAACATCTAATTTTATTCTGTTCTTTTAGTATCAGGCAGAGTTCTCCTTTTACATTAATAGAAGTTATTGTTTTAAAAACAAAATATTTATCCCAGTGGTAGGATTCAATTTTTTTTACTGCCAGTTCTGTGGGCGTGGCTTGGTGGGCGTGGCAGGGGAAGGATACTTCAAAAACTCCAGTCAGAGGTGGTATTTGCCTGTTCTCTGAACTACTCAAAAGTTCTGCTACCAGTTCTCCAGAACTGGTCAGAACCTGCTGAATACCACCTCTGGTTTATCCTTCTGGTTATGACTTCATGGGGTTTGGGGTGCAGTGGCACTGCCAAGATTGGGGAGACTGTGGTCAAGAATGGATGTTTTTCTTCCCCACCCCCTTGCATTTTAAGAGAATGAAGAAAAAAAATACTAGAAGTTTGGTGTGAAGAGACAAAGCAGGAGGGGGCAGGATTGGACATCTAATCCAACATTTCTCAACCTTAGGAACTTTCAGATACTTCAACTCCCAGAACCCTTTAGCCAGCAAGCTGCCTGGAGAATCCTGGGAGTTGAAAACCATATATTTTAAAGTTGTCAAGGTTAAGAATCACTGATCCAATTGTACCTTATTTGGAAGCTTCTCTTGGCTGTGTGGACCTTGGACCTGTTCCTGCTGGTGCAACCAGTAGAGCACCCCCACCTACATGATCTTCAGCAAATCAATAAGGGGTTTCTAATTACCAGTAATCTATTAATAGCAGCAATTTCAGGCTTTTCAACCACTCTGAGAAAGCATTCTTGGAAGGAAACTCATAAGTGGCTGTGTACGGTAAATGATTTTTTTCCCTTTGATTGGAACATATCAACTACAAACTCTTGAAATCAGTATATGTTAAAGGGCCCAGTATTTCTTAGTAAAACTGAGCTGGTCCAATGGTGGTCTAACCTTAGTGGTCTAATGCAGGAGTCCCCAACCCTCTGCTCCGTGGACTGGTACTGGGCCACAGCATGCCAGAAATTGGGCCGCACAAATAAGCAAAGCTCCATACACTGGATGCAAACAACACGCAAAAACCCCGCCCCCTCTGGGCCATGGAAAAACCTCTTTCCACGGAACCGGTCCCCAGTCCATTGGTCTAATAGAAAGCAATACAGAGTCTTGCATCTTAATATTACTTGATGGGTCATAATTAAAACAAAAACCTCTAAATAACCTACCTGTGATGCTTAGTGACTGATACTATACATTGCTTAATTTTGTTTAAAAATAGAAAAATATAATAGAATTCCATAGAAGAATAAAAATAGAATTCCATTTAATGTATTTGCATGCTGAGAGTTACACTTGACATATGTTTTAAATAGCCAGCAGCACTCAGTCAATTTTGCCTCAAAGCTAAACAGCATCAATCTGGATTAATACTTAGATGGGAAACTTCCATGGAATACGAGAGCAGTAGACAATGAAGTGGACATTTTCTACATGATTGTCAGGAAAACTTCATGGATGAATCTATATGGTCATTCAGTGTGGATCCAAGGAATCGTTCCCTTTAAATTACTTTTTAAAAATTATTCTACAAGAAGGTGTTTACAAGGTTACATTTAACTCTGATAACCCTCTGAAACTCTGAAAGATTTAAGAATAATTATCCCATGCAATATTAAAAATCACAAAATGTGTCTGTTTGAAGACTACACACAATAAAATTGCACAGTGGTGCAGAAACAGGATGGAATGAAATTAAGACTATCAACATGAGAATCTGAACAAAAATTATGTTAATATAGTAATTTAGTGTTTTAGGCTAAATATGTATCCCTGAACTGCTCTGATGAAAATGCTAGGCAAATCAGTAACATTTTTCATTCAATTTTAACTTTCAACACTTAAGTGGATTGATCCAATTCTTTTTTAGCCCTTGTATAGAAATCGTGAATCATCCATGGTTTCTTTCTCTACTTTCTGCTTACTGATCATTTCCCATCTTCTATTGGTTTTGCTTAGAAAAAGAGATAACAATAAACCATTAGTCTGCCAATCATTTTAAGCCTGTTCACAAAGAGCCCGAATTTCCATCATAAATTCTGACCCTATCCTAAAGGTAAGGTTGTCACTTACCCATTAATTGCAAAATGCAGTCAGCAACGTTTTTCAACAGCCTCTCCACCCAGGTTTCTTGCAATTCCTTTGTTATCTAGGCTATTCATCCACAGACTATTAGAGTGAAATGAATTATTCACACAAACTCTTCTTCCACTTCACCTTCACCTTGCTTTTCTATATGTGTATATGTCCCATTCATTTTAGTAGTTCAAGGCCATCTCTTTCCATTTGCATCCTGGACAGGATTCCATTTGCATCTTGCCCCTTGCATTTTTAGTTCCACCATACAGCCTTGGGCCAGTTGCCTATTGAAGAGTTCCAGGGACTCCAGTAAGAAATTTTGCATAAGAAAACAGTCCAATAATTTTTCAAGATACAGGTAACCCTCGAATTATAACCACTCATTTAACAGCAGTTCAATGACTTCAGAAAAAGTGACTTATGCCCCAGGCCATCCTTGAAGTTATGACCCTCACACTATACCTGTGGCCACATGATCACAATTTGGGCACTTGGCAACCAGCTCACAATTACAAAGTTTGCAGCATCTTATGTGACTTTGCAAAGTCCATTGGGGAAGCCAGATTCATTTCACTGTGTGATTCACTTAACAAACACAGTGATTTGCTCAATCACTTCAGTAAAAATAATCATACAATTAGTCTGGTCATATGACTTGCTTAACCACCGCAACACTTAGCAACTAAAATTCCAGTCCCAATTGTCGTAAGTTGAGGGCTATTTGTAAACTATCTGACTTGAAGAACTAGACAATTCAATGAGAGGGTTTTAAAAGGCTGTTCTTGTGTTTTTTTGCTGGCTGATAATCTATCCAGCATAGCCAATGGTGATGATTATGGGCAGTTGTAAGTTAGCCATATGCCAAAGAAACTAAGTTTCTCATCTCTGATCTAGTATCTAAGGAGTCCAAATTTTTGTGCAGAAATCTACTGCAAAAGTTTTCACTCCTTCCAAACTGGTCACATGGCCAAACTCTGACTGGTTTGTTGCTCTAACTGCCATATACCCTTTTAAAGTTACCGGATCTGGGCTTCTTTACAACCAATAGTGAAACTATGCAACCTATGTATTTATAATTACAATGGACTCACATCAGTAGAAAGAGATGTGGGGCAAATGACAGTCGTAAGTCTTGCAATTCTAGACAACACAGTATCAACAGTAGAGCCCTTCAAATTTCTAGGTTCTACTATATCACATGACCTAAAATGGACACCTAACATCAAAAACGTCATCAAAAAAGCACAACAAAGAATGTTCTTTCTGTGCCAACTCAGAAAGCTCAAACTGCCCAAGAAGCTGCTGATCCAGTTCTGCAGAGGAATTATTGAGTCTGTCATCTGCACCTCTATAACTGTCTGGTTTGGTTCTGCAACCCAACAAGACAGACACAGACTTCAGAGGATAATTAGGACTGCAGAAAAAACAATTGCTACCAATCTGCCTTCAACTGAGGACCTGTATACTGCATGAGTCAAAAAGAGGGCTGTGAAAATATTTACAGACCCCTCACATCTGGGACATAAACTGTTCCAACTCCTACCCCCAAAACGATGCTATAGAGCACTGCACACCAGAACAACTAGACACAAGAACAGTTTTTCCCTGAAAGCCATCATGCTGCTAAACAACTAATTCCCTCAACACTGTTCAACTATTTACAAAGTCTGCACTACTATTACTGTTAATCTTCTCATCCTTATCATCCATCCCCTCCCACTTGTGACTGTATGACTGTAACTTTGTTGGTTGTATCCTTACAATTTATATTGACTGTTTCCTAGTATGATTTAATTGCTTATTGTATGCTATGACTATCATTTAGTGTTGTATCTTATGATTCTTGACTCTTGAAAAATGTATCTTTTCTTTTATGTATACTGAGAGCATTTGCACCAAGACAAATTCCTTGTGTGTCCAATCACACTTGGTCAATGAAGAATTCTATTTCTAACAGAAAGCAAATGTTGCTTCTGCAAAGAAGCCGAAGAAACAGTGGACTACCTAGTTTAGCTGCTGCAAGATCACACAGACTGACTATAAACAACTACATGGCAAAGTAGCAACATTGGCTCATTGGAAGATTTACATGAAATGCCATTAGTCCGCAAGCAAGAATTGATGGAACCACAGAATAGACAAAGTAATTAAAAAACAAAGTAGCTAAAGTGTTCTGGGACTTTAAAATTAAAAAACAAAAATCAAAAATCAAACACCTGCCACATAACATCCAGGCTTGACAATTTCTATTAAGAAAGACAAAAAGATTAAATATCTGTATTTTAGTACTGTATTTGGAGATAGAAGAGAAGAGAAAGAACATTTACCGTAAAAAGGTTCACAACTATGTGAACATGTGATCAAAATTCAGAAGCTTGGCAACTGTTTGATACTTACGACCATTGCAATAGTCATGCAATCCTCTTTTGCGATCTTCTGACAAGCGAAGTCAATGGGGAAGGCCAGGTTAACTGAACAATGGTGTGTTACTGATTTAACAACTGCAGTGATTAATTTAACAACGGTGGCACGAAAAGTCCTAAAATGGGGCAAAACTCACTCAAGCTATTTCTCACTTTCTCACAGTGTCAATTTTGGGTTCAATCGTGGTCGTAAGTCAAGAATTTAACCTGTACTTGGAACGGTGGGCACCCTTTTAACATCCCCAACCAGCAACCAGTCTGCCTATCCCAGGTTCTTGAGAAGAATTGGATAGGTGAATGTCAAATTCCGCCTAAAAACATCTGGCTTGGGTAGGCATAATAACGTGCTTGCTTCCTGATGAAAAGCCATCCAGCAAATGCGTGCTGGAGCCCTAGGCTCGAGATCCGGGCAGGCAGTGGGCCATGGCCATATTTCTCTAAAGTGCGTATAGCATCCTCCCTCCCTCCCAACTTCGAGCCATTGAAGCGAGGCAGAAGCGAGTCCTCCTCGGAGTCCGCCCCCCTTTTCATTGATTAACTTATAGTACCTTCCAGGCAGGCAGGCGGGCGGGCGGGCGAGCAGGCCTTTTCCCAGCCCTCCCCTTTGGACAGCGCTCCGCCCGGCGCCTTCCCTCCCCCGCTCTCCGCCGCCTGCCGACGCTCACACTGGCGCAGCGGGGCTGGAAAAAAGCAGTTCGGCCTCTTCCCTCCGCTCCCCCGGTTAAGCGCGAAAGTCATGGCTGCTGACGGGGTGGATGAACGGTCCCCGCTGCTGTCAGCGCCCGGGTCGGGCAACGTGACTCCCACGGCCCCGCCGTATTTTGCGGACAGCAGCCCGAGAGGTAAAAGCGAAGCCTGCTTCTCTCTTCCCCATCCTCGCCGCGGGTTTGTCCTGCCTTGCCCGGCACGTTGGACGCAAACTCCCCTTCGGCTTCCCGGCATCGCTGCCAAGTTCGAGCGGGGGGGGCGGAGGGGAGAGAAGAAGACCGGTGGGGTGGACGGGCCGGCGGGGGAATTAGTGGGACGCGCTTTGGGTTGCGGGGAAGAATTCGGCGACTCTGTTTCGGGACCGGAAAGGGTGGGGGAGAGGAAACGAACCGTCTCCAGGGGCGGGTTTCGGGTTCCTTCCCGGCTTGGAGCGGCTGGAGGCGAGCTGGGGAGTGAATTTGGGGGAGGGGGCAGGAGGGGTGCGCGTGCGTCTCTCTCTTCGCCCCCTCATCTCTCCTCAGCCTCCCTGCCTGCTTTGTTGATGGCGAGGGAAGAATTGGGGATCGGAGCTGAGGGAGAGGTGGGGGGGCGGCATTGGCTTGAAAGGGGGCGGGGACGCCTTTGCTGCGGACACAACTCCGGTGTCCTTGAGGCAAGGCTTAAGCTCCTGAGCCTTCTTCCCTCCTCCCCACCCACCCCTCTCCCCAATTCTGCTGAATCAGGCGGCTTCTCTTGAGAAAACAAGGACAGGTACGCAGTGGCCAAGAATTAGCGTAGGTGTGCATAAATAATGCACCCCCCTTTTTTCCCCCCAGTGTAGAATCCCACCCGGCTTCTGGAGCGGCACCACAGAAGAGAGCGGGTGCGGGGGGGGGGATGCTTGCTTTGCGACCGGCGCGGTAAGAAACAGAAATGCTGAATTCCGGGGGCTGGAAAAAAGACTAAGAGAGTGTTTAAAGGCCTCCACACGGTTGGGGGCGTGCCTTTTAACATGGAGGTATTTGTGCTAAGCAGCTTCCTAAACCAGGCTGTTTCAGTGGTCAGAATCAGAATAGAGCTGGAAGGGACTTTAGAGATCTTCTAGTCCAGCCGCCTGCTCAGACAGGAGAACCTATACCATTCCCTGAATTTACCATATTTTCGTGCCATCTTTTTATATATATCACTCAAAATAACGAACCTATTTAACACTCCCACCTCCTGTTTTTCCCTACTAGAATCAGAATCGAGCTGGAAGGGACAGATTTAACAGGTAATCAGAGTTGGAAGGGACCTTGTAGGTCATCTAGTCCAACCCCTCCCCCGCCCAAGTGAGAGACCCTACTCCATTTCTGACAAATGGCAGTCCAATCTCTTCTTGAAAGTCTCAAGTGATGGTGCTCCCACAACTTCCAAGGGCAAGGTGTTCCACTGGTTGATTGTTCTCACTGTCAGAAAGTGTTTTTGCAATTCTCAGTTAGATGGGGGTTCCTGGGGGCCCCAAGGAAAGAACTCCACATATGCCCATAAAACTCCTTAGGATACAAAGGAGTCTGTTTCCTATCTTCCAAGACTGTCCTCTGCTACTGTTACTATAGTAATTGATCATACTTGGTGTGATGACCCGGAGTGTACCACAAATATAACAAAAACCAAAATGTAAATAAAGGTCATTTAATGACTTCAACTTGGCTTCACTGTTCCATTGTTCACAGTTGGAGATTAAACTATTTTCAAAATAACATTCCAAACGAAAGAAATACAGTTCAAAATCAAAGAGCGGATAACGAAGCAAAAAACAAAAACAAACTGCACTGAAGAAAGTCCCATGGCAGACCAGGATAATTAATTACAAACTTCCAGAAGATAACCAGGTACAGTCCGTTGAAAGAACGCTAACCAAGATAAACCTCATCCAGGAAAAACCACTCTTTGTCTTCAGCATTTGCTAGCATGCAGGTCCAAACTCTTATGCAGATCTCACACCTGCAACCCATGAAAAGGATCATGGCCCTCTCCTCCTGAGTAGACCATGTTTTTCCCTGATCCTCTCCTCCCTGCATGCCCTAGGATGGATAGGCGATGGGCCTGGGTCCTCTGACTGCTCAGCCGGCCTCTGCCCTTCCCCAGCCTCCTCCATAACCTCTGGAGCCACACTTCCACTCCCTGTTGGCTGTTCCTCCTCTCCCTCAGAGTCAGTCTCCACCAGGGGCATGACACTTGGTGAAGGTGTGTAAAAGTGATAGGGAGTAGAAGGGTGTAGGGAGCTAGTACACTCACACCTATTCCCTTCTCTAGTCAGTGCCCTTTATAGAGAAGGTGAGGCTGGCTTACAGCATGAATTCTGTGTCTTGTTCTTAAGTGGGTTCCTCTATATTAGTTGTAAACTATGAGCAGTTGAATTTACCCATGAGCCCAATGACCAGGATTCATTTATAGGTTGCCCTTGACTTACAGCCATAGTTGGGAATCAGAATTTCCGTTGTTAAGCAAGATGGTTGTTTAAGTCAATCAGGCAATCGTTAAGGGAATCCAGCTTCCCACACTGACTGTGCTTTTCCAGAAGCTCTCTGGGAAGGTTGTGAATGACAATCACGTGATCCAGGATGCTGCAACTATTATAAACGTGCCAGTTGCCAAGCGCCCAAATTTTGATCAGCTGACTGTAAGGATGCTGCAAGGGTTGTAAGTGTGAGGACTGGTTATGAGTCAGGTTTTTTTTTAATGCTGTTGTAACTTTGAATGGTCCCTGAATAAATAGTTGTAAGTCAAGGACTACCTCCATACAGCACATCATAAATTCACCATATGCTCTGGCATTGTACAGCACAACAAATTAGCAAAATACATTTTAGCAGAGCGTGTTGTAGAAGAGTTAATTGTGTCAGGAATGATCAGCAGAAAAAGAAGGGAAGGAAGGAAGGAAGGAAAGAAAAAAGGAAGGAAAGAAGGAAGGAAAAAAAGAATAGATAGAAGCCATATTTTATTCACGGAAGCTTTCATACTTCTGTTCCTGGAATTAGGAATTGAGACCAGAAATATAAAACCTCACAAGCCTTTTGGGGGAAGCCTACATAATCTTGGAATGCTCTAAGAGGATTATTTCTTCTTCGTCTTTGATGTTGCTCCATTGTTGGTTTTCGTGACCAGATTTGCTTCAACTTTTTTTTTTTGCCTTGGCTTAATGTATTTCACAGCCCAGAAAGACAGTAGCAAGCTACAAAAAGCTTTGCTTATTGCAATCCATGTGACTTTGCACATGTGTTTCCCCTGGAAAGAAGGGTCAAAATGTCCTAACCTCTTTAGAAGCAAAGGTTGATGATGATTAATTATTGGTCAGAGCTTTTTATTGTCATAACACAAAAAATGAATCCCCATTGGGGAATATTTACAGAGCAAAAGTTCATTGTTTGAGAAACTGAGCATAGGGTAGAGCTTGAAGAATTAAGAAAATACAAACAGGAATGTAAAACCTCTGGTAGCACAGAAGATGTTTTTTCTAAAACTCAGATTCATGTCTTCTCGAACTGGTTTCCAAGGCCTGTAATGCATACTTCTCAATATCACGCTCAGATGATGATGATGATGATGATGATGATGATTTCATCATCATCTTGTAGGCTACCCAACTCTCAACAACTAGGAGCAGCTCACATTATCAAAGAAGTTACAATAAAATCAATAAAAGTTGAACAATAAAGATAAATGACTAGCAAGAAGTATCACTCTTCCTTGTCAAAAGCCTAAAGAGCCAGATATTCATGGCTCTTCTAAAGAACAGCCGAGTGGAGGCCATCTGGATCGGGGTCGGGGACCCCATTCCAGAAGGTGCAGCTTCAGAGAAAGTATATTTCTTGGACCTGGATAGATGATATTTTTTAAGAACAACACAATTCATTAAAAGCAATAATTTAAATCTGCTAAAATAAAATGTAGGAATTCTTGCAGAAGTTCTAGCACCCAAGAATCCTTCATTTGCAAAACGACATCTTGGCTGATGCCATGGTTTTTTGTAATTATTTCTAGTTACTTGGAACTTGCATTTGCTTCATTGTAGCAGCATTATCTTGGTGCATCCTAATAATGGGATTGCTTATATTGCAATGAAAGTGTGTGGAAATGGACAAATAAATGTCAACCCATTGTCTCTTTTAATATGATGACGTAGGTATAATTAGTTCTGCCTTGTAATAGCAAAAGCCGTGTTCAAGGCTTTCTTTTGTTCAAACAGAGATCCTGTAGATAGCTACAGGTATGGTACCCGGAGAATGGAACCTACTAATAGGTTTTGTGGGTTGAGCAGATTACAGTGTGAATCATTGGTTCAGTTTGAATGAGGGAGTTTATTTGAAGAATCAAGTTGGTTGAAATCAAACTGGATTGATAAAATTCAATTCAGTGAAACAACACACGTTTCACTGCAATCCTTCATGTTAATTGAGTCATACTATATTTGATTTATTTTAATTTGAAGAAATTGTTCAGTAAATCACCTTCAAATTAAAATTGGAAATGAAACTTCATACAGCCTTAGTACTGAGTAGATTTGGTGACTAAGTATGAAGGCATGTAGGGTTGACCTTTAGGAATGAGCTAGTAGTTAAGGGAGATTTGCAGGAAAGATTACAAGGTGCAGAAAAAGAAGAAAGAATGAGAAAGAAACTCTAACTCAGGGGTGTCCAACCTTGGCAACTTTAAGACTTGTGGACTTCAACTCCCAGCATTCCTCAGCCAGCTTTGCTGGCTGAGGAATGCTGGGAGTTGAAGTCCACAAGTCTTAAAGTTGCCAAGGTTGGACACCCCTGCTCTAACTAATTCCCCCTTTATTTTGCTTAGTATAAGCTGGGATAGAGAGGGAGCTTAGACAGGCATTCAAGATTGCACTATTCTACCCAACGACAATAAAGAGCTTTCCTGGAATCCCTGCCGGGCCTGTTTGTTGGCCTGGTCTACCATGAAGGGCTGACAATTAGTTCATTACTGTAATGTCGTTGGATATAGCTTAATATGTTGGGCACATCTAGCCACTGTATCCTGCTAAACACACTTGTTGGCTTAATGCTTTTTGTGAATCCAGACACTGTGGCTTATTTAAAAGAAAGAGCTAAAAAAAAGATACGGTTGATGGCTGTCCAGATGATTTTTTCCTCCCCACGGTAATGAGCATGAAGCAATCTTTAAATGATTTGCTGGGCAATAGAGATTAAAGCCAGTGATCAAAATCACTGAGAATATATTCTTGGCAAGGATACAACGACATTATATCAGGTCACTGGGTGATATGGTTGCTGTCTCTTTAGTTTCTGTATTGATCCTATATGCAGGAACATTGGTGAATTATTCTTTCATATTATGTCTGTATTGAAGCACACCCTACCTCTTGCTTAGCTGAAGGCCAGTTTGCACTTGAGCTATGTATTAGATTTTTTTTAAGGCTGGCTACTTCAGTTTTGTTACCTGTGTGCTAACGGATGCTTTGGAATATTGTGATCACTGTTCTAGTTGTAAATGTAGTTTAATTCATCAGACTTGGTTGAAGATATAAAGAAACAGCAAACTACCCTTAAATTGTAAAAGTTGCCAATTTTTTTCCACAGATGGATTCCTACATAAACTATGAGTAACCTGTCTCCTGCAGCAAGATGCTCTTTCCTAAACCTGGAAGATAATTGTTTAATTGCAGTTACACAGAGTTACGTTTATGAACATCATGCAAATGAAAGATGCATGAGTTTAATTCGGTAATAATATTCAATCACTCCTCATCACCCATTCATGGCTGTGTGGCTAGCGGATGAATTTCTTAGTAGAAAGACTATAGTTTTCATGCACATTCAATGATCTACAGATCTCACTATGAAGTCTTTGTATTTATTAAGCACAATAGCCACAGCTAGTAGTGGTATCATATAGCTGGTGCATCATTGAATCTATGTAAGTGCTGATCCTGATGAGGCACACCAGGAAACAGTTGGGTAGTCCATTTTGTATCTCAACCTTGGCACCTTTAAGATATGTAGACTTCAACTACTCGAACTATGCAGACAGCTTACAGGCTGGGGAATTCTGGAAGTTGAAATACACAGAAGCAGATTAAGGTATTTCTTAGGCCATTTATTTTACATTTTTGGTGGGTGAAGTGAAATGGCAAACCTTGGGCTTGGCATGCAAAAATTCAGAAAATGCCCACGTTGGTTTTGCTGGCATGTCACCATACCCTCTCCAAAACAAGAGAGAAACATTGCTTACATATTAATTTATTTTACAAAATGTATGTGCTGTCCAGACAGTTTAGAGTTAATGGGATTTGGGATAGTTAGGAATTGTGAGCTGTCCCCTTAAGGGAATGCATCATGGTAAATGTAGTTAAGGTATCCTGGGAAATGTAGTCCATGTCATGTGGTCACATCTGTAATCCTGATTGGTCACTAAATTGACCCTTGTTGGGTTGGGGGAGGCTCCCTCACTCTTGCCTGAACACAGCCTCGTGGTGGCAGCTCTACCCTCTGCCTCTGCGACTATGGGATAGAAAGATTAATATCATTTACACTACGATTTCAACTATGCAAAGAATTGGACATTAGATGCATCTCGACATAACTGAGTCACTTTGAGGATACCTAATATAATCCAATAAAAGAAACTTTGTATGGAAGAATTTGTAGAGTTATTCTATCTGTCTTTATATTCAGCAAGTGAATCATAAGACAGAATAATGTACAATCCAATCATGTGTTCAAGAGGTGTTCTCCTTCTATTGACAGGCCCCTGGGAACTACCCGAGATAGCTCTGGGTCTTATAAGGCCTTTGTTCTCGAAGCATCTTTATAGAATGCTCTTCCATGGCCTCTGCAGCATCCTAAAACTATACCAAAACATGTCCTGTTCTCACACAATTCTTGGGTGCTCCACAGGTCGCATGAGAGCACAACTCTTTCATGTGACTTCTGTGGGGGGTTTGGAGGTTGCATGAGAGCATACACCCCATGTTCATGCAGCCTCCTCAAATTGTGCAAGAATGGGGTATGCTTTCCAGAATAAGTGTTGTTGGGTGTTGGTGAATGCTGCTTGTAGGTCATCCGAATTGTAGGGTGTCACTGTTGACACCCACGTGTTCTAGGTATTGTCATCACTGTTAAAGGATCTTGATAATATTCTGTCCCGTAGTGTGTTTAAGGCAAAGGCAATGGAGGCAGAAGGTGCAAGATCGTCCCTCGTGCATCCCAGAAGGGGCAAGAACAATTTAGTCATTCTGCCACCCTTCCAGATGGAAACCAGGCAGCTCCAATTTCTTCTCCTCCCATTTTGCTGAAGGGGGTGCCAGCTGCAGCTGCCCAAAGCACCTGCTCTCTAATTTGACTTGTTCCCCCCTGCACTCAAAGTTCCCTTCAATTCTCTCATAATGCATTTAAGGGTTAATTGAGGCAGTGCTGTTAAGGGACCCCCAAGACATTAAGAGGTTTAAAAGAATGATTGCAGGGAGTGTGCTAGTTGGGGGGAAAATAATGACCTTTTCTTTGCTACTGGTAGTCATGTAGGATTTTTACTTAATTCTTCAGACAGATTAGTTTGTTGGCAGATAAGTAACCATTGATATGGATTTGGCACGTTTGGGAATTGGAGACAAAGGTATCCATATGGAGAAAGCCTACATGTGTGTGTTTGTGAGAGGGGAGGGAATGATTTTTACACGAGCATCATGACTGTCGTGCAAATAATAGAACTTATGTTTTTGCTACATATGCTATGATGCAAGTATATAATTGTGTCATTTGCCCAGTGGAGTCACAAATCTTGTTATTTTTACATTCTGTCTTGATGCACCTGATGGATGGAGCTTTCCAACTACAATTGGACGTATAGCAGCTGTGTTTTTTTCCTGTCCATTTCCCCCCTACTTTATTTCCATTTTCCTCTTGATGATTAGGATTCAAGATCTAGGCAAGCGGGTGTAGATTTTTCTTTAGCTGCCTTAACAATAACTGAGCATCTTTCTAATTTGAAAGGAGCAAAATCAAATCTGTCTTTGTCTTTAGCAGTTGCAGAGTAGGGATTGTGCTGAATATACAGTTAGTCCTCAACTTACCACAGTTCACTTAGTGGCCATTTGAAGTTACAACAGTACTGAAAAAGGTGATTTATGATTTTTCACATTTATGACCATTGCAGCATCACCAGGGTCAGGTGATTAACATTTGGATGCTTGAACAACTGGCTCACAGTTATGACAATTGCAGTGTCCTGGGGTCATGTGATCACCTTTTGCAACCTCCTGACAAGCAAAGTCAATGGGGAAAGCCAGATTCACTTAACAACCGTGTTACTAGTTTAACAATTGCAATGATTCACCTAACAAATGTGGCAAGAAAAGTCGTAAAATGGGGCAAAACTCTCTTAATAAATTTCTCACTTAGCAACATAAATTTTGGGTTCAATTGTGGTTGTAAGTTGAGGGTTACCTGTATTGTGTCTGAATAAATATTCCTGGGAAAGGAAAGTTTTAAGTGGAAATAGGTGTGATATTCTATGGATCAGTGTTGGCTTTTGAGTGTGAAGCCAAAGAGAATATAGGTTTTATAACAGCAAATCTTCCATGTGTCTTGAAGTGCTAACCAAGCCTTTACTCTCCTTGACTTGTGATCATGAAAGTATTCCACACACTTTCTTGGATCTAAGGTAAAGCCTAGAGCAGGGCTATCAAACTCCCAGCCCGTGGGCCGGATATGTCATGTGCTGGCCACGCCCGATTTAACAAAGGTGAAAAAGTCCCGCTATATCATGTGACGACGCTGTGATGACGTGACCATGACACCTCTGGCCTAGAGGAAGCTCTGTTTTTTTCCCCCTTCACTCAATTGTTCTCCATTTATTTCTGGAGATGTGACTGACGTCAAAAAGGGGCTATAAATCTATGTACAGTACACACCAGTACTAGTAAGATGACTTGAACCTTATTGCTCTAAGGACACAAGAGACTTGCGAAAATGAGGCCTTTTGGAAATGACTGGGAAATTGGAATAAACATTTCCACAGCTGCTGGTAACTGTGTTGTCTGACAATGTAAATATTTTGCAATGTAGGGGCAAATCTTGATGTATAATACTGGAAACGCAGTAACTTATGTGTATCGGTTTCTCCCCAGGAATTCCTTTGAAATGCTACTAACTTAGTGGGAATCTCTCCAAAAGCTTATTTCCTCTTTAAATGATTGTCACAAGGTTCCTTCATTTTGGACTAATGCTTTGCCTGGGTTTATAATCTGCCTTTGAGTCATAAAACCAAGTGAAACTGCTGTTTTCAATGCCATTCTTTATATCTTGTAGCAATAGATGAGATGGAGCCGGCAACATTCTGTCCGAACTAAGGCCCTCCAACTTGTCTTTTTTAAAATTAACCATTTTTAATTATTTCAAGCTGGCTCAATTTATAAGCACCAGAACTCAGATGTTGGTAGCTTTGCCTTTACTCAAAAAATCTTGTATTTTTAGAACGGCAACACCGACGGTGCTTGTAATGGAAGATATGTGTATGTATGTGAGAGAGCGAGACTACATGAAGTTCATCCATGTGTACACACACAAGTGAACAAAAAAAAAGGGAGGGGAATCACATGTAACATTTCATGTTTGACCAAGTCCCCATTTTCATGATGGCAAATCTTTGTTGCAGTTCAGAATGCTTTCTTAATTTCTAAAAGTATCTACAGTTGAAAAAACAGTTTTGCTAAAAAAAAAAAAAAAGCACTAAGAGAACATTGTTGTTTGTGTTTTTTTTTGTAAATTTTATTTGAGTTTTCTCAAAGAGAAAAAAAAAATACAAATAAAACATCTTTTTTGAAAGTAGCGTAATCCCGGGTTACATTTCTTCGTTTAGACACAAATTCAGGTTCATGCTCATTTTTATATTCTATTCCATATCTTATTACTATTTTACATTTTCTGCATAGCTTCTCCCCTCTTTTAATTTTCTCAATTTTATTTTAATTATCTCATCTCAATTCAAATCATTGTATTTATATTTTTGTCTGTCCTGTTTCAATTATCTATTATCTTTTCTCATTAAACAAAATTTCTCCTGTAGTTACTGATTGGAGTATGACGCCTTTATATCTTTTCCCTAAAGTTGTAACATTCAATATAATACATAACTTCCATTCGGATTCTGCTTGGTACATTCTTAAAATACACACTGTATTCTTAAAAAAGAAAAAAATTATAAATGTATATAATTAAAACAACATTCCATTCCAATTCAATTCTATCATTAATATTAATATTCATTAAAGTCTTAACATCTTTAACATTACTTTTCAATTAAATATCATACTTCTATGGGAACAATTATAAGCTTTCCATAGTTAATTCCCCCTCCTCACTTATATTTTATAAAACATTAACTAATTAAAATGTTCCCGTTCCTTCCTAATTCAATTTTCTCATTTATTTTATTTCACTTATTTTATTCACAAACATTTCACTAAATTACACTATTTTATCCCTCATTTTAATCATACGTTGTTTCCAATTTCCTAAAGTTATTTCTATTACTAATATAACAATACAATCTTATGTACCTTTACAGAATCCCTTTTTCAGTTAGATTTTCACCCATTATCTCTAAATAGGTCCTGTTTCTCTATATCTTGCTCCGGTCCTTTGTAATTTCTTTTCCTTTCCTTCTTCCCTCTCTTCTTCTCTCTCCCCTTTTTACCCCCTTGTCTCTCTACCTCTATTTCTCTCTTCTGTATTTCCCTTTTCTGTTGCTTTCCAGTATTATACTTATTTTTTGAATTATTTTTCTTTTCTTTGGTTGTTTTTTTAAGTCATAAATTCTCCATTCTCTTTCCCCCCCCTTTCCTTTTTCTTCCCCACATAAAATTGCTTGTTCATTAAAGATGGCTTCTTCTTCGTCCCAGTCTTCTTGTTTTGCAGTCGTTTCTTGTTGTTTCTCATAGTTCCAAATCTCCATTTCTAAAAATTGAAAAACGAAGCCAAAAGAACCCTTCCCTTCTTGTGCATCTTCTTTGTACTTTTTAAGTTCCATTTTCAATTCATCCAGAAGTGGTGCCATTGTATAAATTTTTAAACAACCACCCGATTGATTTTAGTCATTCAAATATAATAACCAAGAATTCAAAGATCACCAAATAATCCAAATATACTCAAGCTGTTTCCTTTTTGCTCTTTTTTTTTCACTTTCTCTTCCTGGGGTTACTATTTAGTTGCAAAGTTTCAGTTAAAATGTATCTTTTAGAAGTCTTATTGAAATTTTACTTTAGATTCTTTTAAAGTCCAGGCAGTCTCCTCCCTCTTCCAGATCCTGCCCTTATTCTTTTTCTCTCCCTTCCTGCTTATGAAAAAGAAAATTTTTATTGTCCAGAAATCTTTATTATCCCTTTGGCATTTTGTTTTATTTTCAGCTTAATTGCCTATTGATGTCAAAGCGGATTTTTCCGATTTCTTTTTTTTTTTTTGTTAGAACAAGTTTTATTGGTTTTTAAAGACAAACAAAAACAAACAAAACATAAAAACATCCACCTTTCTTTCATAAGTGTATAAGCAGTGTGTCGGTTGGTTTACAAATTTTTTGTGCCTCCATTTCATAGTCTCAATTACAGTTACATTGCATAATAACTCATATTATCAATCAAAAATTGAATACCCTAGTATCACTATTAAATAATCATTTGACTATAATTTTGTTCATTCATACTTTGCGAGATAACTATAATTTACTTATTTTATTTTATAACAATTCATATAATCCTCCCAAATCTATCCTAAAAACATTTTATAGATATGATAACAACAAAAAAAGAAATACATCTTTATATATTCATTATTTTCTAAAATTCTAGATATTCTATTATTGTATTTTATTATCTAACCATTGATAGAAAAGGTCTCAAATTTTATAAAATTGTTTATCCTCTTGTTCTCTAATTTCAAATGTCAATCTACTCATTTCAGCACATTCCAATATTTTCTTAATAATTTCCTCCTGTAATGGTATTTTCTCATTTTTCCAATTTTTTAGCAAATACAATCCTAGCCGCTGTTAATACATTTACAATCAAATATTTTAAATCTTTACTGTATATATCTGGTAAAATTCCCAATAAAAATATCTCTGATTTCAAGTCTATATGTTTCTTTGTCATTTTTTCCAACCACATGCAGATTTTAGTCCAGTATTTTCTAGCGTCCTCACAAGTCCACCACATATGGTAGTATGAGCCAGGTATCTGATGACATTTCCAACATTTTTCGGATTTATTCTTGAAGGGACTTTTCTGATTTCTTATTTAAGTCTCTTAGTTGTCAGTATAGGGAAAGAGAGAGAAGAAGAAAAAAAGCCAAACCTTTCCCTTTTCACTTTCCTTCGCTGCTTCCGACTCTTCTTTGGGAGCGATGTTATTTTTTGTAAGTTTAAATTCCAGGGTACCTTAGTTGTTGCTTTTAGAATTTAACCCAGTCAGCCAAAACTTTCACTTCTTATCTTCCTCCTGCACATTCTTTTCTGGTCGAGTTCTCCTTTGTGGTGGCCATTTCTGACCACCGCTGCAACCGCCTTTGGGAAAGGGAATAATGGCCAGCTGAGGAGGAGAGATGCAGCTCTCCTCAACCCTGCTGGCAGTCTCCCCCCTCTTCACCACCTCTACGGGGTGGCTTAGCCCCGAAACCAGCTGGCTCGGGGCGCTCCAGCGGCGAGCCCAGACAGAAACCGTGCACGATCGCGGATTTCTCTCTGTCGCCGAAGCCCTTCAAACAGAAAGTCAAGAACATTTTTGTTTCTTTACACTCTTTTCCCAAAACAAAACTATTATTTCCAATCTGAGTCATTAACAGATCTCAAATTTTACTTGATGGAACTGTTGGACAGGGTTGTCATATATGCAAACCAGGAAAGATTTCATTGAAATTAAAGATCTCCAGCTGCTTTTCTTGGATTTTAATCAACAGACACTTCAAAGAGTCAGAAAACATTTGAGTCCAGCTCAGGAAAGCATACAGTAATCCAATCAACTCAGCAAGTCTATAAAGCTGAGAATTGGGATGATGGCCTGGGTTTAAGTTCATCTGCCATCTGTTGGAGAGGAGAATTTGTGCGTCAGGAACACATCCTCCTCGGTCCAAATCCTTTGTTTGCATTTAGAATAGAATAGAATTCTTTATTGGCCGAGTGTGATTGGACACACAAGGAATTTATCTCGGTGCATATGCTCTTGGTGTACATAAAATAAAAGATACATTCGTCAAGAGTCAAGAATCATAAGGTACAACATTTAATAATAGTCATAGGGTACAATAAGCAATCAAATCATACTAGGAAGCAGTCGATATAAATCGTAAGGATACAAGAGACAAAGTTACAGTCATACAGTCACAAGTGGGAGAGGATGGGTGATAAGGAGTTATGAGAAGATTAATAGTAATAGTAGTGCAGACTTTGTAAATAGTTGGACAGTGTTAAGGGAATTATTTGTTTAGCAGAGTGATGGCATTTGGGAAAAAAACTCCTTGTGTCTAGTTGTTCTGGTGTGTAGTGCTCTATAGCGTCGTTTTTAGGGTTTATATCCAGAATGTGAGGGGTCTGTAAAAGTGCAAAGGATATTTAAAAGTGCAAAGGAGTATGTAATTTTGAAGTATTTTGCAAAAGGGAATTTAGCTCAAAGGGATCCTTTTGGCATACGTTGCCTTCTGAAATCCAATGCTAAAAGGAAACCAAGTTAGTCCTATTCCGTATAACACCAGCTAATGTCTGTGCTTGTTGAGCATTGTCTCTACTAAGAGATGAAATAATAAATTTTTCATTGCAATTTTCATTTATGTCCTGGATACAAACTATGACTACAAGTAATGTTGATGCAGGATATTAATTGCAGATCTAAATCAAGATTTAGACACATGTTATTTCAAAGTTGCAAAACTAGTATGATACAGCTGTGTTTCTCTTAATAAGGGTTAGAATTGCCTGGAGTTTATTTTATTAGAGGCATCAGGTACTGAATGTTTTCTGACAAATGGTAACTTTTCAGAAAAAGCTTATAAAGAAGTGCCTTTTGACTTCTGGGGGGCAGTTTCAAGTACATTTATATTTTGCCTTTTCTTTCTAAAGCTATACCAAGATGTTCCTTCTTTCCACAAGCTACCCTTTCTAATCTTCAAACCCATAAATCACAAGTTCATTTTTCTCTTTTTTTTCTGCAAAAAGCCCATAAGTGATGTCCAGGCACTGATAAATGTAATTGCTTCTCTAATCAAATTAATTTTGCCATCTCTCCTAGTTCTGTCATCTTCACCAAACTTTCCCCCATTCTGGGTATTTCAAAATTTTTCTATTTCTGCACGTGTAATAGTCTGGCAGCAGTAATCGTACATAAAAACATTCTTCCATGACTCCTTCTTAATTGACTGTTCATTAGTGGCATCAGGAACAGTTTTAATTTCAATCGAATGTTCACCTTTAAAATTCTGGTATATTTATATGTATTTCAAATTGGAAGTTTCTGACCTTTTTTTAAAAAGAATGTATCCTGAAACAATGGCACTAAAGTATTAAGGTGGTTAATTCTTTGAATGAAAGGACAGTTGGATTAACTGCAAGGGCACATGAGCTATTAGTTCTGTATTCCTTATGTGAATGGCTTTTAATTGCTTTGTTGCAAACATGTCTTTTCTTTCTGTAGCAGAACTCCCGCCACCTTACACTGCCATTGCTAGCCCAGATGCCACTGCTATTCCTATAATAAATTGCCGTGTGTGCCAGTCAATAATCCATTTGGAAGGAAAGCTTCACCAACATGTGGTCAAGTGCACAGACTGCAACGAAGCTACGGTAAGTGGCTTTACAAGTTTCTCACTCTATAACATGCTCTATTGGACCTCTTTATGTAGTCAAGAAAGCAACTTGGGGCATGTCAAATTTTTCAACTTTCAATTTCCAAACATTAGGGGTGCTCAAAAGTTATGACTTGCCTTGGGGATTGTAAAGGGTTTTTTTTTGTTGCTACTTTAATATAGTGCTTGGAAAGTAACTACATAAATATCATAACTTTTTAACATTTTGTTTCTTTCATTTACATGCCATTAAAACAGAAGTCTCCCAACTTGGCAACTTTAAGACTTGTGGACTTCAATTCCCAGAATTTGTGCTGGCTGGCTGGAGAATTCTGGAAGTTGAAGTCCACAAGTCTTAAAGTTGCCAAGTTTGGGGACCTCCGCATTACAAGAATCAGTTGTGTGAGGACATACACACACACACACACACACACACACACACATTTTAATAAGAAACAGTAGCTTCAGTATTGTCTGGACTTGGAATAGTAGGATTGGCTTTTGCTCTTCTTCTTCTTCGTGATAACAGCTGATGTAAGGTATATTCTAATGATTAATGATGTGTGTGTGTGTGTGTGTGTATGTCAGTTCTGTCAAGGGATGTATAAATCAAGGTTTGGCTTTCTGTTGATTTCATAGGAACTATATTTGTAAGACTAGTCTGAAAGATCTAGCATTTTTGTTGCACCATAAAAGTAGTACCACAAGCTCTGCCACTTTCCTATAGATGTGGAATACAACATACGTACAAAACAAGGTAGTGTTGTTGTCATTTCTCCCTGATTCCACCAGCCCCCTTCTGATGTTTGTGATCTGATTAGCTCTTGAGTTACATCTCTTCTTCTGTTCCATCTTCTGAGAGAGCAAGGGGTTTTAATTACGGTAGGTGTGTTTACTGGTCGTTATGAGAGGGAGGCTCCTCAGATTGCAGGAACAATAGACTCACCAGGTCCTCGCAGAAGGTAGGGGCAGACAGGACATGTTTTCATCAAACTTCTATATATTATAGATTGTCAGCCTTGGAAGCCATTTTTTTACTTGGAAGCTTCAAGGCTGCCACATTCAGTGCTTGGGAATTTGGGAGGGGGATTTCATAGTGGGGTAGAAGATTAGACATAAAAACAGTTTTTCTCAGAGAGTCAATGACATGTTGCCCTGCACCTGGAGAGGAGTGGCTGGAGGGAATGTCTCCAGTTGGGCTGAAGATTTGATTGGGCCATGGGATGGATTGATGGGTGCAGGGGATGAATCTTTGAATTCTCTTTTGGAAAGGAAAACCCGGAACTCTCAGATTCAGTTTTTCCCGATCTGCCAATATGACAACTCTAATAAAATGGAACTTTGAGGAACTGATTGTCTCAGAGTTTATTGGTATGGAGTTGGTTAGTTGAACGCTGACATAGATGAGTTTAGCTGAGGGAAAAGAGGAATTTTCTTCATTTGGGAGGATGCTACCTGAATTGGAGGAACATGGGGAAAGAAATAAAAAATAATGGTTGGGGAATAGATTGCTCCTAAGATAGAATGTTTTCAGTATGATTCAGGAAGAGGAGTGATAATTAACTTCAGTTGCTGCATAAGAATTTAAGTTCTGTGAATAAGACAGTCATTTCTGACAGAAATTGCAAATAGTATGGCCAATAATAATGCAAGTAGCCCTGTTTTAATCCGGTGTTTATTTGTTATCCTCTAAGCTAATTAGCCTAAATAACTAGTTAACCTTTGAGTCTCCCTGTGTGTGTTTCTATATGTGTGTGTACATACATGCATCCACATAAATAGTTTGTTCAAACTTCTTTTAGCAGAATAACTATTTTTCCTCTGTTGCAAGTGTTTTCTTTTTCTTATCATAATTGTATCAAAAACATTTATACCATTTTGTTAATTATCAAATAAGACTAATATTATTGGGATATTAGAAAATAATTTAAAACATTAGAAAGTCAACATCAAACATGTCATTTGAATCTTCCTTGATTTTTGGTTGCAGTGAATATTTTTATTATGCTATATTACATTGTTCTAAGATATTATTACATCACACATCACTCTTTAGCAAAAAAAAAAAAAAGATACAGATGATAATAAACAGATAGGATTGATGGAAACTAGATAGAAACACACAATAACTTTTTGAATGTTAACAGCCAAAAAGAAATCATACTATCATTTCTTTTGCAACTCTTTTGCATAAAACTCCTTTGTAACATAGTTTAGAATTTTGAAAGGATTTACATCTGATTATTGACATAGCCATCAGTTTACCCATTTTGTATTCACCCTACTTCTGGTTAATGTTTTCCCAATATTGTCTGGCCAGCCAATTTTGCTTGTTTAAAGACAAAAGCCAATTCACCAATTCTTGGACTTCTGCTTGGGCATTTCTCAAAATTAGCCCAAACTCTTTTCTTGAAGACATTTATGTAATTTGATTCTGGGGAATCTTTAATAACTAAGAAAACTGTTATTTTATGGTATTCTGGTTCTTGAGACTTTCATATATAAAATTAAATAAGTAAACAACAATAGGATTCTAGTTTGTAGTAATTGCAATTTATGGCATTGTCTCTGTTTATGTAATATATTGTGTTGTTTAATTGTATGATAATCATTCCTGGGTATATGTTAAAGAAAGTCTTCTATAGTCTCTAGGGAAGATAGAGGAGAATATAGTACTATGAAAGACATTTTATTAATAAATACATACAGTAATAGCCACTGACACTTCTATGTGTAACTTTGAATTTTAAACACAGTACCACTAATTGGTATTAAATTAAAAGGAGAAATATGTTGTGCTATAACACTTTTAACTCAAGTTGAATCATTTCTGTTGCTGTTTTAATCATTGTAAGGTTTTTTGTTTTTTTTTGACAATCAACATGTATGTGATTTCTTTTTCTTGTTGTGTAGCCAATCAAAAACCCTCCTTCAGGGAAAAAGTATGTTAGATGTCCATGTAACTGTCTGCTTATCTGTAAGGATACATCACGAAGAATAGGATGTCCAAGACCCAATTGGTAAGAGCCACAAAAATTTTCAGTGTGTGTCCTTACTATGATTTTGGTTTTTTAATTTTATTTCATATAAACAGTGACATTAGCCTATGCAAGTCAAAAAGATGTAAAGATAAATATTTATTTGTGCCATTACCAAATATAGATTAATCAGAGGAGCGATAAGAGATCCATAATAATGGAAGGTATTCATACCTTCATAGAAAATTCATATTTCTGTTGATTAAAGTAGCATTATTGGTGCTAAGACTGATTAGTCTCTCTCTCTCTCTCTCTCTCTCTCTCTCTCTCTCTCTCTCTCTCTCTCTCCCTCTCCCTCTCCCTCTCCCTCTCCCTCTCCCCCTCCCCCTCTCCCTCTCTCTCTCTCTCACACACACACACATACACATAAACATGCACAGAGTCTGATATCTGTTGATGAGGTTGATTTACATTTTTTAAAGTTATTATTTAAATTGATATTGTACTGTTTATGTGTGTTTATTTTATTTTATTTTATTTTGACATTTCCCAACATTAGTATGATTCTGGGCAGGCAGCTCAAATTCTAAAACAGAACTGAGGTACAATAACCACACATTGGAAATATGGATAATAGCATCAATACAAAAACAACAACATTAAAACAATCACTCCTCTTCCAATCTGCCCCAAGATCTGGAAAGGTCAAGTTTATAAATCCTAAATGCCATCAGGTTAAAAGCTGTCCAGGTCTGATTCCAAAGTATGTTTCTGCTTTTACACAAAATATACACACACACAAATACACACACGCACACACATACACACAAACACATTATACATTATCCTCTACCTGCAGAAGAGTATGACTAATTGAGTACTAAACTGACTAATTTCCAAGAAAAGGTGTGAGGTTAAACCAGGGAAATAAACTAGGAAAAAGTCTGATGAATTACTTTCATTTCCATTCTTATACTTTGATATCATAACTAATCAACCCATCAACTTAAGGATATGAAAACAGGAGGAAAGTTGGTAATATCTGATAATTGATATTTATTACCTCAACAGCAATTACAGATAGTCATCAACTTATGACCAACATTTCTATTGTTAAGTGAGACATTTATTAAGTGAGTTTGTCTGTTTTTACAACCTTTCTTGCCGTAGTTGTTGAGTGAGTCACTGCAGTTGATAAGTTAGTAACTTTCTTGTTAAGTGAATCTGGTTTCCCATTGACTTTGCCTGTCAGAAGGTTGCAAGAGATATCTTGTGACTTTGGCACACTGCAACCATCATAAATATGACCCAGTTGCCAAGCACCTGAATTTTGATCCCACGATCATGGGGATGCTGCAAAAATTGTAACCGGGAAAAATGGTCATGAGTCATTTTTTCGGTGCTGTTGTAACTGTGAACGGTCCCTAAATGCACCATTGTAAGTCAAGGACTACATTAGTATACATGGGATGAGCTTGAGAACTACACACTGCATATTAATAATGCTGCAATTATTTCTTCAATGCAAGATTAGGCCTAAATGATGAAACCCTTTATATTTGCTTTAATCCCCTTTGCCCAAGAGTTTAATCCACCTTCAATTTCACTGATCCAGAGATAGGTGGATTAATCAAGGAGATTGATCACTAAGTTCAGTTTAACTATCTTTAATCTGTAGAAGAGGATTGTAAAGTGAAATACATGTAATGCACAAGCACACACACACACATGGACAAACGTGCCAGCATTATTTATTGCATTAAAAGTGAATCCAGCATTTAATTAATAAAATGCTTTCTTATAATTGATATCAAACCAAATGAGATAACTCTCCTTTCATTGTTTCATTATCAGTTTCTAATGGTGCAACACATTGTTTGCAGCAAAGCTAATCAATCAAGAATCCTACGAATAACAATTATGAAATTAGATGTTTTAGAAAACTGGACACCCCTGTTCTAGATGGTACTTTAAGTTCTTCTGCTCAATTGTTTAACTTCTGTTAACTTCTAAAATGAGACTTCTCTATTAATCAGTTATCAAGATTTGGATGTGAAGGTGGCTGTCAACTGGTCTAGTTACTAAAAAGAATATACAATTACTACTTTAAACAGTTATTTTCAACAAACCATGGATCAGAGTAATGAACTCTTCATAGTTACTTTATTTGGCTATTTGAATTATAAGGATGATAGTTTACGTGGTTGATTACAACTTCAAGGCAGTGCAGCCAGGTTACATAAAGTTTCAGTTCTCAGTAACTCAGGCCGTTTGACAGTGGAAATAATTAATATGAGAGCTGCCCAGATGTGTTCAAGCTGAGCCTATGGAGCAAGGAGAAACTTTCTGACAGTGAGAACAATCAACCAATGGAACAGCTTACCCTCGGAAGTTGTGGGAGCTCCATCAGTTGAGACTTTCAAGAAGAGATTGGACTGCCATTTGTCAGAAATGGTGTAGGGTCTCCCGCTTGGGAGGGGAGTTGGACTAGATGACCTACAAGGTCTCTTCCAACTCTGATTATCTGTATCTATCTGCAACTGTCTGAGATGGTTTAATTAGGATTCCTGCATTGCACCAGATGTTTCAGACTTTACAGACTTGAATGCTCTGTTCCTATTTTACCTTGGTTTCAATATTTGCATGATTTTTAATTTTTATGGCATTTTCTAATTCATTTGAAGGCAGGCCTATGTTTCAAAACTTTGATTACTTTACCACAGGGGTGTCAAACTCAAGGCCCACGGGCCTGATCTGACCTGCGGGATGCTTAGATCTGGCCCGCAGGGCCGACCTGGAAACAGCAAAGGACCGGTCCGCAGTACCTCTGCCAGCCAAAACAGAGGTCTGTTTTGGCTGGCAGAGAGTTGCAGGAGGCCATTGCAGCCAGAAATGGAGCTCAGGAGCCCATTTTTGCTGGCAGAGTGCTCAGGGCTCCACAGGCACCCCTGCCTACGAGTGTTGTCAAGCTGGCCATACCCAACCTGGCAACGCCCTCTCCCGCCCTCCGATGTCAAACACAATCCTGATGCGGCCCTCAATGAAATCGAGTTTGACACCCCTGTTTTACAGGGATTGATACCAGTTTATCTAACTGTCTTTGTGTTTGGTGCTGGAATTTGGCAAATACAATGGAGCCAATGAGTTTTCTTTGTAGAAAGGATACTAGATGATGAAAGAGTCTTTTTATTTCTTTTTTTCTGAAATGGTATGACATCTTTACTTCTGACAGTAGACGCATCATTAATCTCGGTCCAGTAATGCTAATTCCAGAGGAGCAGCCAGCGCAGCCTGCAATACCTGCTCCTCCAGAAGGCACCAGAGTAGTGTGTGGACACTGTGGAAATACATTTCTAGTAAGTACAGTCACGATGAAACAACAAGAGTCAAATTAATTCATTGGATAGAATATTCAAACTGGTCTGAGGTTTTTTTAACCTTTTGTCATAGTTCTTTTACCATAACAAGTTTATTCACAAGCATAAAATGTAAGCTTTAGGCCAAACCATTAAGAGTTTTTTTGTTCTAAATAATTAATGTAATAATTCTGTGATATAAAATAATTATTGCTAATTAATAGAATATGTACTTTGTGTGGATACCTGGGGCTAAACCTGAAACCTGAATCTCCCAATTACAAGATGATGAACAGGTAGTCCTCAGCTTACAACCGGTCACTTAGCAACTGTTTAAAGTTGTGAGGTGGACTTCAAACCTGGATTCAAAGCTCCCCCTTATAGTCATGTGACTTCATTTTGGGTGCTCAGCAACTGGCTACTTACAGCATCCCGTGGTCACATGACTGTGTTTTACTCTTGGTTTTGCATTTGCTTCAGGATTTTGTCAAAAACTGGCTCATAGCAAACAAAGGGTTTACTTAACAACTGCCACCAAAAAAGATTGTAAAATCACAGTCATATGGGTTGGCCTGATTGTCTCAACTTATGATCATGTTAGGCAGGCTCCCTTACAGTCGTAAATCAAGGACTACCTGTAATATATGACAGCTAGATGACACAGTGCTGTTAGCTGACCATTTGAATGAAAGAACAATTAACTTTCTTAATCATGCCATGATTTTGTGGATGTCAATTTATAGTTAGAACTATAGTTTATAATTAGAAATAAAAATATATTTTAAACTATTTTCTATGGACATCAATTGTGTGTGTGTGTGTGTATCCTTCATGTCTGTCTGTCTATCATCTATGATTATATGTTGGCAAAGTCATAATCATGGAATATTAGTGATATTACAATTATTAGTACCGAAACTACTCCAATTCTTGAATAATATGCTGAGGTCTGTAACTAGCAAGTCATGGGAAATTATTTTACATAGAAATCCCAAACCACAAAGTATGGGGCTATTGCTTCCAACAGAGCATTGCAGTGACGAAAGAAAATAAGGAATAAAAGTCATGAGAAGTAAATTATTTTTCTGTGATACCCATGACATTTAATGTGAAGCAAAATAAGTATTTTTCATTCTGGCATTTTTTTCAACCCAGTTTTTTTTATTGCAGTGGATGGAACTGAGATTCAACACATTGGCAAAGTGCCCACATTGTAAAAAAATGTAAGTTCCAACAAATATATCTATAAACCCTAGTATTTATAGATGCAATTTTATTCCAAATATTAGTTCCCAATAGATGCATGCTATCTTTTAAAAAACATTTACAGTGTCAACTGATGCTTTCATTTCTAACATTTCAAGTCAAAATCTTGTAAACTTTCTTGATTGTAAATGCTTTGTATACAGTAATTACTTCCAAATAAAATGGTAAAAATAATTTAGTTTTTCTCCTGTTAGCTTATCTATCTAATTCTCTATCTAGATATCCATCTTGTGGTAAAGTGAGTGATGCACGTACAATTTATTGTAGGCTGGATTTTCACTTTTTAAAAAAGTTCAAAGCCCATGCATTATTACATAGAATTGCACTCTAGTATCGATAAGGTTGAAGCTACTCTTCATGTGAGCTTTGAATGAGATATCATACTTCAAATCTGAGTTATAAATACATGCTTTCATATATATTTTAGAATGAAAATATTACTTACTGCCTTTATTATATTTAGAATCAGAATATAAAGTTGAGAAAAATAATACAAACTAAGTTTTATCATCCAATAAAAATGCTTAAATCATATATATGTCGAGATGTTAATGATAATAAAGCAAAATTTGTCTATAAAACTGAATGTGTAAAATATAGCAGTTCTAAAGAAGTTAAAACTACCTTGTGATAGAAATAGCATTTTTTTTTTCTTTTTAAACAGTGGGAACCCTTAGGGAACAGATTAAAGGCCTCAATTAACTGTGACCAAGTAATACTTTCTCTTTGGTTTAAAGTAGAACATTTGTTATTGAAGTAAAACTGCCTAAGGCAATCAGTTTAAAGACATTCCACCAAGATTTAAGGGGGGAAATCTAATCACAAGTTGGGCACATGGGTCTTTCTGGTTGAAATCAGCCTTAGAGCTTTTGGATAATCATGATAGATTCCTGCAAATATTTTGGAATGTCTATAACTAAACAATTAGAATTATGAAATGAAATGTTTTTTACACTAGTCTCAGAACATGATGTGACTTTGTTTTATCTTGTACCTTCTTCAGTGAACTTACAAAATCATTGTATCAATCTGTGTTTAATTCTGGCTATGGAATACTGTGTTTTTTCAGTTCTTCTGTTGGATGTGCACTCCCACGAAGACGGTGCTGTGCATATATTACAATTGGAATGATATTTATCTTCATTGGGGTTGGATTAACTGTAAGTAGCATCAGTGTTGGTATTTAGTATTGAATCAGACACATGGTACTTCTTCAACTAGTGTCTTATCAAAAGCTTGCAAATCAATACAAGATTTTGCCTGCAGATTATAAATTCAAATTTATGGTCCAGATGACAAGTAATTCTCAATTTATGACCGGTCACTTTTTGGCAAAACCATGTGTGAGTTTCCTTTAGGACTGTTGTATTTTTCTTAATGTCTGTGATTTGTTTAATGACAGCCACAAAAAAGTTATAAAATCATGTTGATCAATAGTTCCATAAGGATCATAAATTTGAAGATTATTTGTACATGAAATAGAAATTGTCCTTTGTCTTTTTGGCTGTGCTCCAACTAGATCTTTAATGGGCCTGATGATGTCTGCATTTGCCAAATAGGGAAGGACGCGGCCTTCATACTAGGCTGCTCTATGTTCCCCACATAGCCCAAACATCACAAGACAAATTTGCACAAAATAATCACCCATCAGAAATTACATACAATAATTTCATGCAGTGAGAATGTTACTTCCACGTTATCCAGAAGGGTCTTGCTTTTCTTTTTATCAAGTTTTAATTTAGGTATTAAGTTGTAATTTATGAAGTAAGACATTTTTACAAAAGACATTAAGTTGTAATTTATGAAGTAAGACATTTTTACTTTTGTTAGTTCAGACAATTTATTCTGTATTTTACATGTACAAACACTATTTGTCCTTGCTAATTTCTGCTAGAAAAAAGCGTTGTACAGAAGATGGTTTCCGGTTTCCCTAGCTTTTGGTTCTGATGAGAAATATTAGCTATTCTCCAATATGTATGTATATATTGTATGTACATACATACATACACATTCCAATTGCATTTATTTACAAATTCCATCATCAATTCCATCACAGTGTTTGGGAGGAGAAGTTTCCAGAAAACCAAAGTTTCTTTGGGAAAAAAATGAAGGGGAGAAAAAAATCCTGTTAGAAAACTCAAAATTAAAAGAAAAAAATAAAAGCAGGTATTTCCCTGATGCATCTCATAGAAAATTTCTTATATTCTTATCAAGATGTATATTTATATGCAGCAATTAAGAACACCTTTGTAAGACCAGCTGATCCTATAGAGAGAGCCTTTCTGAAGTACGGTACTTCAGTATTCAACACAGTATTTGTAACAGAACTACATGTTTTATACAGATTTTTTAAAAACATTAAATTATTCTATCTTTCAAATCAGTTCAAGGAAAGCAGCATATAGGTAATCCCTGGATTATGACTACAAGTGGGACCAGAATTTCTGTTGCTAAGCAAAGCAGTTGTCAAGTGAATTATGCCCAATTTAATGACCTTTTTGCCGTGCCTGTTAAGTGAATTATGATGGTCATTAAGTGAATCTGGCTTCTCATATTGACCCCGCTTGTCAGAAGCTGGCTAGGAAGGTACAAATGATGATCACATGACCCAAGGATATTGCAACCATCTAAATCAGGGGTGTCCAACCTTGGCAACTTTAAGACTAGTGGACTTCAACTCCCAGAATTCCTCAGCCAGCTGGCTGAGGAATTCTGGGAGTTGAAGTCCACAAGTCTTAAAGTTGCCAAGGTTGGACACCCCTGATCTAAATACATGCTGGTTGCCAAACACCCGAATTTTGATCACATGGTTATGGGGATGCTGCAACAATTGTAAATGCGAGGACCACTGTAACTCTGAAGGCTTAGTAAATGAATGGATGTAAATCAAGGATTACCTATATAATTGTTATCAGAAACGGTTAGAAGTCAGGCTGTTTTAATCTCACGTTTTGATAATTTGTCAGTTAAATTAAAAACTATTGCAAGACTTAGTACTCTACATTAACTATATTCTCCCCCATGTGTTTCTTTTTAAAGGTTGGTACCCAGGATTTTGCTAGAACATTTCATGCCACTTACGTTTCATGGGCTGTCGCTTACCTCTTTGGCTTAGTCTGCTTGGTTCGAGCTTGCTATTGGGGAGCTGTAAAAGTCAGTTATCCAGAACACAGTTTTGCATAGACTTCTAATAGTATCTTATTGGAAAATGGAGCTTTCTAGAGAATCTGGTGGTTATAGGAGCCGAGTTAATTTAGTTTTCCTATTAAATGTTTCTTGTTTTTGTTACTAAAGTTTTAAGGCTGGGGATCCTTTTAAGAACAAATGTTCATTGCACTACATTATATGCAAATAGTTTGTTTTGCTGCTAGATTCCCAAACTCTGAATACTGAAGCTTTGTTTACACAACTGTACATCTGTCTTAAAAGAACTGCTGAATTCAATTTCAATTTATAGTATTTTTTTCAGTATTAAATGTGCTTGTGCCATTTGGGGATGAATATGTAAAAGCAAGAAATATTTATAGATGTTTCTACAAGTGCTTCTCATTGTATGTACACTTTTAAAACTGTCAAAGCAACTTGCTTTAGAATGTTAAGCAATAAACATTTTGCTTGAATTGCTTAGTTTAACTTTCACCTAAGATCAGCGTGACCTTAAAGAGTGTGCATCATTTTCAAAGAAGTGGAGTTTTTCTTAGGGATATACTATCCTTTCAGATTTCCATTTGAGAAATACAGTATTTTAGTAGGCTAGCTAAAAAAAAAGTTCATTTATCCTCTCCAAGTTGAATTTCAATTCAACTTAAATATTCTTTTTTTTAATTCTTGTATTTTTTTTTAAGCATCCAAAGCCATGATTGGATTTCTGGAACTTCCCTCTGGTTATTTGTATGAGTTCCTTTACAGGGTCTAAATAAGGGAAGCATTTGATATGACTTGTTTTATACATTTAGATGATTTTAGAGTGATGTCGGGCTATCTCTTAGTTTGTTTAGATTGGTCATTTATTTTCCATAATTGGAGAATAACTCTCCAGTCATTATAAAGGGACAAGTTAAGCTATACATTTATAGCTTAACTCAGCTAATATGAAATTAAATAGAGCAAACAAGTTGTTCTTTTCATTCCATCAATGTGTAGCTGATTGGTACAGTATTAAAAACTAATCAAGTGCTAAATGATAGAATAAAAATAAATTTTTTTCATGACTTGTTCACAAATAGAATATTGGGACCAGTTACCGCACTAACCAACTTTGAAGTTTTACAGAATATGGGTTTTTTAAAAAATTTGGACAGAATACCCTGAGCTTTAGATTACAGTAGACCTTAGACAATGGAAATAAAGAAAGTAGATTAAACTGGATTTTCTAGGATTATATATATATATATAAAATAACCATGACAAAGGACAAAGTGATGCTTGGCTGAGAATTGGAGCACAAAAAAATCCTAAATGTACATGGAAGTTGTCTTTGTATAATGTTAAATGTACAAAAGCAGTAGCTCAGGTTTATCATGTACCTTTTAAAATATACTAATAAAGATGATTATTGAAAATGAATGTTTCTGGTGTCATCAGTTAGTATCTGAAATTCATATTGCTCAAGGCACTTGCCAGCAAGTACTTCAAATCAACAAAGAACATTTAAGTACTGGAACATCAAAAGTACCGGTATGTATGTATTGTGTGTGTATGTGTACGCATATGCATGTATGTATGTTTCATTTTCCGATTTTTTAAAAATGCTGTAATTTACAGGAATTGTTTTTGTAAAATAGATATTGGGAAGATTTCTGCTCAAATTTCTGAAATGTGTCTTCATCTAGTCTCCTCTATTTGGATGCAAGGAAATTCTCCAGATCCTCTAGTGCTAATTTTGGGTTAGGGTAACGCTGCTCTTTGGAACAGTACCGGAAAAGCCTCCATTGCTCTCTTTACCCCTGGAATTCTCCAAACCAGGAGGTCCACCTCTTCTTGGCTCCCCCTTTTTTGAGCCAGCAAGTAAACGTGGCCATCCCTCTTTCCCCTACCCACCCCACTCCCTTATCAGAAACTCGGGTCGGGTGCAAATTCCTTCCCCAGTGAGGGCGTTTTCTCCCACTGGCAAAAAGAGCAATCGGAGAAAGACCTGTGTGCCGTCTCGGTCTGGGAAATCTCTTCCCAACGCCCCACAACTACCAAAGTGACCTCTTTCCTGTAACATCTTCAATTCTGCTTGTGAGTTTCCTTTACATCCCACCCAATCCGGTCCTCTGGGATAGGAAAAGGACCCCCACTTTCCCCTTCTCCTAGCATCATGGCCAGCCAACTACAACGGAAGCTTTTCGGAGAGGGAGCAGAAGTGGTGAAAGGCAGCTGGAGTCTCCCAAGCACCGACTGACGAATAGAGAAGCTTCCCAAATCCACAGGTGAATAAAGACACCTATGTGGGGATGTATTGACGCATAAATGTGTTGGGAGGGTGTCTGTACTTTTGCGTGCATACCTGCGTGTGTGAGCATTCGGGGAAATCTTGACGCCTCTGCACAAACCGCTCACTTTAGAAACTGCGAGGCTGATTCTGTGATCCAGCGGTTGCCAACTGGTGGGCCACGAGAAAATTTTGGTGGGCCTCAGAGAAATCTCACCCCCAGAGCACCCCCCCCCCAAAGCAATTAATCCAGGCTGCACAGAAACACAAGGCTACGCAGCCCACAGGGCCAGCAGGAACCTTCCCCGCCCACTCACTCCTTATCCAGCAAACTTGCCTGCTAAATTGCTATTTTTCCTTTTTCCGACCATCAGCTGTTCTGCAGTGCCGGGAGATTTAGATTAGCTAGGAAGCAGGAAATGGTTGGATTTCTTGCTTTCTAGCTAGTCTTTAGATCTTCGGCTCTGCTTTTAAGCACAGCCGAACCTCCCTTAGGACTGAAGGTTCTATTATTCAGTGCAGACTCATGGCAAGCAAATTTTATGTGACAGACTCAGGTAGCTGATGGCAGATAGATAGATCACTGAATGATTCTGTGAGCAACTCAATCTGCCTGCCTGCTTTGCCTGATTTTGGGTAAAAGTTGCTCCTTTTTTATAAAAAATTCAATATTTACATACATGGTGTGTAGAGTTAATTTTGTGATTTGCTTGCAAGCAAATTTTATGTGACAGACTGAGCTAGCCAATGGCAGATAGATCTCTGAATGAATCTGTGATTCTGTGAGCAACTCAATCTGCCTGTCCGCTTTGCCTGATTTTGGGTAAAAGTTGCTTTTTTAAAATAAAAAATTCAATATTTATATAAATTTATAATATTTACATACAAGCCATGTCCAGCCAGTCCACCAAGCCACACCCACAAATTAGGCCGCACCCACAGAACCAGTTAGTGGTCCCTGGGATTTAAAATTATGAGTTTGGTGGTCCCTGAGGTCCAAAAGGTTGGCGACCCCTGATCTAGAATACGCTCCCTATTGTTTAGCTTCCAAAGAGGTTAGTTCCTGCACTTAAAAAAAATGAAGAAATGACTTTGGCTAAAAGGAAAATGGATATCTTAAACTTCAAAAGGAGACATGGCTGCCATGCTAAAGCTACTATCACACCTTTATTAAAAAGCTAATAATGAAACCTAAAATTCCAAATAACACTACTATGGAGAAGATTACACTACACTGTTTTATATATGGGGAAGTTCAAAAGTCATCATTTTAAGACTTATGACACTATAAAATTTCAGAACTGTTTATTTGTGCAACTGAACAAATTGATATGTAATATTTTTTAAAATGTGTTCATTTTTTATATTAAATCATTTTGTGTGTTCTAAATATAGAAAGCAAGTTATTAGAGTAATTGAATGTTTATGCCCTTATTTAAACACCTCTCATTTCTTACAGTATATGTATAGTATAACAACAGACAATTGCATCTCAATACATTAACAATAAAATCTTTGGATACTCTCACCTATAATCAGAGAGCCAAACTACATCTAAAACTTACAATCAAATGGCAATCCGGGATTCTCACTTAAGCAGTTCAGCTATCTCTAATTATAAATTAAATGCCCAGCATGATGTTCAACCCTTCCTGGAAAGCTGTAAGAGCACAGCAAAGCAAAAGTCTGGTGGTGCAATATTCCAAAATATTCCTGAGAAAGCCTGCATTTGGGCCCACAACTTAGTCTACTAGTGTATCCATAATATCCACTTGTATCTTGAACACCTAGATCAGGGGGTTCCCAAACTTGGCAACTTTAAGATGTGTGGAGTTCAACTCCCATAATTCCTTAGCCAGCACAGCAGGCTGAGGAATTCTGGGAGTTGAAGTCTACAAGTCTTAAAGTTGCCAAGTTTGGGGACCCCTGACCTAGATGGATTGGAGAAAGTAACTAGTAAGGTAATCTGGTGCCACAACATGGAGATCTTTAGAGGTTAAAACCACTGCTTTGAATTGGATCCAGAAGCTTAACATAACTAGTACAGGGATTGTAGTATAGTTAGTCCTTGACTTACAACCAATCACTTAACAATCATTTGAAGTTATGACAGACCTCTTGAAAAGTACTTATATGTTTCTGAAGTTCCAATGGCTAGCCCCATGGTCACATAATCACATTTCAGGCAATTGATAACTGGACATTTATGGCAATTTCCAGCATCTGGTGGTCATGTAACTGATTTGTTTTTGCCAAAAAACAGCATTTACCTCTGCCCAGTTACAAGTAATAGGCTTGCTTAACAACACTGGATTCCCTTAATGACTGTAAGAAAAAAAAGGTTGTAAAATAAAGTTGTCCACGTGGGCAGACTCCATTACTATCATAAACTGGGGACTACCTGTGTGTATGTTATAATGCAATATAAGCATAAAGCCACCATTGACTATTGTAATTTGTACCAACTGTAGTTTCAAAATGTTATAGAACTAAATCCTTTTAGTGTAGTTAGCTCCCCAGAGTCATTGAGAATCAGAAAGCATACAAAATTAATAAATTATTATTAAGGTACAATTTGGCATTGGGGAAAACCTGAAGACTGAATATTAGCCTTCCCTTAGGCATGAAAGTTGGTTGGGTGACTTTGGGCCAGTCACACTCTTTCAGTCTGATCCACCTCACAGGATTGTTGTGAGGTGTTGGAATGTAATTATAGAAAGTTAAACCAATTCCATTTTAGAAATTAGTGTTTACTATTATGAAAATGTGAAAGGGTCATGTAGGCAGATAAGGAATAAATTAAAAGAAACCATTTTGCTTCTAGCAAGAGAGATAAGATGTGCCAATTAGAAAGTAAAAAATCAGCCTATAAAATCAGTCACACAGGGGAGATGGGCGGCATAAAAATATAATGAATGAATAAAATTAGTATTTTTATTAGGAATTTAGTTTTAGAATTGAGAATTCTAGAATTAGGCATGCAGAAATTAGTTATTTGTACATGATTACAAAATATGCTGCAGATGGGCCAAGGCTGCATTCAATGCTTGCATGCTGTATGTTTGTCTTGTGTCAGTAAACTTTTGATTATTTAAAAATTATTAAATTATTAATTACAGCATCTGATATTGATGCTGGAAAAGGAACAAATCATAGAAAAGTAATTCATCCAACATGGAAAATGATAAATACATTAAGTATATATGGTACATCAGAAAGCAAGTGATCTAACAACAAAAGACATGATTACATGTGAAACTTAGACAAAAGAAAACATTGCTTCTGGCTAACATTTCACAAGTGGTAAGTTTATTAGTTACATTACTCCTTTCAGCTGGATTTGTATCTTTCTTAAAACTTGCCCCTGTATTCAAGGATTTTTTAAAAGAATATGCTGTTATTTAATGCTAAAATTACAGGTCTTCATTTACCAAAAGAAAAGGTCTTGGCTAAAAAGAAAAAAACCCCACATTTTTCTGAAAGTTAAAAAAGCAGCCCCCACTGCCATATTAAAAGTCCTAATATTATCATTTTAAAAGTTAATAATGAAACATAAAGTTTGAGGCAACAGAATCAACTTGTTTGAAGAACATGCAAGTTAGTCTCTACACTTTTAAGTTTTACTAAACGTATGCCAAATTATTCAACGGTTACCCTTTAAATATTTTTATATTCCCCTTTCCGCGCTTTCAAACTGCAGTAAGAAAACTAAGATGTTTCGAAATAAATGGATATAAAAGAGCGAAGGTAAGAAACGGGAGGAGCCTTTCCATTCTCAACAGGAGCGCGCCTGCAAACTAACCACAGGCAAAGAGCCAGAGTGCTGGTAAGCAGGTATCTCTCTCTCTCTCTCTCTCTCTCTCTCTCTCTCTCTCTATCTATCTATCTATCTATCTATCTATCTATCTATCTATCATCTATCCATCCATCCGTGTGTGTGTGTGTGTGTGTATGTACTATATATATGAACTATATATATATGAACTATATATATATGAAAGAAAAGAGTCTGTGGTCGATGGTGATAATGATGACGACAACGACGATGATGGATAGTAACGGCTGCCGTCAGGTTCCCTGCGCGCGCCTTTAGAACACTGGCGGCTCTGCCGAGGGGGCGGTTAGCTGCTTCTCCGCCACAAACATTTCGCCCGTCACTTAGCCGGCCTGTCCCGTCCGGTTCCCTCTCGAAGACCGCTCCTTGCGTTCGCGGGAACGGCCGGCGCTGCTCTTGCTCCCGGGTTGAGAGCGCAGAGTGCTGGTAAGCAGGTCTCACTAAAGCAAAAAGCGAGGAGGAAGAAGGGCCGTCGACCGACAAAAAGGTCGAACGCCATGGCCCCAGAGAAGCGCAGAGGCCGCGCCAGAAAGGGGACCACGCATGCGAATGGAGCATGTGTGGCGCGGTTTTTGTCGCCTGAGCTGTCAGAAGCTGGGAAAATATATAAACAGTATATGTATATTTTGTTTAAGTGGTTATGATGTATGGCCATTCTTCCTTATGAACTTAGCACTCTTTTATGAAGCCTCTGTCCGCGGTTTCTTATTTTGTGTGTGTGTGTGTTAGTGCACTTTGAGTAATCACCCGGTTTCCCATCTGTGTATATTTTGGGGCTGTTTATTTTCCAGCATGGCATCTCCAAGTGTTTTAACAAATGGAAACTAAGAGATTGATTGGTAAACACCTTCAGCCAGCAAGATCTCTGTGCCTCTCTGCTCGTGGTAAGTGCCTTTATCACCCCAAGAATTTGTGCAGAAAACATATTAATACAGAGATTTAGAAGGGCACTCAGGGTATTAATGAAGAATTAAACCTATTCCTTTTATTTTTACAGCATCCTTAGCCACAGTATCAACAGACTCTGGTAGCTTTCAGGCTGACTTTCCATGCAGTGCTTCTGTCTTTTTACATAATGAAATTAGTTCAGTAAGTATTACTTCAGTAAAACAGCAACAACAAAAATTTCTCTCTTACTTGGCTATAGTGCCAGTGAACTTTTTTTGAAATAGCAGTCTGTAAAATGATAATTGTGATTATCTTGTGTTTTAAACTACTAGGATGAGAACTTTGATTCAGTCAGTCAATCAATCAATCATAGCCATCCATTTCAGCCAATGATTGGATAGCTTACAATTGAAAAAAAATACTATTAAAATATTAAAAACAATAAAAACAGTAAAAACATCCAGATTAAATATATGTAGGAGCAAAATTATTGGGCAGTTAGCAATATTGCCAGAAAATGGGTTCTTAACGCATTCAGCACCCCAGGCATGAGAACATAACCAGGTTTTTAGGACCTTATGAAAGACTGACCCCAACCCTGTTAGTCTTTCATAAGGCCCTAGAAACCTGGCTATGTTTTGGGGAATATGGAACATTCTACCCCTGCAGGAAAAGTTTGTCCTCTGGTCCCTGCCAGCCAACATTCTGTACTTTACTGCAACTACCCCAAATAAAAAAACTGGTATAACCTTTTTGAACTAGCAAATTTTATTAAAAGGAATAAGTCTTTGTGAACTAGAGCTAAATGATATACAATTTAAATTGGGATGAGGTAGAGAAAAATGAAAGAAGACAGTTGATTAGGCACATGCAGGTTATATGTTGGACAGATTACATGCCGTATATATAAATGTGGTGTCCCAATTATTGAAGATATTGCTCATGCTCTTTTTCACTTTCATAGAACCATTTTGACATAGATATTTAACATCCCACTTGAAAGAACAGCACACTGGGATCTGAATTACAGATTGTCCTATTCTCTCTTGGGCTCTAATGAATATATTGTGAGCAGAATTGCTAAGTCTACAGTTAAGACAATCAAGCTAAAAGCCCATTATATCAAACAGATTGGGGTATTCTGCAAAGGTCCTATACTTATTTCAATGTTGATTCTCTGTACCGTATTTGCCGGCGTATAAGACGACTTTTTTGCCCTAAAAATCATGCCTCCAACTGGGGGGGTCGTCTTATACGCCGGGTCGTCACGTGCGGCCAGTCAGGGCTCCTCCCTGCAACCGGAGCCCTGAGGAGACACTTGGCTTCAGGCGCTCCCGTCTTCCCTTTGCTTTCGAAGGTAAAGCGAATTATTTTACAAAGCCTCCCCTGCCCGAGAGGGCAGCCCAACCCAACGTGGGGAAGCTAATTTCCTGGGGCCTCTTCCGTTCCTCCCCGACCTCCCTACACTGCGCGCCTCTGACGCGCCGGTCCCTTCAGCCCAGCGACCTTTTCCACCTCAAAGAAAGGCCAGGCGGGAGCCGCTCGCAGCGGAAACAGCCACCACCCTTAGCCCGACACGGGGAGAACGGGCGAGGTTAGCGCCCGCCAGCCCGTCCTTCCTGCCTTTGGAGGCACCTGCACGGAGCGCCTCCGCGGCTCGGTTTCCCCTACCGGCGGGTCCTCCTTTCGTGCGGAGGGCTGCAGGGGAAGGCGCTCGCCCGAGAGGATCTCTCCCTCTCTCTCCCCACAAGGTCAACATCTGCGCTGCAGAGGAGAGGGCTGCAGCCGGTTCCTCCTGCTTGCTGAGTGGTGGGGAAGCCGCGGCCCGCCCGTGCGAGATTTGGCAACGAGGGGCAGGAGGAGGCACGCACACACCCGCGGCTCACTTTCCCAGCTCTGCCCAACCCTTATGGCTCTGGCGCGGCCCTGGCAGGATGAGCGGAGGGTCCAGCGGGGAGGTGGACAGATTACCTTATCAACTGACAGCTATAATGTATTAAAAACTTTTAAAACATTTGTTGAAACATTTTTAAACAGCTATATAGTATTTAGAGGACTTCTAATATGATATATGCCATCATTTGCCAGCCTTGACCTTCTAATAGCTCAGAATTTGGACAAAATAATGAATGGCTACAAATTGATATCAGGAATCAAAAGAAGGACTAAGTTATGTGGAGCATTTAAACTTCCGGGGCACTCTACTGCAAATCTCAAAGTGGTTATTTTGCAAAAATGAGATTGTAGCAGCAAGGATGAATGAGCAATTGTTGAACTTATATACATCAAAAAGTTTCAGGCTACCTCAAAAGGAACGTGTTTTAACACAAGTATAATCTGTTTCACGTGTGAGCTGTATCTTCATAACTTTCTTATCTTATACCAATTTAAATCCTATATCAAATTGCCCATTTTTGGCTAATATAGACTAATATGATTCTCTTCCTACAATGTGCATACCAAATTAGTACATACTTTGTAACATCTACAGCTAGTCCTCCACTATAATTGAGGCCAAAATTTCCATCGCTAAGCAGTAGTTAAGTGAGTTTTGCCCCATTTTACAACCTTTTTGCCACAGTTGTTAAGTGAATCATTGCAGTTTTAAGTGAATCGTGGTCATTAAGTGAATCCAGCTTCCCTCATTGACTTTGCTTGTCAAGCTGGCTAGGAAGGTTACAAAACCTCAGAACAGTGCAGAAAAGATTCACTTAAGCATGTGACTCATTTAACAACTGCAGTGATTCTTTTTAACAACTGTGGCAAAAAGGTTAAATGGGGGAAAATTCACTCAATAACTGTCTTACTTAGCGTGGAAATTTTGGCTCAATTGTGACCATAAATCAGGGTCTACCTGTATCTTGTCCTAAATGATACATAAAAACAGCATAGAGAAAACCTTGACGATTTTGTGGTGGCTGATCTGACAGTCTTATAGTACTTTCTCATGTATGCCTGTGAAAAAGTTGTGATAGAATTTGAATGAATCTTGTTTTTCCTTCCATAGTGACTACATAACTTCTAACCTTATGATCTGCAATTAAAGTGTTTTGGTGGTGGTCTTCACTATTAAAATTACATGTGGTATACATTGTATTGTATGATTCTGTGTATAATACCTCGATACAATATCTCTTGCATGAATTATCAAAAGTTCCTAGATCCTTATAATATACAAATATGTATATTAGATATATATGCATATTAGAATATAATATGTATTACACTTTATTTTAGATATGTAAATCTAATGGAATGCTGGTTTTAAATGACAATTTGATTCCTAGTCTGTCAGTGCAACATAAAAATGAAGTCACAAAAGGTAAGTATTAAATTTTTTAAAATTATCATAAAGAAATACACAAAATATATTTCGGGTTTTGGGCTTAGACTTTTCTAGTAATTTTCAATTTCAATTCAATATTTGAAATTTATCTGTGAATTTAAATGAATTTGTATTCAAGAACTCATTTAGCATACCATGCTTACAGCTTAGGTGGTATTTATATTTCAAAAACTCAAGGAATAAGCCACATAATGATTGCATGTCAATCCAATCTCTTTATAACACTAGACACTGAACTTTAAAACTCTATATAAATTACTATAACATTTAGTATAGAATGATAATCATAATTCAAACATCCAGAACCATACTTTGTTATTTTTAGTTATAAGGATACAGATTTGCTAACTAAAATTCATCTGTAAAATTGTTTGCCAAAAAAATCTAGTTACTGATTAGAAGATGCCTGATTTGTTTATCAGTGTTCCTATCACTTTTCAGTAATAAATGTTTGTGTTGGCAGAAAGAATAACATATAGCAGAGATTTCCTTCTGAAACTTTCAGGGGTTTCACTTGCCCAAAAGAAGCCAGAATTTCTTCCTGATCATCCTATTGTACTGGAAAAGCCAGTAAGTATTTGAATTTAAAACTGAGTTTGTAGAAATAATTTTACTGACATTTAAATTAAGAGTACAGATTCATTGTATAGTGAAGTTGCAGCATGGATATCCATTTTTAGTCACAATGACAAAATGATGCTGCAGATAATTTATTATGAGATTAATTATCTCTGGTAGTTTAAGGAAGAACCACATTTCTATCACAAATGGTAATTGCTGCTGCTTACTATATTATTTTATGAATAAATGGAAAGAAGTCTGAATATATTATGCAAATATACTCCTTGACCAAGAATGACCTGCATACAAAATCTAAGTGGAGTGCATTTTGTATATTTCATGGTATTTAAAACTATTATCCTTTAGATATAAAAATAAACTGTAAATGATTGAAATGAATGGAATGAGGCCATGGATGTCTGAAGGCTTTAGAATTAATACATAACGGATAGGTGTTCATGATTTTCCAACCATTTGTAAATTTCAAGTGATGTTGCACAAAAGTATATGCCAAAATGAAACCAGATACATGAGGTCCTTCCAAACTTTTCCCCACTGAAATATTGGGGATGGGTTTTATAATGAAAGTAGGATTATACTTGTATATGTATGTGTATATGTGTATGGGTGGTGAGACAGACAAGGAAGAGTTTCAGTAACAGCTGCTCAAACTTTGTAAAAAGCATGCTTCTTTAACAGTGGGGAAAGTGATGCTGTGTTTGTGATTTGCAAAATAAAGAATGCAGCTGTATTTTTTTCTGCATAACACAGATATAATTTTTTCCTGTCACGTTTTTACATGGATTTTGTAAGCTCAAGAACAGGTTTTTCATATTTTTTATTATATGAAGTGTTACATGAATTGTTTAGATTGAGTTATTGCTTATAATTCCATAACTGTGCAATCATTCACATCATGGTTATAAATACACAAACTACATGTGATTAAAAATCCCTGTCTAAACTTTACTAATACAGGTAATCTTGATTTATGACAGCAATAGAGCTTGGAATTCCCATTGCTAAGAGATGCACTTCTAAGGGGGAGAGAGAGAGAGAGAGAGTGCAGGGTGCAGCAAGGGTCAGAAAGATGCTTGGGGTGGTGGTTAGAGAGGGTACACAAGGGTACAGGTGAGGGAGGGTGCATGGGTGTGCACAGGTGGCCAACATAGCATAGGGTAAATCTCTCTCCACAGTGACTTGTGACCTTCCCTACCACCTTCCCCATTGATTTTTTGGGGATGCTAGCAGGGAAGGTAGCAAATGAAGATCACGTGGTTGTCGGTGCTGCAACCGGTTATAAATGCGAACCAACTGTCAAGTGCCCAGCTCATGATCACATGACAATAAGGGTGCTGGGGTGGGCAGAACTCTGAGGACTGGTCATAGCCATTCATTTAGCGTCATTGTAACTTCAAATGGTCACTGAACAAATAATCATAAGTTGCAGATTACTTGTATATCTTTCCAGTGATGATGAGCTTCTGGGCTAATGGGTGTCATCTAATTACAGTACCTGGTCTCCTGACATTTCATCAGCAATTGTGGCTGGCATTTTCTGAGGTGACAGCGATCTGCTTTGTAGCATATTTCTCAGATCTCCTAATTAGACCATAACCTATTACTCTGGAAGGTCATCACTATTAGATTGACACTGGCTGTGAGAGCCTGCATAAGTATATTAGCATATTTTATTAATGAAAATTGAGAAGAGAATGTCTGAAATAACATTAACTGTATTGGATCTAAAAAGCAATTTGTGGAGGGGAAGGTAAAGCTCAGAGTTGCCAGTATGGAATAGTAGTCTTCTGGATGTCCTGTCACACATTCTTTTATCCATAAATATTGCTAGTATACTTTAATTCATTGTTTATATATTTTCCATAGCTCTTTTAGTTATGTCAGAAGATTGAGTTTCTTAAATAATTTTCAGTTTTATCTTGAATTGTGACTCAATCTAATAAATGCAAACATGTTTCAAAGCTTATTTAAATATGTAATGTTTTCTATGAACTAAATGTGTGGGCCTTTTGTTTTGTAGAAAAATTATTGTTTATTACCTGCTACAAGCAATGATAGATCTTTCTGAAGATAAAGAATGCATCTCTTTTCACCACTTAAAAAAATTAAGGAAAAGTGATCTGTAATGTCAATAGACTGAATTCAAATGTATCTTTTACAGTTGGTGTAATCATCAGTAAAGCTATATTCAAGCAAAAATGTATGTGAATCAACTTCAACTTGTCTGATTCTGAACTAGTATTATATTAAGATTTTTGTAGTGATAAAGAAACAACTGAAGCAGGATCATTATCACTTGTCAAGTTTTGGGAATGCTACATATACATTGCAGTAGATTTTAGTTCCTAACAAATGGAAGGCTAATTCCTCACCTTTTATTCTAGCAAAATTCGAAGTATTGAGAATATGCCATATGTCTAACTGCTATAAACTGCTCATATCTTGTGGCTGTTTGCATTTTGACTAGATGCCAATTCATCATAAACTAAACTGAGTTGGGGAACATGGACCCACATGGAATTTGTTTCCATGCTCCAACCTTCTTGCTAGATTGTAGAATCTTTTAACAACAATATGTACAAAAATTGGTATGAACACTGGCATCTGAGGATTTTCACGCCAAACATTTAAATACTAAGAAGCAGAATATGACCATAAAAGATGTAGATTGTCTCATATCCTTAGTCCCAACTTAATTAGCTGTATACAGGCTATGGGACTGTTCTGTATATTACAAATGCCAAGGTGGCACAGTGGTTAGAATCCAATACTTCAGGTTAACTCACTGCTCACTCCAGGAGTTCAATCCTGAGTGACTCAAGGTTGACTCAGCCTTCCATCCTTCTAAGATCGGTAAAATGAGGACCAAGATTGTTGGGGGGCAATGTACTGACTGTAAACCATTTAGAGAGGGCTGTAAAGCACTATGATGTAGCCTATAAGTCCACGTGCTATTACTACTTGTCTTTTTGTTCAATGTTTAAAACTTCCAATTCAATTATTAGGATTTAGGTGCTATATCCTTTTTGAAAGTTTTTTAAAAATATTTTAAATATGTATTGGTTATGTGTCAAGAATTTGGTCTCTACATGTGTCATTCCCTCCCCCCGTCTCAGATTTTGCTGTGTACTCTTTTCCACATTTTTTCCTAGCATTTTTCCAACAACTCCACTTTTTTTGAGATCAACCTAATTCGATCCATTTGTTTAAGATAGAAATTGATCAATTGATTTGCCACCAGAACCTGATGTCATGGGCTGAGAGAGAATATTGGGTCAAACTCTCCCAGCCAGTTTTCATATTTAAGGTGGAACTAGAACTCAGTTTTCTCATTTCTAGCTGATGCTTAAGCTTTAGAACTACTAGATCAAATTGGGTTTCACTTTCTTTTCCACATGATAGCATCTAAATAGTTAACAAGATTTTGAATTCAAAGATACATCTAGTCCTCTAGTACAATGGTCCTCCTAACCTAATAAAGCTAATCAATTACTGTTGTATTTTGGTCCTTTCAAATGTTTCCAATTTATGCAAATATGTTACATTTGTAATGTTTTTCTGGTGAACATTGAACCTTGTATATTACTGGTTATGAATGTAAATGTGGGATGATATTTGCTTTTGTGAAGATTTTTTTTCGTTGCTGTGTACAGAGCAACTAAAGATACGTGCTTTCACTTGGGACAGCATTTGAACATTTACATATGTACAGTATATATTTATCAGACTATTCCCTTTCAAAATAAAGGAAGTAAGCACAATAAGCCTAAGAAATTAAAACATAATAAGACAAAGAAATTAAAGGCATGTGATAAGAAAAAGAAACAGCCAATTTTAGACATCAATGTCAATATTTTTCCATACTTGTCTTTGCAAACTGTTCTTGTTTTATGCACTGTCCATATAGTGTCTTCCTGCCTCCTTTTGAGGTTCTGACTTCAGTTCCATTTTCTTTATCAAACATAGCTACCTTAGTTTTTAATAGCTTAGTTTTCAGGTCCATGATCCCTGTTGCATCATACAGTTTAACGTTCATTGCAAATTATTCAAGTTTTCAGCCAAAACCATAGCATCATCTCCATACAAAGATGTGTATTCGTATTCTCTCTGATGTCAACATAGCTATTCCATATAGATTTCTTTATAAACATAATATAATGAAACTTTTTCTATTAACTATAAATATAAAACAGTAAAATACTTTAGTTTCTTCACAGTTATTTTCTGTACACATCTGACTAACATCACTACACTAATTTAGAAGACAACAATTTCAAACGATGGTAGAAATGATTTTTCAGGGAACTTTACAAAAGACAAATGCAATAGTAAATACAAGCAACACAATACTATATATAAAAAGAACCATGACTAAAACGAATTTGTAGTATTCCATCCAATATTAATCACAACAAATTTTACAACATGGATTTGTTTTTAAATGGAAGAATCTGTCCATGAAAGAATAGTCATGATTTGCTAACTTCAGAGACTATGGTGGTTCTCTAGGTGCTGTTTAATATAAAGCTTATTTTTAAGAAGTATGTACTTCTAGTTGTTCAGGATGCACCAAGAAGCTGAAAAGCAAATATTCATGATTTAAATAATCTCATAACAGTAATTTCCATCAACATTTCAAAGGACTGCTTAGTTTTAAAGTAATTTTGCAGCATGTAAATAGATATTTCACTTTAGTTGTTATACCAGAATAGATTAAAATATACTGACATACATACGGTAAGAAATATTTACAGTGTAGCTTTGTAGAGTGATATGAGCAGCATATAAATTTAATAGATAAACAAATAAACATGAACCTTGCAAAATTCCTACAAGATTACAATATTTTAAATGGCATAATATTCATATCACAATTTGACTAAGACACTTAAAAATTGTTGGGATTTGGCAATCTTTTTTATCTGACTGATAAAACATGATAAAACACAACAGCATAGCTTTAGAGAAAATTGTCATCGGCATATAAGTTTATGTGTTGATTTTAGCCTGATTTTTTTTTTTTTTTAAAAAAGATATCTTTGATATGGGATGGGAGCTAATTAAAATTCATCAATTAACAATTTGGTAAAATGGTGTATTGATAAAAATGTATGTTTGACATTTAAATATTTTTTAATCTGGGAATTAGATTAATCCCATTAGAAAGGTACCATATCTGAAAGAACCCTTATAGATTAACTTTGCCACTTCTGATGAAAGGGATACATGAAGTAGAATATTTCTGGATCTTAAATTTTGTGTGGATACAGAAGAATTTCTTTAACTTTTTGGTTCTTTCTGAATCAGCACTATCTGACCCATGAAAATGATCAATCCTTTAAATTATATCTGGAGGCACCCTTGCAGCAAATAAAACTTAAATGAATCAGAACATTTGAATCATAACTTCTACAACTGTACTCCCTATCAATAAATGCTTTTGAATTATTTTAACTGAATAGAAATGGGTTGGACTCAGTGGCCTCTTCCAACTTTGAGATTTATAGAATCAGAGCAATAATTCAATAGTATAGAACAAATGTCTTCAACTAAGTTTATACAATCCATGAAATCTTAATATTTTTATTCTAAAATTCATACAGGTAATCCTCCACTTAGGAGAATTGGGACTTAGAATTTCCATCAGGCAGTGCAGATGTAAAGTGACATGTCATGTAACTGCATCACTTAGTGACTGCAATCTGGCACTCCCCATTTCCATTGCAGGCCCAAGTCACAATGGTTATTAAGAAGAAAGAGGCAGGAATCCCAGGTGCAGAGCATGAGAATACTGTTGAGGGTGGAGGCCTGGAAAGGTTGGCCATGCATGAGTTGGTGGAGGGAGTGCAGTGTTGTGTGAACTCAGGAAGACCAGAAAAAGAATATGATGCAGCTCAGGGGCTTCCTGGCACTCCATGGCTCTCGGGCTGCAAAAAGCCCCTGAGCTGCAGCATGAAGTCTAGCTGCAACCTGGCCCAGCAGTACACCCACAAAGCTTCAGTCTACCTTCATGATCCTTGCTGACTTGGGACCTGCTACCCTTGCTGACCTTTGCCACCTTTCCCCTCTTCCTGATGGCTGAGGATTTAGGCATAGGGTATGGCTTAACTTGCAAAACTTCTCCCCAGGAGGGCAAGCTGCAAAGACTCCATCGCTTTTGCAGCAGATGCTACCAGAGGTGATCTTTGCAGAAGGTGCTTCCAACAACAGCTGCAGGGTGTGCACTGAACCTCTGGACCACCGGTGTCCTCCACATCCCCCAGTTCTGCCACTACCCTGAACAGTATCTCCCACACAACTTCCATGTTTGTTGGGGAGCTGCTGCTGGCTCTCTTGCCTTGCCTGGCAGTGGAGAACACTGCTGTCTCACTGCTAAGCCTAGCCACCTCGTAGGGCAGACAAGGCTTTGTGGTTTTGCTATGCTCACTGTGCACATCCCATGGCTACACCCTCACCCAATACTTGAATCCTGGCCCTGCACATGAAGAAAATGGTAAACATCAGCCGTGGGAGGTGGCGGCAGTGGGGGGGGGGCAAGGATATGTAGGATAGGGCACCCAAAAAGGCAGAAATGGGACTATAGGTGGGGGGTGGGAGTCACTATAGCTTTAAATGTGAGAGGGCCCAAATTTTGATCACATGATTGTAGGGAAGCTGCAATGGCAGCAACTTCAGGGACTAGTTAGTCTATTTTTTTCATTGCTGTCATAACTGCTGAATGAATGGTGGTTGAGGTAAATTCACCAGGTGTTTTTTTGTTTTTGTTTTTTGTTGGCAACATTTACAACTTGGCATTATGTGTGCAACTAAATTAGGCTACTATGTCTTGTTTACTGTTTGCAGAAACAAAGCAAAGCAAAATAAAGTTATGACTAACTTTAACAGAGGTGTATTTGGAATTGACAAATACGCCTCAGTTAATCTCTAATGCCACCATGTATTCAATGAGATTTATACTCTAATAATATTTTCCAAATGGATATTTATTTGTTACTGTTTCTTAGAGTAGAACTAAATAATGATTGGGAAGAACACAAGGAAATAACAAACACTTAAAGTAAAAAAAAAAAAACATTACCAGGAACAAGCATAGTTGTAATGTTTTCTGGAGTCTCCAGGCAATCTACATTACTTCTTTGGAATGACTTGCTATAATTCATCTGGAGATGACTGGAGAAATAAGTAATATTTACCTAAAGTCATTCTTACAACATTTTTTGTTTTACATTTTATAGTATTAAAATGTACCATTAAATTAATCATGAATAATACAAATAGCCCAATCCAATCCTAGCTGTTCCAATTCACAAATGAATGCTTCAGATGTGCACAGGCTCATAACCAGACAGAACTCATTCAGAAACATGATCTATGATTAAACTGTGTCAATGGGGCAGTGTGCAGTTGTGAATTGTTTTATCACAGAGCTTCTTATCTAAAAACAAGATAGGGCCACCATGGGCTTCTGAGATATTTGCTCTGGGGCTACACTTTTATGTCCAAAATGAGTTTTCACATGTAAAAATATTGCCATATTAAAATGTATTCTGAGTTTTGATGAATTAGTATTTTCATCTCTAAATCTATTAGAATCAACTGATGCTTTTATCACATTCTTTTACATTGCCTTCTGGCCACGAAAATCTTTTTATATTTTAAGGTTCAGTATTAGGGACGTGGTGGCTCAGTGGCTAAGACGCTGAGCTTGTTGATCAGAAAGGTCGGCAGTTTGAATCCCAAGCACCACGTAATGGAGTGAGCTCCTGTTATTTGTCCCAGCTTCTGCCAACCTAGCAGTTTCAAAGCATGTAAAAATGCAAGTAGAAAAATAGGGACCAGCGTTCCGTGCATTTAGTCATGCCGGCCACATGACCATGGAGATGTCTTCTGACAGCGCTGGCTCTTCAGCTTTGTATTGGAGATAAGCACCGCCCCCTAGAGCCGGAAACGACTAGCACATATGTGCGAGGGGAATCTTTATACTGCTGGAATAGGAAGTTGATATTTTTCAGAAAGGTACCTATAAAAGTAGCAATGTTGGTTCCTGATTAAAGCAATTAATTCAGAAGAGTGACATGCAGTAAACTGCTTATATTGCCTAAGCATGCTGATGCTGATGGATAATAGTGTTTTAGAAACCTACTTACCTGTTCCAGGCGTTATTTTCCCAAAATTCATAAACAATGAAACAGGATTTGCCTGAAAGTTTCTGGATAGAAACGCTAAAATATAAGCACAAAAATTATTTGGATAGAAAACAGCTTATATTTACATTTATTTAAAAACAGTTTTGTCTCTTTTTCAACTTTGGATTGGTATAAGCCTAGTGACAATGCCTAGTTTCTGTAATATGAAACTAAGTTAAAGCTCACCCTTTTTTATGACCATGAGAATGAAATTTTAAATAAATCATTCCAGCACTACAACCTCATATAAAACTAGTTGAAAGCCAAAATGCATTTGCAATAAATGGTACACTATTCAGAGGAATTTTGAACCTAAGTTTGAGCAGAATATATTTTAGCAAAAAATAGTAATTTCTTGGCCATAGCATAGCAGCCATGTGATTTGTAATGTAATAAAAACTTGACATTCAAAGTTAAACTTTTCAATAATGAAATATGTGAACATATGCATAATTATTTTTATTGAAACTTTAAAAATTGAAATACTGTTAGTTTTTGGAAAAAGGAAGAAGAATTGAATCTAACCTCCCAAAATTTGATGAATGGAAATTCATAATCTGATACCTAGAAACTACACAAGGAGTATCTCTGAAAGCACACAATTCCTTATTCAACTGGTAAGCTTTGTAAGAAAACCTATTTCCTTGGATATTTGACCCTCAGCTGAATGAAATGGAAATACTCAATTATGTGATGCAGCTACTTGGGTAATTACAGCAAAATGTCAAATTTGAGAATTGCCAGCAGATGGCACCATATGCATGGAAAATGATACATAAGATTAAATGGAAATTCTCTTAGTTTTCTGTATCTTTATCAGATTACTGATGTTAATTAGTTTTTCACTTGGACAATAGTTTCTAGTAAAAGTGTTGTAATCCTATTCCACTCACATTCTTTTGTTCACTGTAACTTCATGAATTTCAGTAGATGTTACTTTGACAAAATGGACAATATTTATATGAATAGCTAAATATAATGCAAATATATATTTGTTTATATAGCTCTGAACTAGATTTGACACCTAATTTGTTTTGTCAGCAATAATCTGCAGTAACATGCAAACAGAAATTGAAATTCAACCTTTGAGAAAAATCTAATCTATGCATCCAAATAAATTGACTGGTTAGTCATAATTTGTTAACTTTCTGGAAATCAGAAAGTAGAGCATGTTATACAATGTGCTATAATGTAAAATATCTCCTTTTTAACAAAAGTTTGCAGTTAATAATAGAAATTGTACATCTTGAATGATTTATACAGTAATATTGGTACTCTGAAAGAAATTATCAGGTGGTATCAGCAAGGTGCTTGACATAGGAAAGCACTAATTCACTTATTGGTTATCATTTGTACATTCAAAAACTAACCTTTACTACTTGTATTTACTCAAAAGTAAGTTCTATTCAGTGAGATTTACTTCATAAAATGCATGTTTGGGGTGCATTTAAACCTTGTAGCTGACACATCTGAGGAATAAGGCCACTCTATTCAGCCAGATTTATACCTAGGAAAATAAAGATTGTCTCTTCTATCTTATTAATGGTGGCCTGATGTTTACTGTGGCCCACTGTGGCATTTATAATTCCAAGAGAACAATATAATGGAGATACTACATTTGCTGAATTAGCCAGCCTAGGATGTTTTATAAATGTTCTTTATTAATGATTTCCAATGTCTCCCAAAGTGCAATCTCCCTAAAGTATAATGACCTGCATTCTTCCATTCCTTGAGAATGACATACTCACTGCAGACATCCATCCTGAGAAGAGGCCATATCTACATACTGCTTTAGAGCAAAGCGGAACGGCTCTAGTTCTTCTGTGATTACTGACATCTGACGCTGAACAATCATTATTTGCTGGCAAAACAGTAACGCAGTCCAATTAATTGACATTAACTATACTGTCATCAAATTATCTTTTTTTTTCATTTTTAAAGCTTATTCTGAGATTGCTTTTCAAGTTCTTCTTTGTAACCCCAGCCATGTTACTCTGGCTCCACTCACGTTACAACCCTTTATATCCCCTAAAGTTTTTTTTTTTTAATCAATTCTCGGTTTCTCTTTCACATGCTATCTTGCTTTATGAATTCAACATGTAAAAATGCTTCTAAAGCTTACTTCTAATATATGTTTATCTAGGCTTTTAAAGCAGTTTATTAAGCTAGAATGCATACAAAGTGACATTAGCTGGGATAGGAAATATTCAATCCTTTTGTTGATTTTAAAATGGGTCAGTCAAAAAATAGCTAAGTCTGAACCCAGCTCTAAAGATCAAATGATAAAACAAAAGCAAAGTTTTTCATGTTTGAGTGCAGGAGTAGAGGAACGTGTAAATAAATAAACTTGTGTGATTTTGGATCATGTTTCTAGAAAGCCTTTATTTGAAACAAGTGCCAAAAAAGGTTGTGGATTGAAAGAAGATGCCAGCCTTAGCAGAACAGATTTAGAACTCTTGTTCCTTCTGCTTTCCCATTCATATGGATTCCATGGGGTGGAATTGAGAAATATTACTTACAGATTTAGTATTTCCTTCTGAAACCTCTTCTAGTGGCTCAAGCTTTAGGTCCTTGTCAACCAATAAAGGGGAAATACAAAAGTATAAGGGTTATCTAGTGCTTTAACAATCTTCAATAATAATAAAAATACTGTGATTCCTAATCTATTTTTGTAGAAAATATCATATAAAATGGAGTGGAATTTAAAGATATTGAAAAGATTATTTTCCCTTCTTGGGGAAATAGTCTAGCACTGCCCTGTGGATGCAATAGCTTGTGTATGGAGATAACTGACAAGGGCTCCATTTTAGGAGTCAGCAAAATACATCTATAGAGGTTTTCAGAATAGTTACAAATATTTCTACCATCAAATCTTTTCAACACAAGATTATGCCAGGGGAGCATCATATCCTGCCAAGAAGAACCCTCTTCTGATTTATGACTGACCATAAAATTCAATTTTTATGGTCAATGTATTTCCTCTTTTTCAGAATTAAAAACTACTTTTGTCTGGAATTGGTTGAAGATGGTCCACATGACAAGCATTGGGAAATATGGTTGCTACAATGTTAAAGCAATCAACAGATAGTAGATTAAACATGTTGGCAGATGGTGATACATTAATAATTTCAGCTGGTCAAATCTGCAGTAAAATAGGATTTGCAATGTGTGGTAGATTAAAAGATAATCTACTTGTAAAATATAACTTTTTAAAAAATATGGATTAAAAATATATATCCTGGTCAATCAACATGCATCCTTTCTCTTAAAGGCAATCTCTCACGCCTCCTGGAACTTCCTTTATGCATGTTGTTTAATGATTAATAGAACTATCTACTCTATAATGAAAGGCAATAAAGATATTAAGAGAACAAGAGTGGGTCTTAATTTTCTCTGTGAATTCACTGTGTACTTTTTGTAATATACTAGTTTTTGTTGTTTACCTGCTCAATGGCAAAGAAATATTTGTATTTTTTTTTCCTGATACAGTTGTGGCTTTTCTTGAACTTATTTATTTTTAAATAAAACTTCCTTCTATTTTTTTTTTATTAACTCACAACCCCTGTTCTAATTCGTATCATATTCAAACTGGATCTATCTTTTGTCAGCTTCTCTCACCACACAAAATTTTATTCTGTTGTTGAAAAGTTGCCCTATCAATAAGTGGATTAACAGACTCCTTAAGTGCTGGAGATAATTGACATACCCTGTACTGTACTGCTTTTTGGTTTAGTGAAAATATACAAAATAGTTGGTGGCATGAACGGGGTCAATGAGGAGTACACATCAATGTGTCCTCTTTCTAGAACAAAGTAAACTTCAGAGATTCTTAAACAAAAAAGAAACCTTAAATATTGGATGAATCCTATTTCTTACAGAAGCTTCCAATAGCAAAGAGGGATGTAATGAAGTTGTCATGCACACCTTCTGTTCTAGCTTATCAATCAGCTTCTGAAGTCTGTTTATTTGGGTCATCCACTGGTTGTCCTCCTTCTGGAAACCTTTGTAAAACATAACATACCTGAATTGAAATATGATTGAAGATTGTACTTGCTTAATAAGACACACTTTTATGATATCTATGTATTGTTTCTTGGAGAGGGAGGGGAGTTTTTGTTTCACTGGACAAGTGGTGCAAGTAAAGTATAAATCCCATGTTGATTCTGTCTTGATTTAAATCTTTCTACTGCTGCTTTCTTTTGAAAATGTAGAAATCTCATTCCTCATGGATTGCTTGCACTGGATCAACCCCCGCCCCCCCAAATAAATATTAGTAAAGATAATTACACCTGCAAGTTGAACTCAAACCCTCTGAATTTTTTGGGGGCAGCCATTTCTTGGTTTGCTTTCTTCTGTTTTTTAAACTCCCCTTTGTCACCAATAATCTTGGAATTTATTATTTATGCACATACATAAACCACTTCTTATTTAAAACACTTCACAGCAGTTTAAAACTCCAAAATAGTTCCTTCTGTAAACTCTAACCAGGATAAATTTTGCTTAATTTCTGAGAGCAGCCAAGACTGGGTGTCCTGCTAAAGTGAATATTGGTGGGAAGAAAATTCCTTCAGAAAGTCAAGAAGAGGTTTGTATCAACCTGCCAATTGTTCAGAAGTGGGGAGATAAAATATATGTTCTCCACATCCAACTACAGTAAAAACAGGCCATAAAGGTAGAAATGGCATTTTCATTACAGTGGATTATCAGGATGAATATGTGGCTATTTTAAATTATTTTGTATACAATATATTTGTTTCTGAATATATTAAGATGTATATCTAAAATATTATAATTCAAATACATTGAAATATTTTAAACCCTGCAAGACATTTAGTTTAGTTTACTTTATTGTCATTGTACCTCGTACAACTAAATCAAACACCATCTTCAGTGCACATCATGACCATGACCATGAAAATAAACACAAACACACATCCTTCACCCTTCATACATTGAACAGGAAACCCCCGACATCACACCACTGCACTATACAGCAGAATTCAAAAGAGCTACTGCCCTGGGATAGAAGCTGTTTTTCAGCCTATTTGTCCTTATTTTTATTATTCTGTACTGTCTGCCAGATGGTAATAGTTCAAAAAAAGGGTGCCCAGGATGAGATAGATCTTTGAGAATGTTTTGAGCTTTCTTAAGGCAGTGGGAGCTATAAAGCTCTTCCAAAGAGGGGAGAGGGCAACCAATGATTTTCTGGGCAATCACATTAACCCTCTGGAGTGCTGTCCTATCTGCAATTGGTAAACCATACAGTATGTTAAAATGCTCTCTATGGTGCAGCGGTAGAAGGTCACCAGCAGTTTCTCATTCAGTTGTTGTTTTCTGAGAAGCCTCAGGTAGTATAATCTCTGCTGGGCCCTTTTGACCAGGGCTGCAATGTGAGCACCCCAGGTCAGGTCCTCTTTTAGGGTAACACCCAGAAACTTAAAAGTGGCCACTTGCTCCACTCGGTCTCCATTGATAAGCAAGGGCTGAATGTCTGATCTGTTCTTTCTATAATCCACTATAAGCTCCTTGGTCTTATTGGTGTTGAGGACCAAGTTGTTGTCTCCACACCACGAAAGCAACCGGTTCACCTCATCTCAGTAGGCAGACTCATCCCCCTCGGAGATAAGTCCCACCACTGTTGTATCATCTGCAAATTTAGCAATGGTATTACTAGCGTGAGTGGGAATGAAGTCATGCACATAAAGAGTATAGAGTAAGGGACTCAACACACAACCTCTTTGGTGTACCAGTGTTAAGAATAAGGGCTGAATAGGTATGATTACCTAATCTGACCCTCTGTGAGTTGCCAGACAGGAAATCCATAATCCAAAGGCAGATTGAATTAGAAAGCCCAAGGTCCAGAAGTTTAGACACCAGTCTGTGTGGAAGAATTGTGTTAAACGCTGAACTAAAATCCACAAAAAGCAGCCCTCCCACTGTTCTAGATGACTCAGAACAATGTGATTTAAAGTTAGCTGCAGATTTAAAGTTAGTTGCAGATATCTGGCAGATTTAAAGCCAGTACTGTACACAAACAACATATTAAAAATGATCAGAATATAAGAAATGATTGATTATATACATTTTTTTCAAAAATGAAATTTATTTCTTCATTTTATATGATGTCTTACTTGCATGGATTTTAAAGAATGAATAAACAATGGTAAATATTAAACAACATTACCTGGGTTCAAAAGAGGACTAACTGGAGAAAAACTATTATTTCTCTGGAGCCTTCGACCTGAACGTCTTCCTGGATGTTGTATTTTGAGAACCTCTGGCTTCTTTGGGACTTGCCTTTAGGGGAAAAAACATATAAAGCAGTTCAGTATTTAAATTATTTATATGTTGAATCTATTTGCAACCCTTTACATAGAGAAACCTTATTAAACTTGCTCACTGTTTTTGTCTGTCACAAAATTGACCCTAAATACACTGGTCATCTACATAAAAACCAGTTAGAAATAAAACCAGCAACAAAAATACAGACCTAGATAACATTATTTGTGTTTCTATACTGAGTTAACATGATTATATAAAAAGTAACAGATCCCAATATATTTATTATATTTATATCTTTATTTTTATCCAATCTTGAGTAAGGAGATCAAGATAGGATTCTCTCTTATATGTTCCCATAACAAGAGTACTGTGAGGAAGGTTGAGAATGTCTGCCTGAAGTCCTCTTGCGAGAACGAGAATCATGAAAGATCACTTTGGGAGTGACAAATTGTGGACTAGGCAATGGAACAGAAAGCTCCAAAATAGTTCCTTTTTAGTTCAAAGACAGTGGAACCAGAAAAAAGAACAGCTCATCAATGCAAGAGCTCTCTTGACATCACTACCTGGACATGGATTCATTGGGAAGGAAGAGTCTTGAAATAGAAGGAATAGTTAGGGAATAATTTATGGACCACAGCTACTTTCAAGCAATTTAACTACAAATCTCAGGGCGGGTTTTATTTTATATAAAATAAAAGTATCATTCTGTAAATTACAGTAATTGAGCAAGACATTAGTCTACAGCAGCTTTCCTAAAATAATTTCTACCATGTAAATTATTACCACTGTGACACAATAGTAAGAATCTTACTGCTCTTGTTGGGTTTGTTCTTCTGTGGTTTCCATGGCGCATTCCAGGGAATTATGTAGAGATTGTAGTTGATTCAGAGTTTCTTTTAACAAGAAGCGAGTTACAAATTGTTCCAAAGTAGAAGCTTCTTGATAATTCTAAAACAAATAGGGAAAACTAGTAAAAAGAAAAAGCTCAACATTTTTCAACTACAAGTACTTTCTCCCAAATAATAGTTCCTTACAGTCATAATTCTAAAATTAGATTTGGTATGTTCCAATTGTTATTCCAAATGGAAATTTGGGGGAAAAGTTAACAATGGTAAACCATATCTACATTCTTTCAAGAAAAAATATGTATGTTTCAAACTGATCATCAGGAGTCAGCCTTGTGGCAAGGTAAGTGGTCCTTGGAGGCTGAAAGAAGGTTAAATCAAATTAAATCATAATATGGTTAGTTTGATTTTGCTTATTGTGTTTGAATTCCTCCATTGTAGATTGTAAACCATGATTTAGGATATTATCCAATTCAAATGCTTGGGGTTTGTTCAACAAATCATGGTAAACAGCAACAGTCTATGAATGGAGATACTGTGACTCATTCAATTATGATTAAAACAAGTCAATAAGTAAAAAACTTATTAGGTACTGGACAGTATTACTTTGCATTCTTGTAACATGTATTCAAGATTTGCTTTATTTTTAGATTATTGGAAGATAAACTTTTTAGTTATTTATATTTTCACCTTGTTGAATCCATTCTCAATCAAATAACTTGCCATATATAGCACCACAAAGAAACTTTAAAAATGTTAAGGGCAAATTAACATTAGAGCATGCTTATATTCCAATGACTTTTAAAAGTAAAAAATGACCAAATGGCCAATATAAAAATCAGTATAATACAGATTTGTAATTGTTAAACCTAATTTTTAAAAAAATCTATCTACCCCTCATTTAAAAATGAAAAGAATTCAGGAACATTGATGAAAAGGTCTACTACTATAAAACCTCACCTGAATTCTCAATGAAGGATTCTTGAGAAAAGCATCTGTTCCCTTATCTTCCCCTTGAAGATGCTCAGCCTTATCCCCTTCCACCCATCCAAATGATAAGTGACTCTGCCCAATTTGTGAGATTTCCGATTAGGTAAGATAGTGAAGATTTCCATTTTCTCCAGTATAAGACTTGCTACAAATATTACGTGCAATACTTTAGCTGTGACCTTGGGGATCCTATTGGCTGCTTTTAATAGGTTACATACTGCTGCTCCTTCTGCCCTGCAATTTACTCATCAACCATAGCATTTTTGTTTTGTAAGTCAGTGGGCCAACACATGAAGAAGCCAATGTCCTAGAAGGGAGGAGCAGGACAGTGCAGGCCTTTACCACTCTACCCTTGATTTAACTATCCAACTGCCTACCCAGCACACAGATCATCTGAAGATGTTATAGGTGGTACATGTGATGAGCTAAGGCATTCTAGTAAAACAAGAATGGAAAGATACCACGGTGAAGATGAAGCCTGCCATTATTGTCCTCTATCAACTTGCCTCCTCACCCATCCCCAGCCTACATTAAGGAGAATGATTTATGGGGGTCTCACTGGCAGAAACTCCATTAATAGCCACATCCTTATTTGCCCCACAGCAAATAAGATATTAAGATAGCAACCCCTGCCAAGTCAGACTTAAGGACCGGCTATGAGGATGGAGCAAATAATGTCATGATCATAGATTGGAGGAAAATTGGTTAAATCAATGGTCCGAATATATTCTTTATGACTTCAAATGGTTTTTATATCAGCTTGTTTCAGTATGTGTTGTATAATTACAAAATCATAGCAGTACAATAATACAATTCAGTGAGTAGGGATCAAATATAAGCTATCTTGAGTTTCATAAGGAAAGCAAGGAAGAGTGTAACATTTTTGTTATTACAGATATTATATTTATTTTTTAAAAAAAATTAGGCCAGAAGTATATCTTATTTCTCTTCTGTTTTGTGGTAAAAGATTAAGCAGTTATTGAAAGCCCAGTTGTAGCTCATCTTAGAAATTGTCTATATTAATGGATAGCAGAAGGCATATTTTTTACAAATATTTATTTAGCATTCATGAACATTAATCAAGCCTATAATACCACCAGTCACAGTAGCTGTTATTTCTACAATTAAGAAATGGGAAGAAAAATCCTAAGAAATTAAATTATATGTCACTCCCTGCTTTTAAGCTGATAGCAACTGCATGAAAATATTTGTGGCTGATTTTTGAAAGTGTCAGAACTCATTTGTACAAGTAAGGCTAATTTCTGTCTTCCTCTACGTTATTTGACAAGGCTGTCTCTAATTAGATTAAGGTTGATGTTCCTGGAAAACATAATATAATTGCTAGTGGCTGTCATTCTCTTTCATTCTCTAGACATGAGGGAGAATGTTGCCAGAAACAGATAACTTTTTTCCAGTGGACGCCTACAATTATTTGCCTTAATTATACCACAGTAATTATATTTTTTGTGGCAAATGAAGAAAGACAAATGAATTATTAGGAAATCCACCTTTCCTGTATAAAATTCAATAATATAAAAGGTGTATTTACTTCCCTTAGGGATGGGTCTTTCAAAGTCTGCCAACATCACAATGTCTCCTGGGCCAAGAATTTTGCTTTGGGAATTAATGTACAAAATAGTTTCAATCATGCTGATCTATGTTGTTTTCATCTTTTTTCTTCAAAGAATAACAAAATTTTCTAAATTTCTCATGAGTTCTCCTATTTATAATTAGCTGCTAAATAGCCAGAAGTGTATAGGAATGATCTGTACTCTCAGCTCTTCATTAACTGGCATTCTTTATATGAATGGTGAATTGGCAGTGGTAGGTTGTCCCATTCCGTTTCTGCCTTCCCATACTTGTTAAATTCAAAAGGTTATCCTACAGAGTATCTATATGGGTGAAGTTTGCCTCCGCTCTATCCTTCTGGAAGAATCTGAAGACTTGGCTATACCAGTTAGCCTGGGGGCCCACTGGAAGTGGCTACGGGACTAATTAGCTGACCCCACCTCCCCCCTGCACTTTCTGCTCCTCCTCCAGATATCTTTTTAAAACTTTCATATTGTACTTCCATTGTTTATTTATTCCTCTGCTATTGTTATGTTTCCATTTTTATCATATTTTATTCCATTTTATGCCTTTAATCTGGTTCTCTGGCTATATAGTATGGCCAAGAATGCAATTTCAGAAGTTCTTCTCATTCTCCCATAAATAAGAAGAAATATTTATAGCTCTAGATTGCTTTTCACACCAGCTCTATTCTTGGGTATTTTGATAATGTTAGGCAATGTCTTACACATTGATGATTTTACCTAATTGGGTTATAAAACATCTGCAAGCAAACATATACTTTTTTTATTGGAAGAATTTCAGCTTATTAGATTTTTAAAAATTGATTATGGGTTTCTTTTTAAACAGACAATAGAATAGGCTTCTTAAAGTTGTCTCATTCTTAATATAGACTTGTGTAGGAATATTATAGCAGTCCTCTGGATTATTGCAGTTCAGATATGGCAACCTTATCTGTGGGTTGTTGATGTTGCTTGAGGAAAACAGTGGTTCATTTGTAAACACATATTCAGCATGTTCTTCAGGTTTAGACTCTAGCCCCTAGCATCTCCAGTTCAATATACAGGAAATCCTTGGCACAAAATTTATGTTGCTAAGAGAAGTGAATTTTTGCCTCATTTTATGACCTTTCCCACCATAGTTGTTAAGTGAATCATTGCATTTGTTAAATTAGTAACATGGTTGTTAAGTGAATCTGGCTTCCCTGTTGACTTTGGTTGTCAGAAGGTCATAAAAGGGGATCATATGTCCCCAGGATGCTGTAGCCATCATAAATATGAGCCAGTTGCCAAGCATCTGAATTTTGATCACATGACCATGAAGATGCTGCAACGGCATAAGTGTGAAAAACACTTATAAGTGGTTTTTTAGTGCCATGGTAACTTTGAACAGTCACTAAATGAATGGTTGTAAGTCGTGGACTGTCTATAATCCTGGGTAGTCTGATTGTGACGTTTGATTAGGAAAATCCTCTGACTGAAATCTATTGGAACCACTACTGGTCAGTATTTTCTTATGTGTGTCATTTCTTATCCACAGCGTGAGATTACCCCAGACATTTAAGTGAAAAGGCTGTACAGCACAATGATAGAGCTCAGCCTTGAGATACAGGATAGTTGGCTTCCAGGTAAAGTTCAGTGGCAAAAGAAACATGGAAGGAGCAGAGATGGCATTGTGCTGTAGATTGGTAGCCACACGGCAAATTTTAATTTGTATTAGTTCTTATTGGCAGGGCTTTTCTGCTTTGGAGCTTGTACTATGGCATCTTCCCCCCATCTGCCAGGTGGGATTGATCTCATATCTTCTGAGCTTCTGTAGGTCCCTTAAGATCTGGTTACACCAGGGGATGGATGAAACAAGTGAGGGGGGGCTCCATTATTATTAAGATTCCTATGCCTGCTACTTCTTTGTTTTTGTTTTGTGTTTATTATCTTTTATTATTTAAATGTTTAATAATTAATAATAATGGTTTTTAGGTGTTTGTTGTAGGGGATAGTTACAGAATCTTGCAAATTCGATTATGCTTCTTTTCCCTTCCCTGTTATACTCCAGTGAGTGAGTGAGGATTCATCTGAATCTCTTCTTAATACTCTCTGCCTTCTCAGGACTTGAAGGGTACTTCTGTTTTCTAACATTCTGAACCTGGGACCTTACAAGTTCTTATCTTCTGTTTAGCCAGCCTCTTGCATCTTTAAGAGAAAACCTGTGGACATTATCCATTTCTCATGAAGTTATGGGAGTGAGGGGCCTATTATATATCTTCTTTTTGTTACCCTTGTCCTTTGAAACATCTTGCCTTCCAAAACATCCCCAACTTCCTAGCCTTTAGAAAGCTATTCAAATCCTAAGTGTTCTGTAAAACATTTGGAGGGTATTGATGATTGGGATGTCTGGAAATAGACATTAGATTAATTGCTTCTTGGTATGCCTGTGTTTTGGTTAATGTTAAATGCCTTGAACTAAGTATACATCACTTTAATAATAATATAGAGCTGCTTGGAATTGGGCTGGCATATACTTTTAATAAATTATTACTGTTATTATCATTCAAATAATAAATACCAAGTATCTTGGTTTTTGCTGTTGTTAATCAGACTGTAAGAAACTGTTATAAATAGCCTCTTTCAACAACATGATTATAAAATAGATATTTTAGGAATTAATCCTAATTGTAAGAAAGTTAAGTATTGTAGCACTGCAAAGGACCTTTAAAATTGACATTTAATATACAAGTTTCTTTTATTGTTAGCTAATGGATAGGAATACCATAGGTTTAGATTGGAATACTTATGTCATAATATTGCAGCAAGATGATTAAAACCATTGGTCCTATCCAAAGATGAAAGGGACTCTATTTCAGATAATATAATATTCTGTGTCAATGCTGTTCATCATTCCTTTAATCTTTATCTAAAATGGTACCTTCCCTATAAATTGGACATATTAAGGGGACAGCATATTGGGGACATTTGCTCTGGTCTATACCTGCAAAAGATGGTGCTTCCCAGTGGATTCCTAATTTATTCTTATGCTCTTTATTTTTCCTGTATTTATTATCACAAGCAGCCTGTTCAGTAAATAGAAGTTGGTAATGTAACAACTCTGCCAGATAGAGAAAGCAACTTTGTGTAGTTGGCAGGTTTATAAGGAATAGTAGATAAAATAACCAAAACAAACAAAAGGGAGAGAAATAATGAGATGTCTCCATTATTTTGAAGGATAAAGCATTTCAATTTTAAGACACTGCTGTGGTAAAAATCTTTTCATTTCTTCTTTGATCAGGCAATTTTTAAACTGGCAGAGATGCAGGAAAAGTCTTAGACCTATTGTTAATGTAATCACAGTTCTACTTTGAATAGAAGTGACTCGTAGCAATTCCCCTCCAGGATAGAAGTAATGAGATTTATATGCTACACTTATTCCCAGTATCTTTCTTTCTTCAGACACTCTGTTACATGTACAAGGGCTTCCATGGGCCTTTGCCTCCCTTGCCTTGCATGCTGTGCTTTGTAACACAATAGCAAAGTATTAGTCAAACATGATTTTGTCAGGTATCTTTAGCTATCTGATTCCTATCTTTGAAAGTGAAAACAACACTTTAGCCACAAAAGAATGACAAGATGAAAATAAATGCTGAATGTGCCAAGGAGATGAGACTGTGGATCTTTCATTTGGGGGTTCTTGCAGGAAGGAACATCTGAAGAAAATAGAGTACAATTCAACCTGTCTTGGTGAGAGTTTTAGTCATTCGTAAGTTGCTAATAAAACTCAGTCACATGTGAGGCAACTTTGAAATGTTCTATTCAAACAAAACCTTTGAAGGGATTTGAACAAAAACAGAATACTTCAAAGTCTTCTGTTTTTCTTCAAATTTCTTCAAAGGCTTTGTTTGTTTTCAAAGAATAATAAAAAATTTAAAAATTCCTAATGCATATTTTTCATATTCAGGAAGGCATTCTATACCCATCTTGTACTGTTCTACTTCTGAGCCACTGACTTAGTTCACATATCATGACAAACAATAATTGGTTTAAAAGTGCTGGGAAGTAACATATGAACACATTGATCCAGCCTGTCAACTGCAGTCCAGACAAACTAGATATTCTGACTCGACCTTTTCTGTCATATGTGGGCTGCTACATGTAAGCAAGAAGCAGCCTCTCTCCCTCCAAAATGGCTACTGTAGTTTTGAGAGCCTGTAGGTGGAGCTCCAGGTGAAAAGGAGAAGAAAGGATAATAAATGCTGTCACAATCTCTTCCAGCCTCTGATTATTTTCAGAAAAAAAGAGAATTTCCAATAATTGAATCAGAAAGGGAATTTGATTCAAAGATACATTAATTTACTAAAGTAGTGTTCCAAACATGGCAGGTCTAAGATGGGTAGACTTGCTGGCTGAAAATTTTTGGAGTTGAGGTCCATTCATCTTAAGTTGTCAGGTTTAAAAAACACTGCTCTGGACAAATTTTTTAAAAGGGTTAAAGTTAACAATTGTGTTCTTTTTTGTGTTAATTAAGCAGTATTATCTCTTAATCTTTTTACTTTTAAATTTTAAGAAAATTAAGCATTCAGCTAGCAGTCTTCATTACTAAAATCAAGCTAGACTCCAAAATACACTGCTCAAAAAAATAAAGGGAACACAAAAATAAGACATCCTAGATCTGAATGAATGAAATATTCTTATTAAATACTTTGTTCATTACATAGTTGAATGTGCTGGCAACAAAATCACACAAAAATGATCAATGGAAATCAAATTTAGCAACCCATGGAGGTCTGGATTTGGAGTTACACTCAAAATTAAAGTGGAAAAAAACACTACAGGCTGATCCAAGTTTGATGCAATGTTCTTAAAACAAGTCAAAATGAGGCTTAATAGTGTGTGTGGCCTCCACGTGCCTGTATGACCTCCCTACAATACCTGGGCATGCTCCTGATGAGGTGGCGGATGGTCTCCTGAGGGATCTCCTCCCACACCTGGACTAAAGTATCCCCCAACTCCTGGACAGTCTGTGGTGCAATGTGGCATTGGTGGATGGAGCAAGACATGATGTCCCAGATGTGCTCAATTGGATTCAGGTCTGGGGAATGGGTGGGCCAGTCCATAGCATCAATGCTTTCGTCTTGCAGGAACTGCTGACACACTCCAGCCACATGAGGTCTAGCATTGTCGTGCATTAGGAAGAACCCAGGGCCAACAGCACCAGCATATGGTCTCACAAGGGGTCTGAGGATCTCATCTCGGTACCTAATGGCAGTCAGGCTACCTCTGGCGAGCACATGGAGGGTTGTGTGGCCCCCTAAAGAAATGCCACCCCACACCATTACTGACCCACTGCCAAACCTGTCATGCTGGAGGATGTTGCAGGCAACAGAACGTTCTCCACAGTGTCTCCAGACCCTGTCACATCTGTCACATGTGCTCAGTGTGAACCTGCTTTCATCTGTGAAGAGCACAGGGTGCCAGTGGCGAATTTGCTAATCTTGGGGTTCTCTGGCAAATGCCAAACATCCTGCACGGTGTTGGGCTGTAAGCATAACCCCCACCTGTGGATGTCGGGCCCTCATACCACCCTCATGGAGTCTGTTTCTCACCATTTGAGCAGCCACATGCACATTTGTGGCCTGCTGGAGGTCATTTTGCAGGACTCTGGCAGTGCTCCTCCTGTCCCTCCTTGCACAAAGGCAGAGGTAGCATCCTGATGCTGGGTTGTTGCCCTCCTACGGCCTCCTCCACATCTCCTGATGTACTGGCCTGTCTCCTGGTAGCGCCTCCATGCTCTGGACACTACGCTGACAGACACAGCAAACCTTCTTGCCACAGTTTGCATTGATGTGCCATCCTGGATGAGCTGCACTACCTGAGCCACTTGTGTGGGTTGTAGACTCCGTCTCATGCTACCACTAGACTGAAAGCACCGCCAGCATTCAAAAGTGACCAAGCCATCAGCCAGAAAGCATAGGAACTGAGAAGTGGTCTGTGGTCACCACCTGCAGAACCACTCCTTTATTGGGGATGTCTTGCTAACTGCCTTTGCTTTCCATCTGTTGTCTATTCCATTTGCACAACAGCATGTGAAATTGATTGTCAATCAGTGTTGCTACCTAATTGGACAGTTTGATTTCACAGAAGTGTGATTGACTTGGAGTTACATTGTGTTGTTTAAGTGCTCCCTTTTTTTTTTTTTAGCAGTGTATATGTTTTACTCTGTAAGATCAGTGGTGGGATTCAGCCAGTTCGCATCACTTTGGGAGAACCGGTTGCTACCTTTCTGAAAAGTTTGGTGAACTGGTTGGAAGAAATCATTAGGGCAAAGGACCAGTTGTTAAATTATTTGAATCCTACCACTGTGTAAGATTAGTTGATAGTTAAAGAAGTGTGGTTACTCAGAGATAAGATGCTGTGATATACTTTGAAGCAAAGTGCCCATTTGAAGCTTTTCTTGGCTTGATCCAGGGGTGGGATTCTACCAGTTCGCAACTATTCGCTAGAACCGGTTGTTAACATTCTAAGCAGTTCGGAGAACCGGTTGTTAGAAGAAATTACTGGCCTAATCCTGTAAGGAAGGGAGGAAGGAAACATTCTGGTGTTGCTTACAGAAACTGCCTCTCCATTAACCCTTATTACATTCTTGGCAGGACTAACTTCCTGTCTCAGGAACGTCTCTGGAGTTTTCTTTCCCTCTTTTGCTGGTACTTTGCTTGTGTGGAGTGACCATTCAAAGTTACAATGGCACTGAAAAAAGTGACTTATGACCATTTTTCACACTTACGACTGTTGTAGCATCCCCCACAGTCATGAGAGGCCAGGCGAGGAGATGTGTGCCTCGATGTGAGTGATATTGAGTTGGCCACACCCAGCAAATAACATGACCACCAAGCCATGTCCATCCAGTCACATGACCACCAAGCCACGCCCACCACCTAAGCCATGCCCACAGAGCCGGTTGTTAAAATTTTTGAATCCCACCCCTGGCTTGATCCATACGTTTGAGGAATCAGATGCTTTCAAACCATGGGATAATCTTTGTGGGGAGAGATTATAAAGGTTTATTTGGAGAAATTGAAAGAGTTGATTAGCTACATACCTAGTTTGATACTGCATTCATAAATCTCAGTGAACCATAATTTGCTTAAATGTAGTTGGCTAAGTCCCAGTTGCTAGATTCAAACAAAGCACTCGCCAAAATTGCTTCCCCTGTTACAGTTTAGCAAGTGCATTAGCAGCTTAAGACCCAGTGACCCAGGCCAGAGTAAGGCAGGTTTAGCTTTTTCAGTGTCCAGTCATGTTAGTCATGGCTCTGTGGGATTTTAAATTAAGTTTGCTCATTTCTGTCTTTTGTGCTGAAAATTAATTTAACAACCCACTTTCTTAATCCGATCAATTGTTCTTATACAAAATATGTAGTAACTTGAGGTAGTGAAGGAACCGTGGGATATAATAATCTAATCAATAAATATTTATTTAACCTGCTGAAATACTGAGATAGCTCAACTTCGTACTTTTTTCCCCTCGGGTCCTGCTCTACCTAGTTACTGTGGATACTAAAATGGAAGTTTTATTCCATGGCTTAATTGAGCTCTTTTTAAGTAAATATGTCGATCAAGAGACAATACTGACTGGGGTTATACTCCAACATCTCTTGATGCCAGGATGGATAAAACTGTTTGAGAGACTTCAGTTTCCCATCTAACAGCATTGTCATTTTTTCCTGATCCGACTGTACGTAGCCCAGCACAGCATGATCTTTCTCTCAAGGCGCAGATTTGAATTAATGAGTTCAGTCTCAGATGAGAGTGTCTGGATAAGTGCTTTGTCCACCTTGCCTTGCAAGAAGCTTGTGATGACATGAGCAAAGGAAACCAATGTTACATTGCTAAAAAAGATTATCCACCCCAATATAGCTCATTATAGACTTATTGATTAGCTGTGACTCCATGATTCCGTTTTTTTTTTTTTTTACTATATTAGGAACTGAGCCTGAGTCATTTTTCATGAAAAGCATTATTCTTTCACTAAAGTAAGTGGGATATTGGATACCTTCCTAAAGTTGTTGTTCAGAAAGCAGCATTTTTTATACTGCTTATATTTCATAAATAATAACTTCCATGTTCCTTCCCCATACCTTTTCAAATGAAACCTGAGAACCTAGTAGGCCCTTCTAATATTGTTGGACCACCTTATATTCTTATCTGTCAATTTGATATACTGGTGGGCTAGGACTGTATGCAGTTATCATGTCGATAAACATTTTCCATCTGTGCTAAGCGCCCCATTCAAATTAGACTTTAGGATTTGAAGTGATAAAAAAATGAGAATTCATTTATTTCAAGGCAGTAAAATAGTGTACATCTCTTTACATATTAATCTCAATATTATTTAGTATTTTGAGTTTCCATGCACCACTGGCTACAGTTAAGAAGAAACAGTGGGGGAAAATACACTGGTATAGTATGTAGTAGAGAGGATGGGTGTATGTGTCAATTTAACTGTCTATGCCCAGGCCCTACAAATATTTCAAACAAGCTTGAAAGAGCTGATGGAACTGGGATTGATGATCACTTTGTCCTCCATCTAAGCAAATATAGCATTTTTTTTTCTCACAGAGAAAAATCCTTATATATTTAAGCAATACAAGCCCCCATTACATCAGACAGTTTGAAAAATAACACAAGGGACCTTACTTTCTTTGTAGCATCCATTGCCTTCAGTATTGCTACATTGAGATCTTCCAAAGCAGATAGGACGCTTTCATAAGCTCCCAGGTGCTGGGAAAAATATTCTGAAATAAATAGAAATACAAAATCAAAAAATGGAAAGATTGAAAAATCAAAATGGAGAGAGAGGGGGAGGGAGGGAGGGAGGGAGGGAAGGAGAGAGCGGACCATAAGCTGGGTCACCCAAATCCTTTAGGAGAGTAGTTTATTAATTTATTAATACTGGGTAAAAGTGGTAAATCCCTCTGCATGTACGTTGTTCTGGTTTTATTTTAGCAGTAGCAGAAGAAAGAAGGAAGAAGAGGAACATGCAGAGAAAGAAAATGTCAAAGTGTAGTTTATGAAAGATGGGGTTTATATGCTTGCTTCAGAAATTATAATAAAGGTTAATTAGGGAAATCAGGGTGAAATATCTTTCCAAAAAGATTTTTATATTAAAAAAAAATGAACGAGATATTTAATATAACAATGCATATTGCCTATGTAAACAGATACAGGCATATTCCTGTCCCCAACCAACACAATTCTAAAGTCATCACATGCATCCCAAGGAAAATTTATCCACTACTGCATTAAAGAACTAAGGGGACATCATACCCACTACTCCTTACTCAACATTGAAATATTTGTGAAGTATTCTATTTATTCTCCTGCAAGCTTTACTTTCATCATAGTTCATCTTTATTGCCTTATCTTCATACATAATATTCCAGCCACCTTATCATATGTTTTCTCTTAATGAAGAACTGTACAATAAACTTTCTCACAGTCATATGTTGTTCAATGATCTGCTGAAGAGTAAAATTTTGATCTGAAGACCCCCTAAAATAAAATCAGGGATGTGATTCTACCGGTTCTATCTGGTTCTATAGAACCCCTTGTTAACTTTCTAAGCAGTTCGGAGAAGGGGTAGTTAGAAGCAATCTCCTTTTGTTTTTTTCCACCCTTATTACATTCTTGGCAGACAGCCTAGACTTACTGTCTCTGGAGCTTTTGGGGCTTGGCTTTCTTAAAGGGGAAGGGTTGTTTTAAGATTTTTACACTGCTGTTGGGAGGAAATAACTTCCCTGGACAATCAGCACTTTGAAGAAATAATTGAATAATGAAGCAAAGCTTTTAGTGACAAGGAATCAAGATGAGTAACATTCAGCAAGGGTTCTTGGCTAGCTAGAAAGATTGACATTCAAATGTGGGTTTATATACTCTTTCTGAGTTTTGGTCTAAAACTGTTTTTTGGTGAAGGTTAATTCTGTGCTTGGTGACGTTTAATCCTGTGTTTATTGATGGGATAATTTTCACTATTCAGCTTCAACAAGCAACAGCTACTGTTATGATGTAATTATTTGTATTGTGTTTGAATTTTTTCCTGCCTCATGGTTTCTTTTTCTATCTGGGGAGCGGGTCTTCCTTCACTGCTTTAGTGCTATTTGGCACTGTCCTTTTGGGGTATACGTCCAAGAGGCAGGATGCAAGCTTGGCACTGATTTTTTTTACTGCCTTTCTGGGGGGCATGTGACCTTTCCTTAAATCTGGATGATTTCCTTAGGATATCTTGTGAGGTGAGTGAGACCAGCTGGTATTTTTAAGTGGTGCAAATGGATCTAAGGATTGCTTTTCCTGGGTGTGCTTTTTCTGGAGAGCTTAAATGACCTCTCTGCTAAAGGGTTTCACTTTATGAGCAAGAGTTGGCTGCTTGATAGTTATCACTGAATTTTAACTATTTTCATTCCTCAAGGTGCTCTGGCATCCTGCCTGATTTGTAACTCCGGCTTGCAGGTATTTTTAATCTAATGATTGGTATTTAGGGCAGCTTTTTGCAAGCAAATAAGCTTTTTGTATTTTTGTACAGGTAATCCTTGACTTACAACAGTTCATTTAGTGACCATTCAAAGTTACAATGGCACTGAAAAAAGTGACTTATGACAATTTTTCACACTTATAACCATTGCAGCATCCCCACTGTCATGAGAGGCCAGGCGAGGAGAAGCGCCCCTGACATGAATGATGTTGAGTTGGCAATGCCCACCCAGTCACATGACCACTAAGCCACACCCACCAACCAAGCCACGCCCACAGAACCAATTGTTAAAAAAACTGAATCCCACCCCTGAATAAAACCACTGTGTACACATCTACTTACCATTTTTCAACATTCTCATTATATTTATGACTTTCTTTTAATCAAATTACTTCTTAGGCACTAACAATAAAACAAACTCAACTGTCCTTATTCAGACTCACTAGTTTTCTCTCTCCTCCTGGAAGCGATGAATTTGATTATTTTATTTTAATTAAAAAAGAATTACTTACCAAACAATTCTTCTGTTTCCAAGTTGCTGCAAGGAAAAGATATAATATAGAAAATGCATTGCTATTTTGTGAATTCGTTCAACTTCTTTTAACTAGGCTTACTAGTAACTTACGTGTGAGTTTGTAAGTTATTATCAAGTGTGCTTGACCAGTTTTTAATTTCTTGTATGTTATTTGCATGGATTAAAGTTTACATACACTTTATTTATTAGATATTTATTAACTAGATATGCAGCTCAATTTCATCTCAAATAAAATTTCCAAGTTTTCAAGCTTGAATAGCAAGTTTGAAATATGCTTTACCATTAAATGCAAAATGGAACAGTTGAAAATGGCATAGCAAGGTAATAACAGATAACAGATAATCAGAGTTGGAAGGGACCTTATAGGTCATCTAGTCCAACCCCCCGCCCAAGCGGGAGACCCTACACCATTTCTGACAAATGGCAATCCAATCTCTTCTTGAAAGTCTCAAGTGATGCTGCTCCCACAACTTCCGAGGGCAAGCTGTTCCATTGGTTGATTGTTCTCACTGTCAGAAAGTTTCTCCTTATTTCCAGGTTGCATCTCTCTGATTAGTTTCCAACCATTGTTTGTTATCCTGCCCTCCGGTGCTTTGGAGAATAATTTGACCCCCTCTTCTTTGTGGCAGCCCCTCAAGTACTGGAATACTGCTATCCTATCACCCCTAATTCTTCCTTTCTTAATGACAAGAAACTTTCTCAAATAAAAGATGCAACTATAAATTCAATTTGCTGCCTTGAAGCATAAAAAGTACTTCAAAGACTATTTTTTCTCTACCAAAATGACCAATTTGAAAGAGAATACCTGTCTCTTTCTACATGAACCACAGAATAGAGAGCTGGAATAAGCCTTAATTGATGTAGAAAATTTAGAATATAAAGAAGTTGTTGACATACCAGAAAATGAAAAATGTGGATTATAAAATGGATATGACAATTAAAATGAAAATACAAATGACAATCCAAGATGTCCTGGACAGTGACTTTTTGCAGGATTTACAAAAGAGGTTTGTTAAAGAAGAAGCTTCTGCAATGCGATAAGGAAATCTGAAGAGGCATCAAATCCTATGGCAATATCTGAATAAAATGATTAAGATTTCTAGAAGCAAAAGAAAGAAGTGCAAAGTTGGTTTGTTTGACCAAGGTTAAAATAGACATGTTTCTATAATATCTGGGAACGCTTTATGGACTTTTGCTGATGCCAGGGCTGAAATGTTAATGAGTTATAGATTTGTATATGGATAAGGGATGGATTATCGGAAGAAGAGCTATTTTCATGTAACTTTATAGGGCGGTAAAGAATTGCTATGTTTGTTTGTATTTGTTGTAATGAAGATTGGAAGTTATTTCTTTAAATATTTTTTTTCCTCTTTTCCTTCTTTTTTCCTTTTTCTTACACCTATTCATTCTTTCTTTTCTTTTTTAGTTTGTATTATATTGTTTAAAACTTTCAATAAATTTTATTTTTTTAAAAAAGAAATGAAAAAACCTATGCATATTTGCAGACAGAAAGAAGGATCAAAAAGAAGAAAATTCAGGAAGCAACTGCTCCCTCAACTTATTTATTTAAACACTTTATACAGCAGCCTATTTTATTCTTCTTACTCAGGGATAGCTAACAAGACCTTAAAAAAACCAAAATAAAAGATTTGAGTAACAAAAATAGAACCATAACAACAACAAAACCATGAGAACCGTGTACCATGGGCCAGAACCCACTAAAAACAATTTCTTGCTCAAATTGTATATGGCAAGCTTGCTTAATATCTTGCCCCTGGACTTGGAAAAAAACCTAGATTTTAAAGCCTTCCTAAAGGCTAACAGGATGGAGGCCATCTGTATCTCTGAGGGAAAGCTGTTCAAGAGAGCAGGCTCTGGGACAGAGAAGCATGGGCTTCCCCAACCTTTCTGGCTTTGGGGACCAGAGGGGATGGAGAGAGGGGATGATTCCCTGCAACTCTATTTGCACAAGCGGTGTGTATGTGCACTCAATGCTCACACAAATGGATTGCGTGTGCACATGCTTGCATGCTGCTCACACAAGTGCAGATGGGTTTGCATACATGTTTGCCTACTATTCCCCCCCTCCAGTTGCAACTACCTCATGGCCCACTAATGGGCTTTGGTTCAGAAGTTGGGGACCCCTGATCCCCCTACAGTTGATCTCATTTTCTGAACAGCAAGCCTTTTGGAAACTGAAACCACACACATTGAAGGAGTTTTCGAGGCAGATCCTGTGCCTCCTTTTTTTTTCCATTCAAGGGACAGAATAGTGAAAGTAGAAGCAGATATATCCACTAATAATTGCAATAAATGCTTCCTAAACATTTTTTCTCAATGGCTCCATTTGTAAAAAGGATAGATGCATATTTTGAAAGACAGTTGAAACTACCATAATAATCAGTGTGTGTCAAAAGTTCCAGTCTGAACATCTGGTTGACTGTGTGATGAATCATAATTGTAATTTTAATGTGCTCTGCTTTAGAAAAAAAAATCATATCATACAAATTCATAAAAATCTAAATTAGACGTTCTACGGACATTCCATGATTAGAGGCAGATTAACGTGCTTGAAACAGTTGCTAAATGGCACATTTAGAATATCTATAGAACGGTATCATGAAAACCCCAGTTATGTAGCCATGCCAACTGAAGAGAACTTTCCATGCCTACAGCTTATGTACATGGCTGCCTTATACAGATTTCCCAATGCATGCACATGGGTACAAAAGCCTCAATTTGAGATAGATGGTTTAGAAAAATGAAAAACAAGCAAACAAATGCAGTCTACAACTATGATGCTATAACCCTAACAACATTGTTACTCATGTGCATTCTTGAATGAATGGGGAAGTTCAAAATAGCATGGAGAGCACTTGCCTGCAAAGTTGCGAATAATCGGGTATGATTTAATGGTTAAAACAACAACATCCTTCTCATATTTACAAGCACATTCAACAAGCTTGTGCAAAGGAAAAATAAAGTTTTGACAGTTGGCCAAACCCACCTTTCCCTTTGATAGATAAAAGAAGAACATAGGATTCGCCATTTGATCAAACTATTTCCCTTTTGCCTAGGGCAAAATCAGGCTTTTGCACAGTTGGTTAAAGCAGAAAGTGCTTCTTTCTATCTCAGAATACTTTTAGCAAGATTTATTGGTAGGAAAGGAAGAACATTATACAATTGGCAGCAGTGAGCAGTGAACATTTTCCATTTAGAATCACTATATTTTGTGTATATTAGGGTGGTGACTTTTTATTTTCTTTGTAGCAGCTTCCCCATGCTCTGGGGAAATGGAGCATTGTTTTTCGCCCAAATGAGAGAAACTGGTAGCTGGCTGTTTGAATTATACTTTCATGACTCTTTATCACTGTGGAAACCAACTCTTACCCGAAAATTTTTTTGTCTTTGATGGTGTCTCTCCATCTTCTTTTGTGTCTGCCTCGTGTTAACAAATAATGGAATAACAATAACTACATAGCTTCTTCTCTGGTAATATCACACTACTAACTAGAGCATACAAAACATTTGCTAGACCTATACTTGAATACAGCTTATCAGTCTGGAACCCATATCATGTATCTGATATAAATGCAATTGAAAAAGTCCAGAAATATTTCACAAGAAGAGTTCTCCGCTCCTCTATTCATTGCAGAATAGCTTATGCCACCAGACTTGAAACTCTAGATCTAGAAAACCTAGAACTACGCCGCCTCCGATCCGATCTAAATATAGTATATAAAATCATACATTGCAATGTCCTACCTGCAAGTGAATACTTCAGCTTCAATCATAACAATACAAGAGCACACAATAGATACAAACTCAAGGTTAACCGCACCAAACTTGACTGCAGAAAATACAACTTCAGCAACAGAGTGCTCAATGTTCGGAATACTCTACCTGACTCTGTGGTTTCTTCCCCAAACCCCAAAAACTTTAACCTTAGACTGTCTACTATTGACCTCACCCCTTTCCTAAGAGGTCTGTAGGGGGCGTGCATAAGCGCACCAACGTTCCTACCGTCCCTTGTCCTATTGTTTCTTTTTATTTTTCTTATAAGTATCTATCTCATGTATTCAAAACTATGTTTATTTTTATACCTGTACCTTGTAAGCGATTGACAAATCAAATAAATAAATAAATAAATAAATAAATAATAAATAAATAAATAAATAAATAAATAAATAATAAATAACTGGGTTGAAAGGGGCCTTGGAAGTCTTTTTAGTCCAATCTCCTGCTCCTGCAGGAAACCCTGTATCATTTCAGACAAATGGTTGTTCAACCTCTTCTTAAAAATCTCCAGTAGTTTTGGCTTCCGGTTTGAGCTTCTTCAGCGACAGACTGAAGCCTTGTCTCTGTGAGGCTTTGATCCGTGCTCGCTGCTGGAGCATCCCAAGCCGGCTGGTTTCGGGGCTAAGCCACCCTGTAGAGGTGGTGAAGAGGGGGGAGACTGCCAGCAGGGTTGAGGAGAGCCGCATCTCTCCTCCCCAGCTGGCCATTACTCCCTTTCCCAAAGGCGGTTGCAGCGGTGGTCAGAAATGGCCACCACAAAGAAGAACTTGACCGGAAAAGAATGTGCAGGAGGAAGATAAGAAGAGAAAGTTTTGGCTGACCAGGTCAAACAGCAAAAGCAACAAATAAGGTACCCTGGAATTGAAACTATTAAAAAACAATAACATTGTTCCCTAAGAAGATTTTTAAGCTGCGAAGGAGAGAGAAAAGGGAAAAGATTTAGTTTTTTTTTCTCCTTTTCCTATACTGACAGCTAAGAGACTTAAGCAAGAAATTGGAAAAAAATCCACTTTGACATTAACAGGCATTTAATGCTGAAAATAAAAAGTCAAAGGGATAATAAAGATTTCTGGATAATTAAAAGCTTTTGAAAACAGGAGAGAAAAAGAATAAAAGGGCAGGATCTGGAAGGGAGGAGACTGCCTGGAATTAAAAAAGAAGTTACAGCAAAATCTTAACAAGACTTCCAAAAAATATATTCTAACTGAAATATCACAACAAAAACCCCAGGAAGAGAAAGTCGAAAAAGAAATAAGAAGATATAACTCAGGACTATCTGGATTACTTGATGATTTCTGGATTCTTGGTTATTGTTTTGAATGACTAAAATCAATCGGGTGGTTGTTTAAAACTGTTTAAAATGGCTCCACTTTTAGAAGAACTGAAAATGGAACTTTAAAAGTACAAAGAAGATGCACAAGAAGGGAGAGGTTCTTTTGGCTTCGTATTTCAGTTTTTAGAAATGGAGATTTGGAATTATGAGAAACAACAAGAAATGCCTGCAGAACAAGAAGATTGCGACAAAGAAGAAGCCATCTTTAATGAACAAGTAATCTTAGATGGGGGAAAAAATGGAAAGGGGGGAAAGAGAATGGAAAGTTTAAGATTGGGAAAAACAACTCCAAAAAAAAAAAAAAGAGTGAAAAATAAGTATAAAATCAGAAAGCAACAGAAGACGGAAATGCAGAAGAGAGAATTAGAAGTAGAGACAAGGGGGTAAAAAGGGGAGGGAGAAGATGAGAGAGAAGAAAGAAAGGAAAAGAAACAAAATATAGAGAAATGTAAAATAGTATAAGATATGGAATAGAATACAAAAAGGAGCATGAAATTGAGTTTTGTGTCTGTATAAAGAAGTTCAACCCGGGACCATGCTATTTTCAAAAAAGATGTTTTACTTGTATTTTGTATGTGTGAAAACCCAAATAAAACTTTATTTTTTTAAAAAAAAATCTCCAGTAGTTTCTAGAGGCAATTCAGTTCACTAATTAATTGTTCTAACTGTCAGGAAATTTCTTTTCATAGTTCTATGTTCTTTCCTTGATTAGTTTCCATCCATTGCTTCTTGTCCTGCCTTTAGGTGCTTTGGAGATTCACCCCTCTTCCTTGTGGGCATCCCCTTAAATATTGGGACATTGCTATCATGTCATCTCAGTCCTTCTCATGAAATTAGGCATGCCAAATTCCTGCAACAATTCTTCATATGTTTTAGCCTCTAGTTCCCTAATCAACTTTGTTGCTCTTCACTGCACTCTTTGTAGAGTCTCAAGGTTTTTTTTAAAAAAATTGGGCAACCAAAACTGGATGTAATATTCCAAGTGTGGTCTTACCAAGGCATAATAAAGTGTTATTAATGCTTCCAACCTTCTGGTAAAAGAAGAACATTAGTTTAGCTTGCTCAAACTGTGCCTTTGCAAAGCTCGAGATTCCTGGAATGGACCACAGGAAAGTGGACCCATTCGTAAAGGCTGGGAAGCAAGCACTTTTACCCTCAAAGCAGTCTTGAGCCTGGTTTGGTATGTAACAGACAAAGGGCCTGCTCACAATCCATGGCAAAGAGGCTTAAAGGCACAGCTGCTATTAATATATTAATTGCTACAGATGGGGAAGGTAGTGGCAGATACCAGCTGGGCTTCATGTCTCTAATGGTAATTTCAGATTGTCAAAGAGACTGATGTTGAGATCAGTTTTAGCAAAAGAGGGATCCAATGTGAGTTTTCTGATTTGCATTTTTGAAAATGTTAAATGTTAAACATGTAATTATCATGTTAGGCTTATGATTGACAGAGCTCTTCCCTAGGCTTTGATCTTAAATAGGTTGCCATGGCTTTTTATTGCTATCTACCAAGACTTGTGAGCTTATAGCAGCTGCACCAAATTGCAAACATCAAAGCAGAAATAATGCCATCAGCAAGATATTCATAGTAACTACCTGCTAAATTCAAACACAATGTCTGCTTAACTTTAAGGCTTTCAAATCTGGCCTACAAAAATATGTACCATCACAGATGGGAACAAAGAGTTAATGTTCATCACAGAATATCATTATGCTGCTCTCTAATCATCATTTGAATTTCTAAAGCCCAGATCTGGGAACCCTACAGTACTTAATGTAGCCCAATAAAGGCCAGCCCTACATGGTGGGATATTTTAATCATGGTATATGATTCAAACTCTGAGCTGGTAACTTGGAAGACATGCTTATTTGGCTGGCATATAAATTAGATTTGTAACTTAAATCCAAATCCAGAATGTCATGTTATCTGTTAATATAACTGCAAGACAACAAATGGCTATGATTATTTCCCATTGGATAGCATAAAATGAGAGTCTGTAGGCCTTAGGACTCCTGTATTGAATGCCATACAAATAGGCACAGAGGTTTTTATTTAGAGAGAGGCGTCTCTAAATTATATTTAAATACACATGCACAAGGAAAGCATGTTTATGTATGCATAACATTCTTCTTGGAATCCAATAGAATTTGTAGAGCCATTCTTTCATCTTTTGAATTAATGGCGTCAGGGATGTTTATATAAGAGCAGCTTTACAGTTTTGGAAGGATCCCAAAGGTGCTTTTCAAAAGGCAACTGGACTCTGTTTTTTTCCTTGAAAATGTTTCACTTCTCATCCAAGAAGTTTCTTTAGTTCTTGGATAAAAACCCAAGAAAGTCTAGTTGTCTTCTGAAAAGCACCTTGGGGACAGCCATAACCTGGATGACTAAGAATCTCCATAGACAGTTTTGAAAGGGATTTATTTTTCCTTTGCACAATAGCATTTTTAAAACTTTTTTTTTACTATTGGTCCGATAATGGTATAAATCATTGACATATCTTTATGCAAGAAAACTATAGTTTAAAATGGCAGAATGGCATGAATTGACAAATGAAAATAAAAAGGGGAAAGGCACTTTCTCAACATTTATATGACAATACAAAACTGTTACTCAGAGTATGCATGGATCACTTCTCCACTTCACCCATCTCACTACTGTAGCCGGCATCCTTAGAAACATTCAAAGTTTGTAGATTATGGATGAGGCTATTCATGCATGCATTCATTTCATACATTATTTATAATGCAGAAAGTTTACCTGAAAAATCTGTACAAGAAAATGTCCCTGCCTCTGTGATTTTGAATTGATTATTTTAAAATCAATGCTACCTACTCTGTATTGTGTATGTCAATCTTCTGAAACAGCTGGTGAAGCTCCTCTATATTCAGGATTCCATCCTCAAAGTAGGCCTTAAATTCATCAAAGGACAATTTGCCATCATCTGAAATCAGAGAAGGATTTCTTACCCAGAGACATTTTACTGCAACTAATTTGAAGGTCATGACTTTTGAAAAGGAAGCACCACAGACTGTAATATTTGTAGTTTATACTTTTCTGCATAAAATGAGAATCTCTCTCTCTCTCATACACAGGTATAATACACTATTATATTAGAAAAATGTGTTTCTTCTGACTACAGATAGTCATTTTTGTGACACAGTGAAATTTGGGTGTTCATGTTCTTACAGACTTTTTATGAGTACTGTAAAGGTGAAGGGTTTTGTTTCGATTTTTAATAATGCACATCATTCTTGGGACCACCATTCTTGATTATTATAAAGCTTACTGTATATCGTATGGGAAATAGACATAAGGATAGCCTGTGAAGAGTCTTCCTCTTAGGCACAGTATTTTTTACCATTTGTCTTAATGGTCAAATCTGCTCGAAGAGATGATCCAAATTCCAACACCACATACCTTTATATGGTGTCTTACCAATCTTTTGGGATTACAACTCCCAGAAATGCTTCATTAACAATTCTGAGAGTCATAAATCCCAATCCAGACAGAAAGTAACTAATTGGATAAGATTACACTGAAGGTTCCTTCTTCTGCAGGAGGAAATGTATGAAAAGAACTTTTGTTTTCCTATCACAACTTTCAGTGTAGTCTTGTCCAACCAGTTACTTTCTGCCTGGGTTGGGATTTATACATTAATCAACACCAACTTAATGGCACATAATCAATAAAAAAGCAACCAGTTCCATCTCTTGCTGTATGAAAAGCACTATGCTCCATTCACAGCTGTATGAAATGCCTCTGTGATGATGGTATGTAGTGACAATAAATTGGTGTTTCTATTTTACTGAGTTGCCCATTCTTTCAATCACCTATCACATCTTCTGGATCATTATGGTTTGAGATACAATTGCAACATAATCGCTCAGCGTTTGGAAAACAGGAACCCCTAAACCATGAAAAAAACCAGTATCTTCTGCATTCTCGTATTGCCCGTAACAATGTAAGAACAACAATATGCCAATATAAAACACTGTACTACAACCTGACCATGAAAAACTATTAAAAGATATTGGCAGGAATAATTTGCTTGAGATATTTTGTTTCTAATTTCTTTTGGGACACAGCTACTTACTTATTACAGAATATAAATATGACTGTCATTTATTATCTGGGCCTAAGATTACTCTTGAAAAATATTTTACCTCACTATCCCTTGACATACCAGTAGAAGATGAACGTTCATTTTTGTCTTATTTACCAGTGTTAAATATGTTAAAACCTTATAATGGCATTCTCACAGAAAAAGAGATATGCAAAAATAACTTCAATTTTCTCAGAAGAATATTAGCAGCTAGATAAATAAAATTCCTTTAAGGGGAGAATAATTTTAAGGCATTTTAGTGACAAGGCTTTCTGATTCTCAGAATCAAATTCTAGTAGCTATTTTGGCTAGAGCTGCTAGTAATTTATAGCAAGAGGCACGACCTAAGATATCTTGGACAATTTCAACAGCAGACCATAATGTAATCCCAGGGCTTTAGACTAATTTGGGAAGTAGTAAGAACAACAAAAAAGAAACGGTGAGAAACCACTTTGCTAAGAAATCTATTTGGAAATGTCCAGGAGGTCCAACAGTTAACCTCTGCCGAGACTTTTCCCCTTTATTGACAATTCACAAACATTTGGAGAGGTTTATGTTCCTCACTCAGTTTTTCCACAGTATTTTATAACTGAATATGTTGTTCTTTTGTCCCTTTGCAAAATAGTTACATAGTGTGCAGCAATTAGTTTTCAATATTTAATCCTTTAGGCACTCTAGCCACTGCATTTTATTGCTCCCTTACTATCATTTTAATTTCTTCCTAATTTAATTGACCCTGTAAATTCTGCTACATGAATGCATGTTTTCTATACAGTGACTATAACAAAGATATTCTAATCTGCTAACTGCATCCTAGGCCTGAATAGCTTATCATTTCTACCTCCTTTTGTTGCTGCATCTTCACAAAGGTGAACTTTTAAAATTGGGAGGGAAGATTATTAGAGGGGCAGATAGGAATTTCCTTGACTTAGTTTTTCAAGTTTCCAGAAATAGGAGTAATAGTTTTCTCTCAGAAATAACTTCAGCTTTCTTTATAGAGTATCTTTTAAAAATGGACAACAAAAGTAATAATATGAATTGGACAGAATCAGAGGTGGTATTCAACAGGTTCTGACCAGTTCTGGAGAACTGGTAGCGGGAATTTTAAGTAGTTCAGAGAACTGGCAAATACCAGCTCTGACTGCCCCTGCCCCCATCTATTCTCTGCCTCCCAAATCCCAGCTGATTGGCTGGGTCTTCTTTTGTTGCCTTGCACAGAAGAACGGACCTGGAAAGCAAGTTAGTGGGGTGGGGAGGGAATGGGGATTTTGCAATATCCTTCCCCTGCCACGTTCACCAAGCCAAGCCACGCCTACCAAGCCACACCCACAGAACCGGTAGTAAAAAAAATTGAATCCCACCACTGGACAGAAGCCTCCCACTCTAGGTTATTAGAGGAAAGTTATTTTAAAATAATCTATTGCTCAATGTTTTTGACTCATGAACTTAATCAGTAATCTGTGGTCCATGGAAACAGACAAAATTTGGATTAAACTATCAGTATAACTCCAAAGGTTGGGCCACCAGAAGATAATGTTCCATGTTTGTCCAAAAGGATCTTATTGTAATGTAGGAATAATGTTTACTTCATTGCTTCTAATAGTCACATGGATTTTTTTGAAACCAATATAGAACATAGAATATTGTGTTGGAAGAGACTTTGTAGGTCTTCTAATCCAAACCTCTGCTCACACAGGTGACCCTATACTATTCAGACAATTAGCTGTCCAGTCTCTTCTGGAAAACCTCCAGTATCAGAGCATCCACAGCTTGAATCATGTACTAAACAGGATTATTGTGTATCCTATATTGTTTCACACATATCCATTTATATTGTGGCTATTTGTTCCATCATCAGAAGTGCTAAATATTTGTTTCCTAAGAAAATTTTGATCAATTTTTCTTGAATGGGTGCCACTGCAAAAGGAAAATTCAATTTCAGTTAAAACTAAAAATGCAGGCTTTGCTTTACATGATTCATGAACAGATCTTTTCTAAAGTGTTGTTACTTCAGGTACACTGAAAGAGATCGCAATCGTGTATCGATTTCCTTTGCAACAGTGCTTTTTACGTTCTTTCACAGTCTTAGCTATCTGTTTTCTAAAGTGTTTCATTAGCATCTCCTCAAGTAGCCATAGAAACCTGTTCTGAGCAAGTAACACATTTATTTTATCTAATAATTATGCATCAATGATTCTCTCAGCTTTTTTATCAGGCTGTCATCCAACATCTGGATCCTAGATATATAATGTTAAGTATAGTTGGAGTAAGAAGATTTCTGAAAGGAAGATTTCCTTATACTGATGCTTATAATGCAGTCCTCTTTTAGTGATTGACTCATTTATCACCATTCACAGTTACGACAATGATTTTAAACAATCATTTTTTTGTTTTTTAAAATTTATAGTTTTACAAATACAAATCTTTGCAGTTATGATCCTCCTAGGTCTGTAAAGCAAAGGAAACCTGAAATAAGAAATTAAGCACAGCCACCAGTTCTTTAGCAACCTCTTAACAGCCAGGTTGCTGTCCCAATTTGGTCATTAAATAAAGATTATCTGTAGAATCTTATGCCATTTAGGTACGGTGAATCAGAAAAGACACAAAGCTTTTAATATCTAATAAGCCTGTTGCTATACAGCATAATTATGAATTAGGCTAAAGCAAAATTAATGCCCAACTGAAGCCCAGGTAGTATTCTGTTTCTTCATACTGGTTATGTATTTCCCAACCAGCATGTTGTAGATAATTGAATTCCAGACATTTGGAGGGAATTCAGATCGCAAAAGATGTCTACCCTCAAATAATGTCAGTGCGCGTAAGTATTAAAATTTACAAAATGGTGGGATATAATTTAACAATCCAAACTCCTTTCATACATTTTCTAATGTTGTTCAAAGTGCCAAAGTGGAAGGACATTGTCAGACGTGCCTCCATTTAAAACCCAAGAAAGAAATCCCACAACTCCATGTTTGTAGAGAAAAGGTACTTTTACTGAGTTAGAAGTGACAGCAACGAAAGAAAAGCAAGATCTGAGGCAATCGGTGCGAAAATTGCATATTGAAAGTTATCCCAAGTTCCCAAAATCCCAGACTGGACGTCCAATCTACAGTGTGTATGGTATCCTGTGGGATACATCTTCAGGTGTCTTTTCTCCCATTTGGTATGCCAAGATGGTTGACCTTGACTGGCATAAACAAGTCCATGCAGTTGCGCAGTGAGCATGAGAGCATCCCCCACACTTGGTTCACACAGAAGTCATCTCCACTCTCCAGCAAATTTCCTCTCCCAAATGCCAAACTTCCCCCATCCCCATCTCTATGGCAGCTGACAACAAGCAAACATCCTGAGGCCTCATGAAAGCATCATGGAGGCTGACAGATACGGATTATGATATTGTAGCCTCATCTTGTAGATGTTGACTGGATATGATCTACCAATAAGACTGCATATAGTAAAAACCTTTACTTGTTGTTCTGGGAATATGTTCTACTGAATCCAGGTGGCTATAACTCTCAATAGACTGTATAGAATTGTGTTATTAATTTTACTTTAAACATCTGATATTTCAACCAGATAATCAATAGTAAAATCTGTGATTTAAATGAAGAAATATTTTCTTGAACAAATTAGTTAATGGGTTTTGAAACCATTTTCAAATAATGTTGCAGCTGTTTTTGTGGTAAAACGATAATTGGCAAAAAAAAAAAAATTATAGTAAAAAAGAATAATTGGAAAAAGGATTACTATCATGTTTTATCTAACAAAAGCAGTAAAAACTAAGTGCAGCTTAATACATTCTGAATGCAATTCCATGAAAGGGGGGATATTGTAAACAGAGAAAGAAAGCCCAATACTAATAATTAGAAATAAAGGATGAATATGTTGTATATTGTTTCTCTTGGGGTGAGAAAGTAGAATTGGCTTTTGTCATGGAGATGGGATCCTTCCCACTAGCTCCTTAGACAGATCTGTGTGAAACTGGGCCAGTTCTATATTTAAAACAGCAGGTCAGTTTATGTGGTCCCCAATTGTTTTACTACAGATAAAAACTGTTCAAGAACAGGAATCTCATATTAGTTTTATTTAGGGTTTCATCTATTCTGCCTCAGATGTGCTTCTCATTTGCTTTTTTTTTTTTTTTTGTTTATTTGGTTCACAGCTGTTCTTCCTGGCATATTATGAATGATACTAATATCAGGTATTCCAAACCATCCCTCCTCAGCTTTTCATCAGTTCTTAATTATTGGATTTTTTAGTGCCTTGTTTTTTCAGAGCACTGCTGGAAGCTCTGCACAGCTGTTGCTCCACAGTTCCAGATTTGCATCTCCAGCTATGAAATCTTCTCTGCTGGTGCCTTTTAATAGGCAAAAGCTTTGCTGGTATGTTGCAATGAAGTGGGGAGACACTGGCAATAGTTTGAAAAAGGGGTTTCAAAGCATGTAGCACCTGACTGGAATTCTTCGGGGCAGCTGTATCTTTTCCCGGCATCACAGGGAATTTGTAATACTTATATCTGAGGGGAAAAATTATAGTCAGGGCTTTTCCCATTTTCATATTAAAGCTGTTTCCCTTCTGGCCATCACTATGGTGACTTAAAACTGTGATTACTGTTTAAGGGGCACAACAATGATTAAATACCTCTAGAACAGGGGTGTCAAACTCAAGGCTCATGTACTGAATCCAGACCATGGGGTGCTTAGATCTGACCCACGGAACCAGCTTGGAAATAGCAAAGGACCTGCCCATGGTGCCTCTGCTAGTGAAAATGGGGCACAGGCAGGGGTGGAATTCTACCAGTTGGCACCTATTTGCTAGAACCGGTTGTTAACATTCTAAGCAGTTCGGAGAACCGGTTGTTAGAGGAAATTACTGGCCTAATCCTGTAAGGAAGGCAGGAAGGAAACATTCTGGTGTTGCTTACAGAAACTGCCTCTCCATTAACCCTTATTACATTCTTGGCAGGACTAGACTTCCTGTCTCAGAAACTTCTCTGGAGTTTTTTTTCCTCTCCTTTGCTGGTACTTTGCTTGTGTGGAGTGACCATTGAAAAAAGTGACTTATGACCTCACACTTACGACTGTTGCAGCATCCCCACAGTCACGAGAGAGGCCAGATGAGGAGATGCATGCCTCAATGTGAGTGATGTTGAGTTGGCCATGTCCAGCCAGGAACATGAGCACCAAGCCATGTCCATGCAGTCATATGACCACCAAGCCATGCCCACCAACTAAGCCATGCCTACAGAACCGGTTGTTAAAAAATTTGAATCCCACCCCTGGGCACAGGGGACGGCCCCCTGCCCCATTTTTAGCCTGGTCAGCCTCCTGCAGCACTCTGCCAGCTAAAACAGGGTTTGGGTGTATGCCTCGTTTTGGTTGGGAGGGTGCTGTAGGAAGCCATCTGTCCTGTGTCCTCCCCTACCCATTGGCCCGCAGAGGAAACTACAATGCTGATCCAACTCTCCAAAAAATCCAGTTTGACACCCCTGCTCTAGGAGATGTATAAATCCCTAGGGATGGACCTGCCTAAGTATAAATGTTGTGTGTAACATTAGTGTGTCAAAGGGAGAGACTCCACTGTCCAACCCATGACTGGACCGTTTATGGTCCTTGACCTAGTAGTGCACATTACTGCCAGAATGATGCACAATATTTTTAGGTCAAGGACTTAAACGGTTAATTTGTTTTGTTTTCACAGTGTGTGGGAAAGCCTAACCACTCTAGATTATGAACTATAATTTGTATAACTTTTATAACTTGTCATGACATATGGACTCACTATTGTTATTTATTCAGCAAATAATGGTTGAGCCATGGCTTTACATGATGTGTAAACAAGCTTGTATATATAAAGAGCTTTGAATAGATTTATAATTCCTATTCAACCAAATATCCCAACAAGTCAGATGATCTCCATGGAGATAGCATGATAGAAGCCCAGTGCAAGCTACAATGATGTACGCATGACATGATTGCACACATGAATTATGTCATTTGTATCATTTGTATGATGGCACAATAGCAAGCATAGCATCCCTTGCCCAGAATCCCCTGTGGATTCCCACAATTAGTACCATCCGGACCAGCGTTTCTCAAAACCTTGCAACTTTAACATGTGTGGATTTCAGCTCCCAGTATTTCCCAGGGAGCATGGGAGTCGAAGTCCACACATCTTCAAGTTGCCAGTGATGAGCTTCTCAGCCAGGTAATTTTGAAGTGACAAGCCACTGCCTCTCCTAGGGAAACAGAGCAACTTGAATTAAATCCGGGGTGTCAAACTCAAGGCCCATGGGCTGAATCCAGCCCATGGGATGCTTAGATTTGGCCCCTGGAAATAGCAAAGGACCCGCCCAATGTAATCCCAATAGATTGGTAAGACACCATATGAAATAGTTTTTTCTGGCAGAGGGCTAAAGGAGGCCCTCACACCCAAAAACAGAGCTTGCGAAGGCCGCGGGTGGTCCTCCCAAGCTCAGTTTTCGCTGGCAGAGGGTTGCAGGAAACCGTCGCAGCCAGAACAGAGGTCGGGAGCCTGCTTTCACTGGCAGAGCACTTGGACCACCAGAGGCGCCCTGACATGAGTGATGTCGAGCTGGCCATGCCCATCCTGACCATGCCCCCGGGCCCCCTGTGTCAAACTCAACCGTGATGTGGGCCTCAATGAAATCAAGTTTGACACCCTGAACGAAATGTTCCTACAACTCCCTCACTGTTTTATTTCTATTCTAAGAAAGAAAAGCAAATGACTTACCATTTTTATCTGCTCTTCTCAGAATCTAAGAGGGAATAAAGCAATATATATATATATATATATATCAGTATCAACAAAGAAATATTGTAATGCTTACAAGGACACACTTAGTAAACTTAGCAATGTTTTAAAGGACTTTTTTAAAAAAGGTTTACTAATTATGATCCCAGTACAGATAGTACAGTACTACAATAGACAGTACTAATTATACTTTTGAAGAAAGTTGCATTTAGCGATAGTATTTTCTTTTGACCAATAGGTGGTGCACAGTTGCAATTGATTAGATGCCAGATTGCCCTTGTATTTGGTGCCAGGTAAAACAGTTCACTTCTGTCAAGCTTTCTAATCAATTGTGGGATGATGTATCAGACTGGCTGAAGAGAATTATAGGGAAGTTGTCACTGACTAGGTATTCTAATTCGATGTTCTACTTTTGTGGCATTCTGGGAATGTCAATAAAAGACTGGTGTTGGAAACATTGATCCAAAGTGCATCCCAACACCTCAACAAGGAATTAGAATAGACATTTGTAATTGCGTCATTTAATTAAATGGATGGATTTCTGGTAGGTAGAATTCCAATACACCGGTGACCCATTTACATGAAACATTGTCAAAATTTATAGCTATTCCGTATTTATGGATTTATCTATATGAGGACTGGAATCCCCTGTGACAATGAATATGAATTTTAACCAGATATTCACATATTATCACATATTTTTTAATAAGTGATTTCAGAATATTAAGGCTACTGATATATAGTAGCATTTAACAAATAGTATTTAATAGAAGATATAAAAAATAGTGTTTAAGATTCAACATGTTTGGACAATTGTCAACAAATGATTTTATGCTACCTTCCAAATCCAACACTATCAAGAGCTTCTAATCTAAAAGCATTTCGATTTGAAAGGAGAAAATACATACTGAAATTTTTAAATAAATATAAAATGTTTTATCTGATACTTAATACATGAGGTTTTTAAATATAGTCTGTTGCTACTTCTGTGCCAGGATTATTTTTTGCTTTTTTATAACGTTATAACTGCTTTAAACAATAATCTTCTTGTGGTTTTTACTGATGTTTTAACATTTTGTATATGTACAAAATGTTATTGGGAACAACATTTTATATGTATTGGGAATTGAAAAATCACCTATATATTGAAATGAAACAATATATTTATTAAATTCTATGTATACTGCATAGACTTCTATTTTCCATAGGAGATATTAGATCCAACAGAATAACTCACTAATTAATTTGAAAGGTTAGCGTTTTCTCTTTGATTTATTTTTTAAATCAAATGTGGTCCTAACAAATTGTTATTCTATCATTTATGACAATTATACCCTGCTTTTGCTCCACAAGTTCCAACTGTTGTACATGAATACTCTCCTATTATTTTTCACCACACTAATTTAATGAAATGTATTAATCAGAGATAATAAAGGAATTAAAATCACCCTACGGCTCAGCTGATTTTAAAAACCACATCTCACCTGCCCAAGCCAAGACCGGAACCATTTTTCCTAATTATTGCTTAGCCTACAAAATAAGGTGGGTACATAATGCCCACACCCACCAATCATCCACTGATCTTCTAAGTTGTACCAAAGATTTATCTCTATCATTTGAGACCATCCTAAGGAAGCGTCAGGTAATCTAGCATTACTGAAATTCACAACACCTTTTTCTAAATTTCCCATCCTGAACAACCAATTCTTTTGCTTTGGAAACATACCTCACTGGTATTAGAGCAAATCGAATCAACCCTGTCAGACAGAATCATTGTGACTAATTTTGTAAATGCCAATTTTTACATACTTATTTATTTTTTTAAAAAAAAATTAAAAGAAATTTGAATAGAACTAGTGAACTGTCATTTTGGTATCAAAAATGCTTTCCCTTTTCTTGGTTGTGCTTTTAAATGTCTAATAAAACAGCATGGAAAAATTGTTATCCTAAATCTGTTTTTCTTATAGCGAACAGTGCAAAGCAGCTTAATATATTTGCCATGGTTCAGAACCTGTGATATTTGTGCCTCAGGTCGTTCATCCTTCAGCCAGAGGGATCTAATTTGGAGGAGTCCAGGAGGGCCCATATCAAATAACCGCGATCTTGGTATTAGCATCATTTGATAGGATAATCTCCTTAAGATCAGGGAACTCTTGCTACGCATCGATCTGGGGCGGGCAAACGTTCAACAGGTTGAGGCTTCCGCGCAGAGAGAGAGGAGCAAAACCCCAACCTGTTACAACGTTTGCAATAATTGAAAAGAAGAAAGGAAAGGATGCTCTCCCCGGAGGGGCGCCAACCTCCATCCCGTTCACAAGAGAAAAGGGTGGAACTTCTCTGAAGCCCAGGGACCCAGCAGATCAAAGCCAGAGAAAGGGAGGCGAGGGACCCGCCGCGCTTACATCCAGGAAGATGGAGAGCCCCTTGGTCCTGGTCAGGGCAGAGCGGCGCTCCTTGGAGGACTCGGGGGAAGATGAGGAGGCAGGAGCTGCGTCCGGGCTCTCAACGCCATCCATGCTTCGCTCTGGGTCTTCCTTTGCGGCTATGCCGGCGGATGCGAGGAGGGAGGGCGGCAGCTGCTGGCGGCTGTTCCTCCCGCTGCTGCCGAATCCCTCCGGTTCTTCTCGGCCTCTCGGCCGAGTCCCGATTCGCAAGGCGACCAAAAGGAGCCGCGGCGTCCGAACGAAGAAGGGGAACGCGCGCTCAGCCCTCGGTTGCCGCCAGCCTTGGCGCCGCCCTCACCTGGCCTTTTTGTTCTGCTCGCCGGCCGGCAGGCGCGGTGTTGAATAAAAACGCTGTTTCCCTCCCGCCTGCAACTGGCTGAAGCCGAAGTTAAGAGCATATGCAGAGTGCCACACAGTACTTTTATCCCTGGGCATCCATCAGTGAAACCCTTATTGGCACAGATTTGAACGCTGGCATTAAAAATAAAATAAATTAAAAAAATAAAAAATAAATGAAACAGCACTGTAAGGCAGGGGTAACGAAAACTATTGGTTGCCAATATATACTAAATCCACAAGCATAAGAAGTTCTTTGGAAGGTTAGATTAAATAGTCCTCCCAGAAATCTTGAGATAGCTTAGAACAGGGGTCACCATGGACTGGGCCATGTTATGCCAGAAACTGGGCCGCACAAACAAGCGAAGCCCCATCCATGGGATGCAAGCAGCATATGAAACCACAGCCCCCCTGGTCTGCAGAAAAACTTCTCCATGGAACTGGTCCCTGGTGCCCCAAAGGTTGGGGACCACTGCCCTAGAAAGAAGCCATGGGCAATGGACTTTCTTCACCAGTGGCTTTCCAAGATTTTCTGCTTTTGAACATGGAAGTTGAGGTCCTCTCTGTCTGTCTTAGAATCCAACGAAATAAGAATTTCTTCTGAAATTTGCACTCTGAAGAATGTCAAGTTGGAAACATTTGTTCTGTATTATTATTATTATTATTATTATTATTATTATTATTATTATTATTATTATTATTATTATTATTATTATTATTATTATTACCTTTATTGTCAGAGTACAACATGTGTACAATGAGATTGGCCGAGTCTCCCTTCGTGCACCCCCCCCACACACACACACAACTCACAGTGAGGACAGAAGTTCCTAACCCAGTCCCAATCTTATCACACTAAATAAATAAAAAATGGCAAGCAATAGCCAATAATATTTTTGTACTGCCACTCAAAACAACTACAAGTTGTGTTTTACAAAGAGTATTGGCTTGGTTCACAGAATACCCAAAGCAGCAACCCACATGTTGGTTTGGCATTTTATGCAAATTGAGTCAATATAGTTACTTTATGGCTCAGTGCATGTCATGCAAAGCATGAAAACTGGATTAAGCCAATCTGGTTATGTGAATCATGGTAAGGAGATTGTGGACAAATGGATGGCATTTATGATGCTAATATTTATCAACTTTAAGAATTCAAGTTTTTTTCTTGTCTATTTTCATCTGTACATGAAAAATAAGAAGAAAACTTCCATGCATGAAAATCACACAGAAAAAATATTACTTCTATTTCATGTTGCATCTGTGCCATTTTTACTTTCAAATAAAAGTGATCCAGAGAATTCAAATAATAGTTTCTGACAATAGAATATTTTTTCTCATTTCCCCCCAAAACTTCTGTTATTTATTCCTTCAAAACAGCACTCACTTGGAGGAGAGGTTTGAGAAAACTGAATGCTTATTTGTTCTTAATTTTTATTTGTTCTACAGCCCTTTTGCTACTCTTTATTAGCATGTTGCTGTATTGTAATGTTTTTTTCAAAGATTAAAACAAGGTACTTTAACAGAGTTGGAAAGGACTTGAAGGTCTTCTAATCCAACTCCTGCTCAAGCAGGGGACATTGTACCATTTCAGACAAGTGGCTGTCCAGTCTCTTTAAAATGTCCAGTGATGGAGCATCTACTACTTCTGAAGGTAAGCCATTTCACTGATTAATTGTCCTCACTGTTAGGAAATTCCTCCTTAGTTCTAGGTTCCTTTTCTCCTTGATAAGTTCCCATCCATTTTTCTTGTCTTGCCTTCTGGTGCTTTGGAAAATAGCTTTACCCCCTCTTCTTTGTAGCATAATGTGGCAGTCCCTCAAATATAGAACACTGCTATCATGTTACCCCTAGTCCTTTTTACCAGACTAACCATGCCCAATTTCTACAACCATTCTTTGTACATTTAAGCTCCCAAGGCCCTAATCATCCTTTTGTTGCCCTTCTCTGCACTCTTTCCAAACTCTCAACCTCTTTTTTTTATAATGGGGTGACCAAAACTGGATGCGGTATTCCAGGTGCGGTCTTACCTTTTTTTTTAGCTCTGACTTTTCTACTAGAGATAATTTATAGATGGATTCTCTCCTCACATCACCTTCGGTTTCCAACTCTGATCTTAAAGACTGCCAATTTTGTAGAAAAAAAATATCTTACTGTGGGAGGGGGAATCCACAGGCAAAATGCAAGATTTTGTACAGATTCATATACATCCTTTCTCATATACTAAGAGGCTTTTGATTGCTCACTGACTCAGGAAGAAACAAGCTGTTTTCTAGACCTTTTGGGGGTGATTTCAACCTCATTCTGAATTCAAAGCCTATTCCTATGGCTTCCATCAGCCCTGTTAATTGTGGGCCAATTCATACAATTATTATCAGGATTGTTTTGATTAGGTCAACACATTGCTCTACAAGCAGTTGTATTGTTTTGGGTTGCTTTGTGTGTGTGTGAATAATATTTTGTTTGTGGTGCCATGCAAAAGGCTTGCCAACTTTCTAATTGGCTGAACAGCTAATATCTTCTGCAGTAGCTGTCTGTGTAGGCATTACAACCAGGCAATGTTTATCTCCATGCTGTGAAATACTCCCCCTGCTGATTTCTTCTGATCTAATTGTCAAGTAGACTTGAGTGAGATATAATTTGCATCATTCCACTCTAGCTGAGATATACACAGAGAGAGAATATGCACTTCAGCAGGAAGAGACTCCTGCTGGAGTCTTCTCGGTAGGTTTCAAAACAAAATTTTGTTGACAGCATTCTATACTTAATGTGGCTGTGCAAAACTTGGAGGGGGTGCTTTGCTTTCATGTTGCAGAACAGCCTTCAAAGCTGCTTCATTAAATAACCTTCAAACCCCACTTCTAAATGCAAAGGGAAGTGGCTGCATTGTTTTGTTGCATACTGCTACAAGGCCTTGTTTCGAAACCGAAAGAAGCATCTGCATAGCTCCTACGTGTGCTCAGAAAACTCTGGACATTTCTAGACTATTGTTGAAAAACCCTGCCAAGGCCTGTGAGTGACACATAACTCCTTGATGGGACAAATCACACCATTCCTGTTCCTCTGTGGCATAACTGTGACATAAAGATGAAACAAAAATGATCCCTCACATAGAGGTGTTATTCCATTGTCCCTAGCCTTGATCATCAATGCATTTGATTTTCAGATCCATATTGTTTGTTGCATCATACAGCTTTCCTAACATTCACTGCAAATTGTAGTTTCTCATCCAAAAACACAGTATACAAAATATCTTATTTTGTAAGATATTGTTAAAAATAATAACAGCTGTTAAAAAAAAAAAGGAAACCAACATCCATTGTAGAACAAAGCCTTTATTCAACTCTAGTCAAAAGTTTATGCAAGATTGTGAGTTCTTTACAGCAGTGGTGGGATTCAAATTTTTTTACTACCGGTTCTGTGGGCGTGGCTTGGTGGGCGTGGTGTGGTTTGCTGGTGTGGCAGGGAAAGGATACTGCAAAATCTCCATTCCCTCAAAACTCCTGGGGGAAGGTTATTGCAAAATCCCCATTCCCTCCCTACCCCACTAACCTGCTTTCCAGCTCCGTTCTCCTGAGCAGGGCAACAAAAAAAGACTCAGCTGATCAGCTGGGACTCGGGAGGCAGAGAATAGATGGGGGTGGGGCCAGTCAGAGGTGTATTTGCCGGTTCTTCAAACTACTCAAAATTCCACTACCAGTTCTCCAGAACTGGTCAGAACCTGCTGAATACCACCTCTGCTTTACAATCTTCACTGGTTTTGTATGTTGATTAATGGTTGTCAGTTGTAAGCTTAAAAGAGAGAAATAAATATGAATTAAAATGCCATTATTTTACTAATTTATTTCTCTGCTTATTTTTTGTCATGCATTATTTAATGGATTTGAAGCTAATACAAGGCAAAAACCAAAAATACATTGGTTTTGAGTTCCAAATTTTATACTTTATTATATTTTGTTTATATAGATTGCATTCATTATTTGTATAGATTGGTAAAAAGCTTTAAAATACCAAGTTTGATGGAAAGATGGACATAATTCATACAAGATAAAGCATAGTTCTATAACTGGGACTTGCACTATAATTTTAAACAAATTAATTTAGAAATGAGCCTCATACAACTGAGTGACCTTAGCTCTGGATAAAGAAGTTCAGGATTCCTTGTTAGTTGGCAGCTAATTATACTTTGGTTTTATGCAGATTCTTTGATTCTTTAGGAGCACAAAGTGAAATTATCGATCACCTTTGTAAATCTGACCTCCAAAGACTGTATTAACAAAGTAATAAAGATAGAATAAGTAAGTAAGTAAATAAATAAATAAATTGCCAGCTGTCTTGTTCTCTTCCTGATGACAAGCCAAAGCTCATCTAAGGAAAATTCATCAATCTCTTTGATCTTACCTTTGTTATTGATTCCTTCAATCTCGTGTGATTTTAATCAGGCATTTTGGTGTAACCTGTGTTTTGGGATATGTAAACTGGAAAAATTCCAACCTAGACTTCCAGCTATCGTTTTTCAATTTACAAAAAAAAGGGAAGATACTTTCCTTCTTTTAGCCCTGTTACGATATCCCTAGTCGAAAGAGGAAGAGAGGATGACATCAAATACCAAGGAAGGCATTTGCTGTTCTGCATTGCTTCCTGCCCAACTGTCTTGCCTTGACAGGTGGGTGCTGGTAGAAATCCCTTAGCAGAAGACAGCTCCATCTTTTGACATTATTGTTTTTTTTTCTTTAAAGCCGGTGCCTTTCTATAGATGCAGTTAATTATGCAATTAATTATTTAACAGTAAAATTAAAGATTAAAATGCAGTTAACCATGACAGTGAAACCAATGAATCAACTGAATAACAGAATAAATAAGAACACATTTTATATTTCAAAGAATTTCTAATTTCCGGTTCTGTAGAAGCCCTTGCTTTTATTTCTACTCTGTCTCGGTTCACAGAATGATCTTTAATTCATAATTTCTTCAACAAACATGCCCTCTCCTGGTCTAAAGAGAGAACTATCTGAATTATTTTTAAAGAACAAATTTTGCATGTGAATTTACCATTCCACTAAACTACTTATAGCATCCTAAAAGATACAACATGAGGCACGTAACATAGCAATAAACTAAATTTTGAGAGCAATTTATTGCAACCTGGCTAGCTCAGACAGTATAGTCTATTATCTATGTTAATAGTCTGACATTTTCTTAGTTATAACATTGAAAATGTTAAATCAATCTACATGTGCATTAATTAATCTGTGTAGCATTAAAAAAATAAAATATTTAATCAATTCATTGTTTTAAAAGCTTTGTTAATTTTCAAAGTAGTTACTGTTTCCCCCCCCAAAAAAGGTCTTTAAGTCTTTTAGATCCTAGTGGGGGATTATAAAATTCTGTTGCTTGGTAGGTCTATTGTAATTAATTATTATCTAGTTAACTGCTTTTAACTAGGTTTCAAAGCAATTAAGATATAATGGTAAAAATGTGTCAAATAGTGATTGACAGATGAGATAAAAGATGCAAGAAAATTAAGGGCATCTCACAGTAATCAAGCCCAATGAAGCAAGAACTCCACAGATTTCAGTAAGGTCTCTTTAATCCCTCTGAAATACATTCAGAATTTTGACAACTGTAATAAAGAAATTCCCAGGCTCATTTACAGAGTTAAGGCAGTGGCTCATTGAATATTTCAAGATTCTTTTCCCCAGATTGTTCCCTCCTGGGCTGAGTTGTGCTTAATAAGATAATCTATGAATCCACCTGCTATCCTTTTCCTTCCTTTCCCAGCCTCCCACAACCTCTCTTTTGCATAGAATTCCTTTTATTCACCCAGGCAAACTATGACAACAAGGTATTGATCCATTTGGATGCTGTGAAGTTATGTGACTGTGGCAAACAGGAAACACTCCCTTGCTTAAAAAGCAGTTAAATGTCTTATAGATATTCAGTGGGAATTTCCATTAAAATCAAGAAGATGATGAGATGGGACAAGAGCTTGAGAACAAATCCTGCAGTAATAGTCTGTGGGCCACCATCACATTTGAACAAGGAAGCCATTGGATTTGTGCTAAGTAGAACTTAAAGTTCAGCAGATACCATAAAACTCCTTTATATTGTAATTAAATAATTAAATAACACCTTTAGTTGTTATGATTGCTGTCCTGCAGAGAATTTGATTGGTCAGATCCCATAGAAATCAATGAGGAAAATCTAGGGTTTTGTAACTTCCTTTACTTCAGATTTACTATGTTACTAATTCTGGAGTGCTTAACTGTATTAGCAGATGGCATAAAATGACCATTCATGCATATCTTTTTCAGAACCAGGAGTACACAATTTTAAAATAATGCAAAGTGAAAAAGAAATATAGTTTTTTTTTTAAAGTGGCCAGCAATATTCATTTCAGGAAAAATAATAATATCATACAACTGAAAATTCTTTTTGTAGTTATCACCTGTGGTTTTTTTGGTCCATATTCACAAAATGCTGTGCTCTTTTAAAATCCATCATGGAATTTGTTTCTGAACATGGTATATCACTCATTAAATATTCTTATTGGCTGATTTATTTATTATTCTAATGTATATCTAACCTTTTTATCCAAGGTGTGGTATCAGCAGAGATGAAAACAAAGAAAACAATGACTTCACATGTTTTTGATGCATTATTCCTAGTAACGCTGTTGTGTTAATCATTCTAGCAGCCATTTCACACTCCTGACTCATGTTATTTATTTTTAATGATTACACTTAACTCCTTCTCAAAAGCAGTGTTTCCACGCTGTAAATCCCTCATCTTATATCATGTCCCACATTTTTTTTCTCTGCAAATGTAATGCAATATGTTTCTTCCTGTTTAAGGCCATCTTGTTCATCTCTGTCCAGTCTTCCAAGCTGTCCAGATTAAACTGTATAATCTCATTCTGTCATCTTGGATGTTGTCCAGGCCTCCCAATTTGTTCATCTGCAAATCCGATAAGCAGTCGATCAGTCCCATCATCCCAGTCATTAATACAGATGTTGAATAACATTTCCCAAACCAGATCACTACAGAACTCTGCTGATTATTGCTTTCCAACTCAATATAGAGCCATTAATGCTGGTTCTATGAGAGTGGTTAGTCAGCCAGGTGTGGAGCTACTTTGCCTTAAAAGCTAGGCAAAATTAATCATGATGACAATTCTAAAGATCTGGATGATCATACTATATTACATTTAAATATTATAGTTTTACACAATCATAGAAAGAGAAATTTATATGAAAAAACATGATACTATCTATGCAGTTGCAATGTAAAATTAAATGTATATCTATATTTTCATAAAGGATCAATATAAATTAAAAATATGCAGTCTCATGAATCTTCTATTTAATGTATTTTTATATAAGTAATATTTTGGTGAGTGTCCCCGAATCAATAAGGACATTTACATAGAATTAGGGTGCCAAGAATATGAGAATATTATGCCCTGCTGACAATGCTAGAGGTGTGAAATCATATGATTGAATTTATCAAATCAATAAACATGTAGAACATAAAAGTTTATTTTTAAGCCAATTTGAATTAATTTTCCCAGCTTTATTAAAGAATAGACATCAGCTCAAACCACTAACGGTATATTATTTTAGGCAAAAGTTTTAAGAATAATTAATTTCTACTCCATTTTGCCACTTTTATAGTATGTAAGCAACCGTAACGATGTTCAATATAAATTATATTTTATGATGTTGCTCCCCATCAATGGCAGATGTGACCTATTAAGTATATTTTGAATTAGAGAAAATGCTTTCAGATTGTTGTGAATTTATTAATCTATGAAAGTTTTCTAGTTCTTGTGATCAAAAGTTACACTCAAGCATTTCATAGGTTTTCTCCTTCCATATTCAGAGGCTGGGGGCGGCAGGAACAACACATTTCAATTGTTTAGGAATGTTTTCATATTGTCTCCACTTTCACTTTTCAGTTTTTAACCTTTCAGATAATTTGATCTTACAAATTACAAATTACAAGCAACAAATGTATGCATTTCTTTACTGCATGCAAAAATATCTTAGTTCCTGTGAAGTGAAGCTGTCTTATTGTAAGATCCAAAGTCCAAGAGCCAGAAGCGTGTCAAAGAGCGGTTTCTGCAAATGGAGACATGGACTTTCTATTCAACTCCAGAGAGCTGCAATGTTGAACAAGATAAATTTCATCTATGCCACAATTGATCAACTCTCAAACACCTCCATGCTTCCAGATTGTAAGAACCTGGAAATGCTTTTGAATTTTAACAGTACCCATAGCTTTAGTTGTCCAAGTGAAATACAGAAAAATATCTTAAAATAACTCCATTTTACAAAACTAATTGGTAAACTATTATACATATGCCCTCCATGGTCCAACTACACTTGATAAACACATTTTGCTTTCACTATAATTAGTAGCTTGCCTTTATTTTTTGCAAATCCTTTTATGATTACTGATGGATGTTGGTTTCACATGAAGTACCTAGTCCTAGTTCTCTTTGGTATTCAATAATTCCCCCTCTCTTAAACCCTCCTAAAGTCAACTCCTAATACATTTCCATTAAGGTGTTTTTTTTCAAGAAAAAAGTTAAAAATTATTTTGTAGCTGGAAAAGTGTCCAGCTGAACCTTAATATATGAGGCAGAAACATATTGGCTTCAAACCCTGCAATATACACTAATGTGGATTTTTGGTTTCAATTTAATTTTATAGTTTTGGATGTGTAAACAAGGTCACATATCACTGGAAAGTAAAACGAAAAAATGTTCTTAATTTAAAAGCTCAGGCAAAACCTAAATACAGTCTAAAGTGAAGTGAAAAGAAAGATTGATTTTCTACTAAGTGTTTTAAAAGTGTTATTATTTCTACAATAGCATGGCATTTTTCCTGATTGTAAAAACTGGCTCCCCTTTCCTAGGTGAAATTAAAAATGCTTTCCAAAAATGCTACTAAAGAAATGTAAGGTACATTGTAAAAGACAACTGGCCTGAAGACTATTTAACCTGGAACACGGGAAAATATATGAAAAATAGTTATAGACATTATGCAATTGGAAAAATATTAACTGTGCAGCTTGTTTGTTGTACGGTATTATCAATTTTCTCTACTTGAATGCCAAAGTCAACATGTGAAATACACAGAGACTGTCATCATTTTCTAATCCAGATATAGGTGCATCATGTATGTAGATGTACAGATAGACAGAAAAGATCATTAGGAATGATTTAGCTCTGGAACTGGAGATTTATTAACTATGTTCAATGATTTGCCACCCATGTATTAAATATTTGAAGTGGAAATCAATGGTGTTCTAAATGGGGATCAGTGAGAAAGAGACTACACATCATTGGGGATTTTGCACTATGCCTTTTCGGGAACTGCCTTGCAGTCAGATAGTCTCTCTAGTCTGCCTAGCACAGTGTTTTTCAAGCTTGGCAACTTTAAGATGTGTGGATTTCCAATCCCAGAATTCTATATACAGCAAACTGAAGTCTACACATCTTTAAATTGAAGTCCACACATTTTAAAGTTGCCAAGTTTAAGCATCATATACACCTGCTTTATTTATTGTTGGGAAATTTATATATGTGAAGAAAGGAAATTCCTCCTCCTCCCAGTGCAGGGTCCACTTTTCAGATTGATGAACACCATCTTGTATATATACAGTATATATTGTGTATGTAAAGAAAGAAAGAATGATACTCCCTTTCTGTTCTTCTACTGTGCATTTTATGGCATGCAGAGGGATCAGGATGGTGGTAAGAGAGGCAAATGTCAAGTTCCACATGGTTGACAAACTTAAAAAATAAGAACCACACAGATTTTAAAAGGATACTTTTAATGCCAGGGATTATTTATTTATTTATTTATTTATTTTTATTTATTTATTTTTGTCAATTGCTTACAAGATAATAGGCATAAGTTAAAAACATAGTTATGAATACATGGATATATATATAAGAAAAATAAAAAAAATAAAGAAACAATAGGATAGGGACGGTAGGCACGTTGGTGCGCTTATGCACGCCCCAGACATTGACCATTCTGTTGCTAAAGTCGTATTTCCTGCAATCAAGTTTGGTGCGATTAACCTTGAGTTTGTATCTATTGTTTGCTCTTGTGTTGTTATGGTTGAATTCATTGACAGGTAGGACATTGCAATGTATATTGTTATGGTTGATTATTATATAGTCTTGAAAATGGTAAATTTTAAGTCAGATTTAAGGCATTAAGATAGAGACATTTTGAAATGTTTCCAAATCTCTGATCTAGGCCTGCCTCTCCTCAATTCCACTGAACTCTGCTTCTCAGAATCACTCATAGCAAATGACAGGTGCAAGCCTGTTAATAGAAGGATGCAAGCTGTGGCTTTTGTAGATGCATGGTGATTTTGCATGTGTGCATGAAAGGGTAGAGGTTTCACTGTGGCCTTGCAGACACCTCCATTGGTATACCTGGCTTTATTGTATTTGAGGTGTTAAAGACATGTAGCGGTTAAGGTACTGGACTAGAAACCAGGAGCCTATGAGTTTTAGTCCTGCCTTAGGTATGAGAGCCAGTGCGTGACTTTGGCCAGTTATACTTTCTCAGCCCAATCCACCTGATAAGGTGTTATTGTCGGGGGAGGGGGGGAGGGAGTATTTTGTATATCCGCCACTCTGAGTTACTTATAAAATAAGAAAGGTGGGAGAAAAATCTAATAAATCAAATAAATAACTAAGACCAGGTCTTTCCGAATTGTTTGGATGAACTTATTGGGAGTATACTGCATAATTCTCTGGTTTAAAACATTTAACTAATTATTCTATATATCACATTAACTTAATCATTGATTTGGTTTTTATCTCTGATTTATATGTTACTGAAATAGCATAGTTTAAGTAGCATAATTTGCTACTTAAATAGCAAATTATTATTATTGATATATTTAAGTGGGGTGGAAATTGATCTTACATATCAATAGCAAGGCATTTAGAACTAGCTAAAGACCAAATGTAGTAACTTAGTTTGAATTCAGCCTTATGTTGAGATACCGTATATATAGCAGGATAAACGTATTAGATCAAAATCCATAGATTTTTTCTTCCTATAAAGACTCTCCACTCTTTAACAATAACACCAAATTAGATTGTTGCAGGTAAACAGAATTTGCTTAGACTGTATTCTTGCCATTGTTTAAAATGGATATAATAACAGACTACACATTTCAGTGTCATTGAAAGAAATTAATTTAGTTTGACTTATAAGAGCAGAAATTTAAGAGTGATATACACTAATCAATAAGATCAACTTTGATATATGTAGAAAATGTGAAGGAAATAAGAACTTTTTCTTTGATATATTCTCTCTGAGATGGTAAGAAAAAAAATCAGAAGAAATATCTGTCTTCTGAGAGCATGAGACTGGAAGAACTGGTCTATAAATTTACTGTGCCATACACTGTGCCATAAATCTTTGGAGCTAACAAATATAAATAAATCTTTGGAGCTAACAAATATAAATAGGATAAATATACAAGTTCCATTTTGTTCATTGGTCTGGAGTTAGTCACTACTTGGGTTTGCACATCATGTATAGTCTGCTAGAAGTTCATATGGAGTCGATAGAGCACAAACAATGTAATAAACAAACAAAAAAGAAAAGTAGGCTGTAATTTGGTTTGCTTATTTGTGACTAAGCCTATTTTGTGAATCCTGTCTCTATAGTTTGTAAACTTGTTTATGGTTAAGTTCAATGCAGAAACCAGCCTGTTATGACTTGACAGACACTAGAACACTGGGCCATATTTAACAAATGAAATTCAATGTTGAGAAAAGTAAAGTTCTACATTTAGGCAAGAAAAACCAAAAGTACACATATAGACTGGGTGAAACCAGGCTTAATAGCAGTAACTATTAAGAGGGATCTTGGAGTCTTAGTGGACAACCAGCTAAATATGAGCCAGCAGTGTGCAGCAGCCGCCAAAAAAGCTAATGCAATCCTAAATTGCATTAACAGAGGGATACAATCAAGATCAAATGAGGTACTAATACCACTCTATAAAGCCTTAGTAAGATCACACCTATAAAAAAGATGTTGAGACTAGAAAAAGTACAGAGAAGAGCAACCAGGGTGATTGGGGATTGGAGACTAACATATGAAGAATGGTTACAGGAACTGGACATGGCTAGTCTAGTAAAGACCAGGGGAGACATGATAGCAGTGTTCCAATATTATTTTTTTTAAAACAAGTTTTATTAATTTTTCAGAAACAAACAAATCATCATTAACCATTACATACTTAAACCTTTTTCCATTATAAATTTAACAAGTCAGATAAAACCTTATTTTATACACTATAATTCTATTTTTAAACCATTTCCATATAAGCATACAAAAACATCTTATCCAGTTTCTCTTTACTTCTCTTTACTCTTATTCAATTTCATTATTATTGTTTCATCTATTTCTTTCTGACTTGGTTACCATTATTCTCATTCTATATTTCTGCAAGGTTTTATTAATTCTCCCAGAAACATAAACACACAACACACAGAACATAAAAGAAAAAAAAAAATCTTTTAGGAAAGTAACTTGGCCCCAGATATCTCTCTCTTCATGAACTTCAATTATATTCATGCTCATCTTACATGTCATTACTTATTTTATTTACCATTCTAAGTCTTCTATATTAACTTCTCCACACATTTCACTTCTTCTTAATTCTATCTTAATTAATCCATCTTAATTTGAGTCATTACATTTGTATCTTTTGTCCATTCTTTATTGTCCCTTTGTCTCGTTCCTTATAATAAAAAAAAATTTCTCCTGAAATCACTAATCAGAGTATGATGCCTTTCTATCTCCCTCTAAATTAATCAAATTAACATTTAAAATAACACCCAGTACCCAATCCGATTCTGCTTGGTACATTCTATCTAAGTAGTAAATCCAAAATAATTAAATACATAGTTAAACAGTAAATCTAAATGTTGAATCTTATAACATTCCCATTGTCTTTTCCAAAAACAAATGCTATAATAAAAATTTTATAATAACATCAATACCATAATCTTATTAAACTCTTTAATTAAAACTCAATATTCTAAACCTTCCCTTTAATATTATTAAATTTAAAATCAATCATTACTAAACATTTCAACATTTTAATCTCTTATCAACTCTTAAACCATTTTAGTTTTCTATTTCTAATACAATGCTACAATATCATCTTATGTACCTTGCAAAATCTTTTTGAAGAATTTATACTTTACCCTTTATCCCTAAAAAGATTCCTTTTTCCCATCTAGTTTCAAAACTTTGTGGCTTTTCTCCACCACTTTCCTTCCTTTCTTCCCCCACCAAACCTTTCTACCCCCTTCTTCTAGCCTCTGCCTTGCTGGCTTCCCTTCTCTGTTGTGTTCCTTTTCCTTTTGTTTACTATCATTATATTGATTTTGCACCTTATTTTTCCCCTTCTTAAATGTTTTTTTAAATCTTAAGTCCTTCATTTCTCTTCCTTTCCCTCTTCCTTCTTTCTGGGTTAAATTCTGAAATTCATTAAAGATGGCTTCTTCCTCTCCTCCTTCTTCTTCTGCTGTCATCATCTGTTGTAATGATTGTTGATAGTTAGCAAGCGCCATTTCTAAGAAAAGGAAGGCTTCTTTCAAACCATCTTTACCATTTTCTTTTGTTTGCTCATATTCTTTTCTCAGTTCCTCAGCAGAAAAAGCCATTATAAATCTTTTCTTTTCTTTTCCCCCTTCTTTCTTCTTACAGCAACCAAGATATTTCAAAAAAAAAAAAAAACAGTCCCAAAGTTATCAATCAGTCCAAGCCAAGGCAAAGTTCCCACTTTCTCTTCCTGGGTAGTATCAATCAGAAAAAAGAAAGTCCATGTGGTGGTCTGACATTCGAAATGAGACACAGGGAAAATGTCTGAGCAAATGCCAGCCCTGAGTGAACTCAGGTAGCAGTATTTATTGAGAAAAAGAAAAAACAAGCAAAAGTACAGTATGCATATTCAGAAAACAATGACCTCAACAGGATATTACCTCAACAGCATGAGAACATACAGGTACGGAAAGTCCCATGGGAAAGTCTGGAAAGTCCCATGAGAAAGCACAACTGTGTACCTTGAACTTTTACCTATTTTCCTGTTCCTTCTAAACCTGCAGATCATAACAGGATGAGACACTCATTGCAAAGGTACTCCTACCCCCACCAAGAATGCCTGCATATCCCTAGATCTATGCTAATAGTTGTACAAAGGACTTACAGAAAATGATCAATAAAATATGTTACCACATTCCCTCCTTTTTTATTTATTCAAAGATAGGGGTGTTTTAGTGGCATAGTACACAGTTCCCTCACGACCTGGTCCTGCACGCTGGAAGACTGAGGTACACATTTGTAATAGATTAGGAATACATTGAATAAAACAACATAATAAGATACATATAGCAATAATAATAACAACCCCTTGCAATAAGGAGCGAAACCATGACCCATCAGGAAGCCAGGACCACAGACTGTCCCAGAATGATGCATTAAACCCATCGGCTCCAGATTGATGCTGAGCAATACGAGCTTCCATGTCCTGAACAGTCTTTGTAATGTGTAAAGGTCACCTTAGCCATGTACAAAGTCTGATTTTTCTTTGTCGGATCAGGATTCCAATAAGTAAAATTGTTATATGTGCCCAGATTCTGACTTTTAGACTCATCCAAAGGAATAGCATGCAACAATACACCACCCTCCCCAGTTCCTGGCACATGCATGCAAAGCCAACAATTAGTAACATTTAAACCCTTGGCACTAATCCGGACATCTTTGATATAGGAATTTTCTTTCCATAAATTATCACCAAGGTCTCTAGTTTTTGAGATAATAACATCTCTTTGCCTCCGTATCGAAGTTCGTGGAGGCATAAGACGAATGGAAAGAGAGTCTGTATAAGGTAACTTAGGCAACTCAATTGACACTGATATTGTCCATAGTCTGAAACAGAAACATTAAACAGGATCAGAGTTGTTGCACAGGCTGAAGATATAATATCCTTATCAGGTCCCGAGTAAAGAATGACTTGATCCTTATGCCAGGACCAATATGCTGGAAAAACCAAAGGATACCGCTGTTTGCAGATTAATTTAGTCCGGTTCCCCAAAGGAACCTGCTGCATACAAGTTGGTAACCTCAGATAAGCAGTCATCTTTTCCCAGTCTTCACAGCGCCGCGTCCGAGCTATCGGCATCAAGAGAATCAGGAACCACAGGTACGCCATCCTGCTCCTCCGAAACTTCCTTCACAGATGCCTGCGAATGATCAGGTCGAACGCACCGACCAGGAACCCAACGAATTTGACCAAGATGTTCAACTGCTGCATAACCACGTCCCCACGTTATCAGCTCAGCAGGAACCCATGCCGGATCTGGAAGGAACCGCACCAACACCCGAGGTCTCACCGCATCTGTAGAAGGAGAAGAAAAATGCCTGCTGGCCGCACTGCAGGGGTTACCAGACAAATTTAAAAATTTAAAGTATATAAAGCTAGATTTAATTGATCTTGAATCGCCGGAAGCCCCAGGAGCTTCCCTCCTTTTTATTTAATTTAGTTAACAGGTGGGTGTTCAGTCATCATGAATGACAACCTTTGTATCAAACTGTTGCATCAAATCTCTGCCCCACAAGTTAACGTGAAGGCGCAGAACAATTGGTTGGAAATGTGCAATAGCACCTCCTGCTCTGTTTTGACAGAAAGAATCCTCCTACTAACCCGTGCGTCCTGAAGTCCTCCGACTCCTCGAACGGACGGTGTAGGATCCGTCGGCACTCCCTAGGCCACTCACTTTCGCTAATCACCGAGACATCTGCTCCAGTGTCCAGCATCCCAATGAACTTTCTACCTTCAACCAAAAGAGTTAATTTTGGTTTCTGATCAACCTTGACATTTTGCATGATGGAAAACACACTAGACTCATTAAACATATCTGTAGATCCAAATCCACCCTGACGAATTCTATCTGACTCTCCCAAAGACATAGATGACAAAACTATAAGCTGTGCAAAACAATCCCTTTTTTCAAAGATTGAGGAACAGGTGAATGAACCTGAATTTTGATCTGACCCTCATAATCTGAATCAATAACCCCAGGAACCACAAACAATTGACACCTATGAGCCGATGATCTAGGAAGAAGAAGACCCACAGAAGCCGGAGGCAACGTCCATAGAAATCCGTTGACCCTAAACAAACCACATGCAGATACCCCAATTCCAAATCCTCGGCTAATGGAAGATCAAGTCCTGCTGAACCTTTAGTAGCTGGCAACCATATCTTATCCCTACCTCTCTCTGGTGGCTCCAACCCTTCGGACATTACTTCACTCTTTAGAGTGGGAGAATGCCCTGATCCCTGCTTCCTAGTTTTTCCCTCAGAATGAAGTCTGCACTGATTTGCCCAATGGTATCCTTTCTTACATTTTGGGCACACTGATTTAGGACGAACACCCTGTCCCATTGATCTCTTATTTTGCTGACTTTGACCTCCTCCAGGAGCCCGACATTGCGCTTTAAAATGTCCAGGCTTCCCACAATTGAAACAATTCCCCTTTTGAGCATGTCCTGCTTGTAAAGCCAGAGCTAAAGTTTCCATGTTAAAAGACTGACTCCCAACCTTCCTACATGCATTAATCAAATCCGCGATTTCTCACTCTCCACTTGCTACAAGTGGATTTAAGATCTTTCTGCAATCTGTGTTAGCTTGTTCTACTGCTAACTTCAAAAGCAACTCTTTCTGGGCGAATTGATTATCAATTTGTCTTTCAATAGCCAATTTCAGTCTGCTAATGAAATTTTCATAGGGTTCATTGTTCCCTTGTTTGATGTTAGTAAAGGTCTTCTCATGCCACCTTCGCCGTCAGGGAGAGCCCCTACGGCTTGAAAAATTAATTGTGGGAGAAGAAGACCCCTCCTCAGGCATACCATCTCTCTGTTGTTCCACTGTTGTATAATTACCAGCTCCGTAAAGCTGATCTGGGGTAATATTTGCTGTTCCCTCTGGACTGCCAGCTGTCTCCATTTCTGATCTAACACCAAATATTGAGCTGGAGTTAAAATCATATTCAACAGAGCTTTCCAGTCAGCCGGAATCATTTTATTTCCATAACCGACTGCTTCTAACAATGCCTGAGTATATGGCGATCTAACACCATATTCCTTTGCTGCTTGCTTAACTTCCTTCAAAACCCTGAGAGGTAAAGGCTTCCACTGCCGCTGCATGGATTCAACGCAGCGTCCATGACAATTTCTACTGGATTAAGTTGAACTTCTACTCCAAACTCCACCAAATCATCTCCTGATAATTCCCCTCTATTCTTTGCTTCTTGAATAGCTGCAGTAACTGCATCCACCTGAACCCTTAAAGGTAAACTCTTATCCTCTGACAAAGTATTTCTAGCGCCGGACAGTCCCCAGATTTATCTGGAGGTGCCGTCAAGGCAACAAACGTACCGCATGGTAAGGCGGCAAACCTTCTTCGGGGGTGCTAGGAGCGGTTGTTCATAAGTAGCTAACGCATCCATAATCACCCTCCAGGTTAACAAAATTGAAGAAGGGGCACGAGGTTCCTCGTGCAAAAATTTCCTATCTTTTTCCAGGACTCTACTTTAATACTACCTCCTCCGGATATGACTTAATATTTTTCCAAACATACTGTAGTAAGTCCTCAATTTCTTTCTTTCCTACAGCACAACCCTTACTGCCAACTCCAAACCCAAAACTATTCCCAATGATCCCTCTCAATTCCCTGATGTGCTCTTTCTGAGCCTTCGAGAGATCTCCCCCATACTCACGAAAGAATCTATCTTCGTCCAGCGAAGAAGATGAGGGCCAGTCGACGTCCGCGACGATGAGTATAGGATGCGGGAAACGTATAGCCTTTCAAGCTATCACGTCGGGGTCACCACTTGTGGTGGTCTGACATTCGAAATGAGACACAGGGAAAATGTCTGAGCAAATGCCAGCCCTGAGTGAACTCAGGTAGCAGTATTTATTGAGAAAAAGAAAAAAACAAGCAAAAGTACAGTATGCATATTCAGAAAACAATGACCTCAACAGGATATTACCTCAACAGCATGAGAACATACAGGTACGGAAAGTCCCATGGGAAAGTCTGGAAAGTCCCATGAGAAAGCACAACTGTGTACCTTGAACTTTTACCTATTTTCCTGTTCCTTCTAAACCTGCAGATCATAACAGGATGAGACACTCATTGCAAAGGTACTCCTACCCCCACCAAGAATGCCTGCATATCCCTAGATCTATGCTAATAGTTGTACAAAGGACTTACAGAAAATGATCAATAAAATATGTTACCACAGTCCAAATCTGTTTCTTAAAGTCTTATTGCAATATATTTCAGTCTTCAAATCCTTAAGGCATCTCCTCCAACAGTCTTAGCATACAAATTTTTTTAGTCCTCTCCCTTCTCACTTATCACTTAAAGCCAGTTTTTACCTAAAAAAATAGGTTTCTTAATATCCACTTATTAAATCCGTGAGAGGAGAGTAAACTTTCCTTTCAGCACCACCAAATTGCCACTTATTTTCTCTTCTAGAAGGTATCATTCAGAAAGCCATAATTTCCAGGAGTTTTGTTAAATATATCTTAGAGTCCGGGAACCAAGAAAAACTTTCTCTTTTCAAAAGCTTTCTCCACTTCCTCCTGCGCATTCTTACCCGGCTGCCAGCTTCTTTGTGGCGGCCATTGCAGACCGCCGCTGCACCGTCTTCCAATATTTGAGGGGCTGCCACAGAGAGGAGGGGATCAAGCTATTTTCTAAAGCATCTGAAGGCCAGACAAGGCCAATAATGGATGGAAACTGAAAAAGGAGAGATTTAACCTGGAAATAAGGAGAAACTTTCTGACAGTGAGAACAATCAACCAATGGAACAGCTTGCCCTCCGAAGTTGTGGGAGCTTCATCACTTGAGACTTTCAAGAAGAGATTGGACTCCCATCTGTCAGAAATGGTGTAGGGTCTCCTGCTTAGGCAGGGGGTTGGACTAGATGACAGAGTACCAAGCAGGGGTGGGCTGGTACGGGTTTGCCCGGGTTCAGGAGAATCCATAGCTAATGTTATGGCTGGTTCAGAGAACCGTCAAATCCCACCCCTGGCTGGTCCGTATTTCAATAAATACTTTTCAGTTTTCGACAACTGTGATATCTGGTGTGTTGTGTTCCAAATGACAATCCATCTTTGAAAGTCCCATAAGGCCTTCACCTTCTTATTTTCGACAATGTTTTCCACTTTATGTTCCCATGACTTTTCGGATACAGGTAAGTTGTATTTTTTACATAATGACCAGTGGATTAATTTAGCAACTCAGTCGTGTCTAGCTTTGTAATCAGTTTGGGCAATTTTGCTGCACTCACATATTATATGTGAAACAGTTTCAACTTTGTTGTTGCAAAGTTGGCAACAACAGCAGCAGTAGCAGCAATTATTATTATTATTATTATTATTATTATTATTATTATTATTATTATTATTATTATTATTATTATTATTATTATTATTATTATTATTATTATTATTATTATTATTATTATGTTGTTGTTGTTGTTGTTAATCTTTGGTGAGATTCACAGCCTTTGGGGCTGGTTGGTAGCTCAACAGCTTGAGTCCTAACCAAGGACCTAGGAACTGTTAAGGTAGTGTTGGAGGATATAAGCTGTTCCAAGTAGGGTGGTTTTTTGTAGAATCAGGATATTCAAGTCTGATAAATTCAGAATTTCCGAATAGCGAGGTAGTCCTTTAGGTATTGCTCCAAGGGCTCCAATTACAATTGGGATAACACATGATTTCTTTTTCCAAAGTTGCTCGACTTCAATTTGTAAGTCCCAGTACTGTGTGTTTTTTTCTTGCTGCTTGTCTTCAATTCATGGATCACCAGGTATTGCAATGTCAATGAACCAACCCTTTTTCTTTTCAACTATTGTTATGTCAGGTGTGTTGTGGGCCAAGTGCCTGTCAGTCTGAATTCTGAAGTCCCACAAGATCTTGACTTTTGCATTCTCCAGAACCTTCTCAACCTATGTTCTCAGTAGTTGTTACTATACTCAAATCCAAACTTTTGGCACAGTTTCCAGTGAATGATTTTAGCAACTCGGTTATGGTATTCTAGATAGTCAGTTTGTGAAATTTTGCTGCACCCACTGATTAAATGGTCAACTGTTTCATTGTTGTCATTATAGAGGCAGCATTTGCTGTTGGTGGTGACATGCTGAATCTTTGCCTTCATGCAATTTGTGACTAAAGCTTGTTCTTGAGCAGCCAAAATAAAGCCTTCAGTTTCTTTTTTCAGTATTCCTTATTTTAGCCAGTTCCAAGTAAGCTTTTGGTCAGCTTTGTCTTCAATACTTTTCAGGTATTGGCCATGCATTACTTTGCTTTTCCAATTTTCAGTTCGCTTCTCAATTGCTTCTTTTTAGTATTCAGCTTTTGACTTGGTTGTCTTCAAAAGGCCTCCTTTATGTACTTCCTTAATCATTGGCTCTTCACTTTTCTGGATGTAGTCATTCAAGCTGTGTTTTTTCTTCTTCTAGTCTGCTTTACTTGTAGGAGACCTCGACCACCCTGTGCTCTTGATAAATATAATTGATCAACATCACTTTTAGGGTGCAAGGCATGATTCACAGTCATAAGCTTCCTTGTTTTTCTGTCCAAATTGTCCAGCTCCATCTGGGTCTAGTCAATTATTCCTGTAGAGTATCGAATCACAGGTTTAGCCCAGGTATTTATTGCGTTTATGTTTCCACCATTCAATTTGGACTTTAAAATCTTGCGAATTCTTCGAATGTACTTGGCTGAAGTTGATTCCTTGACTTTGTTATGCATTAAATCAGAGGCTTCTAAAATCCCTAAGTACTTATAGCCTTCTTCTGGTTTCATTGCCTTTATCATTTCTTCATTTTCAAGTTCTATTCCATCATCTTCTATGACCTTGCCTGCTTTGATTGCCATTGTTGCACATTTGTCAATTCCAAAGTGCATGCTGATGTCCTGGCTAAATTCTTTTGTGCTTTCAATTAGTGAATTCAGTTCACTTTTTGTTTTACCTAACAGCTTCAAATCATCCATGTAGAACAAATGTGAAATTTTCCATCCTTTCTTTGCAAGTTTGTATCTACAATTTACCTTCTTTAAAATGGTTGTCAGTGGTAGCATTGACAGAATAAATAGTAGGGGTGAAAGGGAGTCACCCTGGAAGATGCCTCATTTAATTTCAACTTCACCCAGTTCTTCTCCATTAGCCATAAGCTTTGTTTTCCAGAGGTTCATTGAAATTTCCATGAGTTTTTGAATGTTGCTGCTGATGCCAAAGATTTCCAGTCATTTCTTAATCCAGCTGTGGGGGACTGAATCGAACGCTTTCTTATAGTCTATCCAAGGCATGAACAGGTTGATTAGCCTTTTCTTCGAATTCTGCAGAATTAGCTTGTCAATTAGCAGCTGGTCTTTTGTTCCTGTTGAGTTTTTGCATCACCCTTTCTGTTCCACTGGGAGCAGATCTTTCCTTTTCAAGTATCCATAAATTGGATTTGCAATTATGTCAGTAAGAAGCTTATAGCTTGTTGGCATGTAGGTAATTGGTCAGTAATTTCCTGAATTATTTCCTTTGTCCTTCTCTTTCTGAATTAAAAAATATTTCCAGTTGTTAGCCATTCATCATTTTCAGGTGTTTCTATAATTTGGTTCATTTGGATAGCAAGTCTTTCATGTTAGTGCCTTCAGCCAAAAGCCATTCAGCTCACCTGGTGCAGGTACACTCCAGTTCTTTATTCTTCTTGACTGCCTTTGAACAATTCCCTTTGTTACTTTCACATCTTCCATTTTGGGCACTCTCACTGAGGACCCAATCTGTTTGATCCAGTTTGCATTTGCTTTGTGCTTCTTGTCATTTCCCCACAGGTTCTTCCAGAATTTTAGAGCTTTTTCTTTATCAGGCTTTTCATTTGTTGTTAGCCCTTTTTCCCTTTCCAGGTTCTTATAAAAGTGGTGCTGATTTGCTCTGAACTGTGAGTTTTGTTGAAACTGGATTAATCCATTTTCATATCTTTTAATCTTTTCAGCTATGGCAACAACCTTCTGCTTCAGCTCTTCAATTACTACAGCAATCTCCTTGTTCTCCAAATCATATCTTGCTGCCAAGCTGCTTTTGATCTGCTTGTTCTTTAGCTGGCCTTGTCTTAGGTTCTTCAGGTTGCTCAAGTCTCCACGGAGTTTCTTAATTTTCAATTCCAACAGAATTTTCCACTTTGGCTTCCCATTCTTGCCTCTTTGGTTCTTTTGTATTTTCAAACCCAATTCTTTAGTAGTTATGTAGGTTGCTGCATACATCAGCTGATTTGTTTCAGCTAATGTAGTAGTTGGGATGGTTTGCACAGCTTCATTGACTTTTTTCAGTGCATTTGCTAGTGCTTTCCGATTAACTTGGTTCAGTTTTGGCAAGTGCGTTCTTGCAGTGTCTTCCATTAGATCCTTTATTTTCTCAGCTAATTTATCTTTATCTGCTGGTGCTTCTTGATCTTCACTTTTTTCTTGTTCTTTACCTTCATCAATTTCAGCAACTTCTTCCCCTCGTTCTTCTACATTTTGTTCTTGAGTCTGCAATTCACTCACATTATCATTCTTCTTTGTTGGGATGTTCAGGCCATTAGTTGCTTTCTTTTCAGTTTCTCTTAATTCTCTTGCAGTGAAAAAATTATGGCTCAGGATGATGATGATAATGATTATCATCATTATTATTATTAAAAAGAGCCTTCAGTACTTCTTTGTAGCCTCCCAGGGAGAAGCACCAAAGTGATAGCTTACTAGAATTAGAATTCTTTATTTGCCAAATGTGATTAGACACATTTAGAATTTGTCTCCGGTGCATAAGCTCTCAGTGTACATACAATAGTGATAGATCATTATCATAGTCATTGTAAAAATATATTCATCATAAAACATTAGATACACTTAGTTATAGTTATGCATACAAAATAAGCAGTCAACACAATTAAACATTTTAAATCAGAAGATACAAGCAACAAGTTATAGTCATTAAGAAGGTATTTTCACAGTCCTCTTTCTGGCTCATGAAGTATATAGTTCCTCTATAAGCAGATTGGTAGCAACTGTTCTTTCTACAATTCTAATTATCCGTTGAAGTCTGTGTTTGTCTTGATAGGTTGCAGTGCCAAACCAGACAATTATAGAGGTGCAGATGACTGACTCAATAATTCCTTTATAGGACTGAGGATCCTGAGCTGTGCTTTTTTGATGACGTATTTGATGTTAGGTGTCCATTTTAAGTCTTGAGATATTATAGAACCTAGAAACTTGAAGGTCTCTACTGTTGCTACTTTATTGTCTAATACTGTGAATGGTGGTAGTGTAGGAGAGCTTCTCCTAAAATTTACTATCATTTCTACAGTTTTAAGTGTGTTTACGCTGTCATTAAGCAAAAGCAGGCTCCGGATACAAGCTGAATTCCCTATTGGGTTTGCTAATCTGTCCAGAAATGGAAGGAAGGATTTAGAAAATGTTTAAACCATCTTTGGTGAGAACAACTTGGAGGATGAGTTGGAAAAATGGCAGCCTCTAAATGACTAAGAGATTGTACAATTTATAATGTGACATTCTCAAATTAGTTCCTGTGATATATACACTATGTATTTCTTGTGTCACAAACCTAAAAAAAAAAAAACCTCCAAGGTCATTTTTTAGGTATAGGATGCTTGGGCATTCAGCTAGTCAAGGGTCATTTCCCACCAAATTTTCTAAGGTCCTAATTTGACTTTGATCCTCAACCTGGATAATTGATATTTGTTCTGGGAATACTACCTGTGGTCTTGCTTTTTTTTTCTTCTGATTGTCATATGCAACTTGACCCCTAAGTGCTCTGCATTTGTTTCTAGCCCTTGTAATCCTTTACTGCAGTTTTTACTCTTTTCTAATTGTATGTGTTCTTATTTTTCTAGTCCGTCTGATCTCTTTGATAATACAAACTTATTTATTTATTTATTTATTTTTCTTTTTGTCAATTGCTTACAAGATAATAGGTATAAGTAAAAAACATAGTTATGAATACATGGATGCATATAAGAAAAAATAAAAAATAAAAGAAACAATAGGACAGGGATGGTAGGCACATTGGTGCGCTTATGCACGCCCCTTACAGACCTCTCAGGAAAGGGGTGAGGTCAAAAGTAGACAGTCTAAGGTTAAAGTTTTTGGGGTTTGGGGAAGAAACTACAGAGTCGGGTAGAGTATTCCAGACCTTGACCACTCTGTTGCTGAAGTTGCATATCCTGCAATCAAGTTTGGTGCGATTAACCTTGAGTTTGTATCTATTGTTTGCTCTTGTGCTCTTGTATCTATTGTTTGCTCTTGCATTGAAGCTGAAGTATTCAATGATAGGTAGGACATTGCAATGTATGATTTTATATACCAGGGTCCCCAACCGCGGTCCGCGGACCGGTGCAGGGTCGGAACAAGTCTTACCGGGCCGCTGGTTGCTGGGCGCCGCCATCTTTTTTGGTAAAAAGTGCTTCCGGTGAGCTTTCGGGTGAAAGCTCACGGAAGCTTCGTCAAAGATGGCGGCCTCACGCTTCGATGAGCTTTTCCGGGTGAAAGCCATTTCTACCGAAAAAGCTCACCGGGCGCTAAGCGCCGCTCACTTTTTCGTCAAAAAGATGGCGGCGCAGTTGATCTGTGTACCGGGCCGCGGCGCCCAGCTGATACTGGTACCGGGCGCGGCGTCAAAAGGTTGAGGATCCCTGTTATATACTATACTTAGATCGGACCGAAGGCGACGTAGTTCTAGGTTTTCTAGGTCTAGAATTTCAAGTCTGGTGGCATAAGGTATTCTGCAACAAGTATGGCAGCTGAATTTCAAAGCATTCTCGGAATCATCAAAGCAATGCATCAAAGCAATGTCTTGGAGTGATTTATATCATGGATACTTTCTGGATGCCTGACAGAGTAGGAGTGGAGAACTCTTCTTGTGAAATATTTCTGGACTTTCTCAACTGTGTTAATATCAGATACGTAATGTGGGTTCCAGACTGATGAGCTGTATTCGAGTATTGGTCTAGCAAATGTTTTGTATGCTCTAGTTATTAGTGTAATATTACCAGAGGAAAAGCTACGTAAGATTAGGTTAACAACTCTTAAAGCCTTTTTGGCTATGTAGTTACAGTGGGCTCTAGCACTTAGATC